>NW_027273854.1:2062500-2505000 GCF_046630095.1 Trachinotus anak
CAGGTAAACACTCCAAATCCTGAAGGTTGGATGGTGGGTCCAGATTGGGGGGCTTAGGGCTTGGCTGAGGGCAGTGGCTGCTTTGTTGTGACATCACAAAGTTGCAGAAGTCCCGACGGCTGGTTTTAAGGCTCAGTGTCTGAATACAGGCTGTGTGCATTTCTCTGTGGACTGAGGCTTTGATACTTTCACAGTATTAATATAGAACCTAGACCTGCTTTATAATCACAAACACATCTCACTTTATACAATAAGGGACCTTTAAATATCCCTCATTGGTTGTAATTTAGGAAAATCATTCACACCACAAGTAGGAGTTTAACTCTGAGCAGAAGAGATATGCATCTCCTCCACTGGCTTCACTAGAGAATGAGTGGGACTGTGGGATGAGATGGTGTGAACACTGTGGCACCAGTTAGGCAGGTGAAAAATGGCTCTTCATTATGTTACGCCAACCATATCCTACTTTTAGTAATTGGATGTGCCGGCATGTGATTGCACCGTCCGTATGTGTATGCACGTGCCTGAGTGTCACAAAGCGACATGTGAACCGAGGCGAGGATCCTCAGCCCATCACACAACATGATGCAATCTCACACACACACACACATCAACAGATCATCACAACAAGGTAACACACAAACAACCACGACAGAGGAATCTGCTACTGGGGCTGAGGGAGGAGCTTAATCAATAACACAACTGATACATTCAGTGATTAAGCAGATTTATTTTGTTTTAAACAGATGCTAGACTAATCCTTACCCCCCCCCCCCCCCCGCCATCACAGATACACACTCACTCGCTCACACGCATCTCTACTATGTCCTCGCACCCTCACTGACATCATACAGTAACTGAAGACGTGAGGACAGGACAAAATGTCCTCACATTAGGAAAAAAATAAACTCATGAAACTATATGAAACTCTAATTGGTCCAAACAAAGAAGAGACACAAGGGGAAGTTCCTGCATCATATGTTCTCTAGTCACAATGTAGTCATCCACCAGTCACAGCTGATCCATTAAAAGTGCCTGATTTGTTTAATACATGTTTCAGGTGCAGTTTGTTATTGTCAGTAGATGCTGCTGTGACAACAGGTTCACACCGGCAGTAGGCATTACTCATCTTCATTACTTGACCTTTTCAGCCACTTTACTCAGTGGCATTTTGCACATTAAAGGTCCATATTTTACTCTTCTCCTGTGTTTTATCTGAAGTGTTGATCTCCATCAGAAGATTTATTTTTGGTTTTAAGAACCAAAAACCATCTCAGTGTAGTTTTACATCTCCTCTCTCTTCTCTCTTGAGCTCTAGTAACAACAGTCAGTCAGCCAATCAGAAGAGAGGCTCCAAACCACGTTGGGTCCAGGTGGGTGGGGCTTTGGGTGTTGCTGAGGGTGATGACTGCCTTGCTGTGACATCACAAAGTTGCAGAAGTCCTGACGGCTGGTTTTAAGGCTCAGTTTCTGAATACAGGCTGTGTGCATTTCTCTGTGGACTGAGGCTTTGATACTTTCCCAGTATTAATATAGAACCTAGACCTGCTTTATAATCACAAACACATGGAAATCTACCTTTAGACTGGACGGAGCTTTAACTACTGTCAGTCTAGTGGTTTTAGTAGTCAGCAACTCACCTGATACACAGACTCTCTTCCTTTTTTGTTTTTTTTAATACTGTATCAATCTGATGTATTATTGTAGTGTAACACGTACGTAACATCAGTAAATGGCTCAATCTCTCCCTTCACCCTCCCATGAATTAGACTTAATCCCAATGTTTTGATATTTACATGAATATTAATGATAGTTATGCTTCAATCAGTCTAATTCATGCACTGTAGCTTCTTACCAAATCTGCACAGGAAGTGATGTCATTAATGTCATGGGGTTTGTATGGAATAAATAGAGGAGGAACTGGGTGGTGATTCAGATTAACTGACAGAAAATCAAATCCATGTCAAACCATCCTGACAGATGATTTAAACCATTAGGTGATTATGAAGCAATTTCAAGACATTACCGTGCGCTCCGGGATCCTGCGATGGAAACGTTGATAATTTGTAAATAAAATGAGAAAAAGGAACCAAATAAATTTGACTTATCAGTAATGGAATAATCATTAGTTGCTGCCCCATTCATTTAGTCTGCAGAACAAAAACAGCCCATGACCAAAGATGCCACAACCAAAAAAATATACTGCTACTCCAGGGTAAAGTTGGAAATCTTTAAAATGGTCAGTTTTTTTTTAAGATGTCTTGGGAAAATGACAACCTGCTCCGCTGTTGCATGTGAGGCTGTAGTGTCTTGCATCTGTCTGCAGCCTGCAGGCAAACTGAAACGACCTCTGGGTTTGTGTCTCAGGGTTAGCAGCTGCTTTGTCAGCCATCCAGCTCTTCCACAAACACTTAGAGCCGATCTGCTTAATCAAATGTTAAAGACGCCAGACCTCACGCCATCTTCACTGTCTCTGCAGACAGAGAAGGAGGCTGCAGGACACGGGAGAGACAGAGGGAGGGAAACGAAGGATGAGGGAAATGGGCAAAAAGATGATTAAAGGAAAACAAGTGGGCATGTTTGCATAGACGACTGCTTTAATGGACACTGTGCTGATTGACAGCCTCTCACAGGCATCTGAGGCAGTAAAACATTTACTGCAGGGGAGGGACGGAGGTTTCGGGATATCAGAGCAATCTATCCAAGGTCAGGAGAGAGGAGGAGTAGTAAATTTCACTCCGAATCAGGCAATGCAGCATCACCATGTGATCCTTTTCCCGCCAAATTTATAGACCTGACAGGCCACTTTTACATGTTGAAGCACAGATCCAGGTTGCAGTGCTGTAGGAGAAGTCCGCGGGGCGCCCTCATACTATGCAGGCTATCTAATGAGATCTAAAACTCGGGGCAGAAGAAATCTGGCAGGCTGTGCTGCTCTCCCTCCCCAAGTTTATGGCTGGGCTCACGGGCACAGCAGAGACTCGGGGCCCATTTATATTCATGGCGCAGCGCCGCTTGCACCTCGTCTAACGTCCTGTCCCTGTTGAGAAGGAAAACTGACACACACCGTAGGCTGGGGGGGGGGGGGGGGGGGGGGGGGGGGGGGCATCTCCTCTCTTTCCTTGTCATTCTTCTGCCTCTTGTGGATACTGACACCAACCTGAGTGTTAGTGCATGTGTGGCGCAAGTGGGTGCATATGCAATTTGTAATACTGGAAATTGATTGGCCTAATTGCTTTCTATTCACAGCTGCATGTGTGCCGCTTAATTTTTCACAATTAGCCCCGAGCAGTGACACGGTGGGGAGCGTCTCCATGAAGGATGATGACAATGATAACCTTAGAACCGAAGCCTGCGAAGTGGGGAGGGGGGCGGTGAGACAGCTCTCAGCATCCAAACAGAAAGAGCAGTTTGACTTTGCGTGATCAATCTTAAGAAATCAGGCTGGATACTCTGCACCACAGTCTAACAAAAAGTGACACAGGGCGTCCTGGTGGCTCAGTTGGCAGAGGCAGCTTGTGATCGTGACGTAGTTAAGGTTTATTCTGGATTCCTCTGTCACATGCCCCCCCCTCCCAACACTCCGTCGTCACCCAGCAAATGAAGAAAGGTGAACTAAAGCAGGCACGACTTCCACCAGACTGGTCGTAGAAATTACGTAAACACGCTTCCCAAAGGATGAAGAATTGTTTTCACTTTCCTAGAGCCAAAAAAAAAAAAATCAATACATCATCTCCAGAGAAAACTATCAAAGCCAGAGTTGTTTATGACATGCTCTGATTACTTTCCATGGAGCTTTTTTACATGTTTTAGCTGCGATTACACAGACTGGGCCTGTCTGTCTCTTTGTTTTTATAATATCTGACAAACCATGAGCCCAGTCAGTCAACCAGCCAGTAATACCAGTAATACCAGCACAAAAACATGGGTTTAAATCATTTTTAATTTTCTCTTTTTCCTGTTTGTTCTTGCTATAAATTTCCCTCATAACAATATTTGCTTTAGCTCCAAGCTGCATTAATCAATGTCTCTGCAGTGAACATTGAATTAAATGACCCTGTAATGTAAAATGGGTCAGTCAGACCAGAGTTATGACCATAACCTGCTGCACCTGCCAGATATTTTTCTCATGAGTGCAAACACAACTTGAACGGGATGATAATGCTGCTGTGTGAAAGTGAAAGGGAGCCACTGCCATAACAATTTTTTTAGACAATATGTTAAATGTTTTGATGTTTTTTTTCTGCCCTCTAGTGGTAAGAAATCAGGACACTCATGAGAGACTGTCCTGTAAAAAACAGGCCCACAGGTCGTCTGTCAGCAGGTTATCATGGCCCGTAGTTAGGTCTTGTTGCTAGGCAACATCCAGTAGTCGTAGTAATGACGACAGGAGCAAAGGGAAACGTGCGGTGACGTAGTTTATAGAGCGACAGAGTCCACGTCAGGAGGAGGTTGGGGTGGATGGATGAATATGACCCAGGAGAGCGGTGTTCGATTCCCATGTGACAGTAGCAGTTTATGTTGTTTCTATTATCCATGACCGTTCACTGTTATTACTGTAACCATGACAACAAAGATTCTCTAATGTTGAGGAAGTACTGATTTTAACCCAAATCACCATTTTTTTCTAAACCAAACCAAGACATGACTGTTGTTATAGTAACCACAGGTACAGTCTGTGTGTTTATTATTGTAACCATGACAACCAAGGTCCCTTGTGGTTGTTCAGGTTGGAGGGCTGGTTGACACTTTACCTGTGACAGGTGGTTAAAGATGAAATCCTTGACCGTTTTTGTTAAAATGTTGTTGCCAACACATTCCCGGTGTGACTTTGTAACGTGAGCGTTGCTGTTTTTTCTTTTGTTTTGTTTTTTTTCTTTTTTTCCTTTTTTTTGTAAGCTGGATTCTACTTACTTCTACTTACTGGATTCTCACTTTACTTCTTGACAAATCACAAAGATAAAACGAGTAAAAAAATAATTTTTTAAAAACCTTATTATGTTATTTCCTAATTTTAAAGACAACACCTGGAATGAAACAGGTTTGCTGGATTACCCTGATCCGCATGACATGGTTTCTGTGTCGACACGCTGCTGTTGTATTTTTCAAAACTTAAGTAAAGAATCACCACTACCCGCGCCGCTGCATGGCTCTGAGGGAAGGTGAGAAAATATGTTATTTGTTTATGTGATTTGGGAGAACTAGTTGTGTTCATTTTACACATCTCTGCTTTAAATACAAAAAGAGGCAGAAAACATCAGTGCAATGTGAAGCTCACACTGAACCACAAGATCGCGCACTCACACACACACACACACACACACAGGGCAGATTAAAAACAAAGTGGTATGCTCATATGTGGATTAGAGCATGTGTACATGTGTGCATGTGTGTGTCAGAGGTCAGCTGTATGTGTGGGCAGCCATCGAGTCAACTGTGAGAGCAGGCTGGTGACAGCTGGACCAGTGGCAGGGGTGGAGGAGGGAGGGGGGGTCTGGTTCTGCATGGGCAGCCACGGCTTCAGCTTAACCAGGGTCTTACACTGATCCCTGCTCCAAATACAGACACACATGAGGCTGAAAGCAGGGGCTGCCGCAGACTGACGGAGGCCTCCTCCACGTCACCTGCCCCCGCTGGTTTACAGCCAGGTCAGGCGGAGGGTCAAAGTAGGAATATTAATATCAGAGTACCGTGTCAAGGCCCGTAAGCCTCAGGTAAACATCCACCCATGTCTTATGGCAAAATGGATTACATTGACAACACCATTGTAATCTGCAGCCTCGCAAAGATTATTACCCCCCAAACACTTGCACATACAATCTGTTCAATCTCGCCACACGGTGTGCTGACAGAGCGAACGCCGCCTGATGGAGCGTCACACATAAATGTGATAAAGCAAAGAGGAGAGATGTACATCAAACATCTGTCCAATGACAAGTAAGCACATGGATCTGTGTCCTTGAAAAAGAAAAAAACCCTGTTTTGCATTTTAGTGTAAATGATGATCTTGTCTTGTGTTGATCTGTTCTCTGCGTTATCAAACCACTGACACCGCCCCTGATTGTTTTAATGTGACACAACACAAAAGACTCAAGCTGTGTGACATGATCAAGGTTATTCCACATACGCTGGTGAGGGAGCTTCAGCACGAGATGGGATTTTAAAGACAGAACCTGTAATAAAAGCACGACTACACAGCTTTCCATCTGCTGGCATTTAAACCTTGCTGATCACGGCTCCCCTGATGCTATAGAATCAGAAAATCCAACTGCTCATTTCAGCTCCACTGACCTCCTGGACATATAAAAATCCTTTAATGAGCCAAAGCATGAATATCCTTCGACTGATTCCTCTACGTGAAAATTTACAGGAACCCATTTCACTTTTAAACCCCCCCCCCCCCCCCTTTATTCAGAGACAGCAGTGAAGATCGCATCAGATTTACAGGGACTTCACATGAACAGGTTTTCATCCCATGCCAGATCAATCACTTGTCGTGTGGAGTAATGTAGAGCCGTGCATGTCTTAAATATGTCTTCAGTGCCACTGGCAGAAGTGAAGGCAGGGGGTCTGTGACAGGAACTAATATCACTGAGTGAATCTGTTTGATGTGCCTCTGTCTCTAAGGGTCAGCAGACACACATAAATCACTGGTGGTTTGGACTGTAAAGCCTCCACTGTGGTTTCACTTTGGGCGCACCTCGGTGGGAGACGCTGCTGGACACTGGCTCGGGCTTCTACGTTCTCATATGACAGCGTGACGCTGCCGTTTATCACGTTTATGCCGTGATACAGAAAACTACACCATAAAGAACAGAGTGGTAAATCAACAGACAGGTTTGGAGATGGCTGACCCAGGAGGGACTCAGCCCAGCTGCTCAGCCACGGCAGGAAATAGAAACCCTGAAATCCTGACCTTCAGAAAATGGACCAATCAAGGGCAATTTGTCCAAATGAGCCCAAAAAACAGACACAAATGTCTGTTAGGTTACAGCTGATGTGTCAGCATGTTGGGCCTCAGCCTCCACATCCTTACAGTCCACCTTCCTATGACATTATTTTCTGCAGTGGTGCTTAGCATTGACAACATAAATGTGCAAAGGGATTCTGGGATGTTCTGACTAATTCCCTGTAATACAATATTTTTATTTGCCTAGAGCAATAAATCAAATGTAACAAAGCTGATTGGATAAGACAAAATTCCCCCAGTGTGAGTCACCCTGTGAAAACACATTCAGATGAAAGATAATACTGAAGAATGAATTGCAACACAGAGTGAGTGAAGTGAAACTTCTGTTAAATCAATAATAATGGACCTGCGATATCATTGGCTGACACAGTGTTAGTGGATGTGATAATGCAAACTCTGGCTCTCTGTACTGACAAGTCACAGTGACCAGTGACAGAGCAGATAATCACAAACACATGGACATCTACCTTTAGACTGGATGGAGCTTTAAAAAGACTTTTACAACTGATCTTGTGAACAACTGAACACAAGCATAAAAAGAAAAGGAGGAGTAAGAAACAACTTCAACTTTAACAGATAATTAGCAGAGTGAGGGATCACAAAACTGGAAACAGTTTGTTTGGCAGGTGATCTGTGGAAAAGTGCAGCATAAACCAAGAGAAGCAAGATGTTCTCAGATTGTGACCGGAATTAACACAAATTGTGAAATTGTGGGATTGTGAGCAAACAGAGGAATTCATTAACTGCAGGAGTTGTTTGTGCACTCTGCTGTTCCAGAGAGGTTAAATTCAGCTTTGGCTTCAGTATTTCCTTCATGTCTCACAAGTATGTCACTGTTATTTGAAGATGACAGGTACAAGCGCATACATCTCATAGACTGCCACTTGTAGAGAAACTAAAATTATGAAGAATGCAGTTGTCTAATGGACTGAGGAGTCATATATTATAATCCATCATCAAGCAGAGTGATATAATATCTTTTCCTGCATTTTTCTCCAGAGTCAGACAAATAAGAATAAATTATATCAAAACTACAAATGACAACTACAACACTGGTAACACCTGAATCAGAGGGCGTTTATCCTCTGTACGGTGGCCATTTGAGAACATTTCAGACTCTGCTTGTCAGGCTCAGCTCTACACTGACAGATAATGTCTGATGTCTTATTATTGGAAGGGCTGAACACTGTGCAAAAAAAACCAAAACATTGAGATTATTTTGGCTGATATTGCGACTGTGGTATGAGTCAAGATTTCAGTTGGAACGGTAATTTTTGCTTTTTTTTTTTTTTTTTTTTTAAATGTGACAGTGTGATTTGTGTTGGGGCCAGTACAAAACCAGCATGTTACTTTACGTCTGGAGAATATGATTTATAGGTCGGTGCAGCTCTGTAGCACCACAGTGGTTCACTTATACTGTGTTGTGACACATTATGCCTTTAAAAAATTGCAAAAAACACTTGGCCAAATAGCGATTTTGGTAATATTTAAATTAATTGATCAGCCCTAATTATAGGTGTGACATTTATATAAATCTGATGGACACTCAGTCATCATTTTGAGAGGTATGCTGCCATGAACCATGTAAAGGATAAGTGGAAATTCTGCCTTTTTTGCAGCACTAAATAAAAACTCAGGTTATCAGAGTCATTAGGATTAAACTCTTGGGAAAATAATGTCTGTACCAAATTTTTTATTCTGATATTTTGAGTGTTGAACTGAGAGAACTGATTCTCCTACCATGACCAGTGTAAATGGCTAAAAATCCACAGTACTGTGACTGGTGGGGGTTCTTGGTATTTCAAAGTAAAACCAAGGCTTTTTTGGCCATTTTGTATGGGACTTGTTGAACAGCACAGTCTAACATTTGGTATCTGGACTACTGCGATTGAGAAACTGGTCTAGCCCTGTTTATTAACTCCATTTCCATTACTCAGCACCAGGCCATGTGGAGCTGTGCCAGGCTCAGTCTCATGAATATAAAGTTGTTGTCTTAATGCATTTGAATACAAGTGTCACAGGGTTAAAGGGGTGTTTGTTGCTTTGCTCATGCTCTGTAGTGGCCAATAATTCATGTTATAAGCTTTTTGAAGGACCAGCTAAGAGCAGCCAAATGACTGAGGTCAAGATTTGGCATGGCTTCAATTTGTCTCATGCCTTCTGCGCTCTTAACAAATGTACAAAGATCCAACAGGGATAAGAGGAGATGTGGGTTTATTTCTGATAACAATCTGCCTTAAGTCCACTGGAGCTGATCTGATCGAGCATTCCCAACATGACCGGTCCACACCTGCTGGGCAGAGTCAGAGACAGACGCTGGGCTGCAGATATATTTATGATTTTGGCTCCAGATATTGTTTTGTTTATTAGAGATGGGTCACAAGATGCTTATGATGACACATTTAGACCAACACAGAGAAACTGTGGGTGAAATACAGCTTGCAGGGAAAATTGAATTCACAAAATACTTCTGATCTGACATTGAATCAGAGCAGTGGACACTCGCCAACTATGTTAAACTGTGGGTATTTTTGGATGCAGAATTATTATTTTTTTGCTTCTCACCTCTTTTTTCTCACCGTACTCATGATGCTGATTAATCTACAGATTGGATTAATGTCTGTGGATTTTAAGAGATTAGCTTGGCTGTATTTTAAATCACAGCTTAGTTAAACATATTAATAAAGGTAAATGAATATTGACTCTTGTAACAGTGGAGGTCGAAGCATCAGTGTTTCCCACACAAGAATCTCTCCTGCTCAGAAAGCACTGATCCTGATTCAGGATACTTACAGTGTGTTGCCAATGTATTAGGTGAAAACAATCCAATAGTCACGTTATACATCCTACAATTAGGAAGCACATCATAATCTCTATAGAAATTTAAGCCTGTTGCTTTTTTGCATTGTATTTAAAGGTGTGTCTGCTATTAAAAAAAACCCATTTATGTCATTGTGGCAAAAAATATTAAATACACTGTCTTTCACCTAATGTACTCCTCCCAATGCATGCTGGGATAGGTTACAGCCCCCATAACCCTGAGCAGGACAGACTATGTTAAAAATGGATTAACAGATCAACTGTAGCAAACTGTGTTTGATAAACAGGGAAATCAGTCAAAGATTGTAATATTATATATAATCACTTTGCTTCCCCAAACCATAAAATGTAGCTTTGGATCTACGAGTTGAAAGTGACACATTAATACTTATGGCAAAACAGTCGCTTATTTCCCTTCAGAATTTTCTGATTTTCAAAACTTTTCTAGACGACGTTCTGTCTGCTCTAGATAATTTATTTCTAACGTATTCCAAATAAGAAATATTCAGCAAAAAACATCCCACCCAGTTTCAAGTCAATCCATCCCAAAGCAAAAAAAAGAACATAATACAGACTTCAGCAGTCTGAGTTAGTCACATCAGGTGGATATCTTCCAAAGTTGCTTTCTTTCTATTATAAAATTCCCTCTTTGTGTCACTGTCTCTCTTCCACAGCTCAGCAATCAATCACTGTTTGTTGACATGTTCTCTGGGAAATGTCCACTTGATTTTCTTGAGCTTCCACTGAACATCACAATGCATTTCTACACAAAAAAAGGACTGTGGAGTTTGTCACCACATCCATTACATTGAAATCTCTTTAGGGATCTCTTTGTGGCCAGTCACCAATAATCCTTTCAGTGTACATGTAAAGCCCGGTTGTGCAACACTTGATTCTCCTCGATCAGAAGGAAAAAACTGGCAATCCAGGAGTCAAACTCAGCGAATGGTCTTTATTTTACCACCACCTAGAACAAACAGTGGCCGTCAGAATGGTTGGATTAACGAATAAGTACAGGCGTGATGGGTTGGGAATATCAGGAAGCTGTTTGTGTTTGTGTGTGTGTGGTTTATTCATACAGATACACACTGGTCTTTATGAAGGTTCACAAAGTTCTGAGGGACAACAAAGAGTTTCCTACAGGATAACAGGGAGTTTTCTACAGAACATGTGGGTATGTTGTGGCACTATCCTTAGGTTTGGTTAGGCACAAAAACAACTTATGGTTAGAGAAAGACTGTTCATGGTTAAAAGACACCTACATATTGACTACTGGCAGGAAACAGAAAATGAACAGAGGTCTCACATGTTTTGCATCTAGTGCTTTGTCGACCAATCCATCCGCATCAACTTCCTCCCTATGAAGCTTTGTGAGGGTTTAACAACACAAGAGTCATAATTCACAGGCATGTTGCAGGTCTTTCTCAGATAAACATAAACCAACATGTGTGATAAATCTACGCAGTCAAACAAATGGCTGATGTGTTTCTTGGGAGGACAAAACAGAATCACCTTACATGGTGATTTAGCAGGTCCTCACTGGAGGACTGTTTGTTGCTTAATTAGCTGCTTCACTCATTTATATAGAGGAAAGGTGGTTTGAGGAAAAGCCATCAGTCTTTCTATGATTCCTGCCCTTTAGAGGTCAGTAAAGGTCATAGAGTCACAAACGTCTGCTTGAGTGTTTTCACTGTGTGATATCAGAAACTGTCCTGTCCTACAGGATGCTGTAGAACGTTTGGATGGTCAGCAGTTTTACTGATAATGACACATAGGAGGAAGAGTTTATCAGCATGTGAGCTGCAGACGCAGTGGGCTGCAGATTCATGGGCGAGCGTATTGATCATGTAGCAGAAGATGGGACAGGTGCACACTGTTAAACAGCTGCAGCAGAGGCGTCGTGCCCAGAATATAAAGCAGTCATTAAACACTGCGCCGGTGAGACCTCACTTCTCAGCCAGATGTATTTACTACTGCGGCCTCACGTTAATGAGCTGGATCGGGAACCAGTTGGAGGACCTGACACCTCAGCAGCACCTCATCGATAGATGGCAGTTTTTTATGTGGCATCACAACTCATATGGTCACTATCAGAAAATGAAGAGCTGGACCAACTTGAGTTTTCAAGATACAATAAGATAAGACTTGAATGAGCAGTTTGTGGAAACTGGGCTGTTGGAATAGCAATTATGAAGAGGACAAAGCGAAGAAATGGAATTGGAAGATAAATTTAATCACTCACTTGAATGTGAGCGTGGTCACAAAGCTTAGATGACTGTGTATAATATTCTGTACCATGTGTGTATTAAAATGCTGTCATATTCTCATCTCTGTGACAGCGAAGGCCCATACATACTGAGCAGGAAGTGTCAATATGTGCAGAAAATTCTATTCACCTTATCAAGATTATTCAATTTACAGGAGCAGACACCATATGTACAGGCTGAACATGCAAATGTGGATATTTGCATAAATACCTGTTCAGTTTATCAAGGTGTGCAGATGTCAGTAGTGTGACGGTGCATTGTATTTAAAGGTGTGTCTGCTATTAAAAAAAAAAACCCATTTATGTCATTGTGGCGGAAAAATATGAAATACACTGTCTTTCACCTAATGTATCCCTCCCAATGCATGCTGGGATAGGTTACAGCCCCCACAACCCTGAGCAGGACATGCTATGTTAAAAATGGATTAACAGATCAACTGTAGCAAACTGTGTTTGATAAACAGGGAAATCAGTCAAAGATTGTAATATTATATATAATCACTTTGCTTCCCCAAACCATAAAATGTAGCTTTGGATCTACGAGTTGATAGTGACCAAATAAGAAATATTCTGCAAAAAACATCCCACCCAGTTTCAAGTCAATCCATCCCAAAGCAAAAAAAGAACATAATGCAAACTTCAGCAGAAGTCTGATGGTGCCACAGACTAAACCATAGGGAGAATAAATCATGTGATTGTATGATAAAGGAAAAAAATGTAAATAATAAAGAGTTATTTTGAATATAGCCTCTATCTGTACTTCCTAATTCTGTAAAGAAACTGCTTCCACCATATGTCACCCACTAGAGGGGGATAAGCACATCTTAAATGTTTGTTAGTCCAATAACACTGAAGATAGAGAAGCAAACACTGTCAGTGAGGGACAGCTGCTGTCTCACGTTAAGTCTCATATAAGCTCATCTCTCATTAGATTATTTTCACATCATCAAGAGACCAGGAAGCAGGAAAGTGGTTGGAAGCAGCTTCTTCAGTCACATCACTTCCCTTTGTTTCCTTGTACTAGTACTGACTTTGACGAGACCCCAGCAAAAGCAGTAGGAAGCAGGACGTCGCAGTGTGTGTGTGCATTAATACACACAAACATTTAGTATTTAGTAAACATTTAGTATATTAGAAAAAAAAGTACCCATCATCAGAGTTTCCCTGAGTCCAAGGTGTCGTCCTGGAATTTCTTGTTTAGTTCAATCACAAGACCGAAGATATTTAGTTTACTGTGATAGAAAACAAAGAAAAACAGCAAAGTTCCTCATTTGAGAAGCTGCAACATGACTAACCCAAAACCTCCCACACAGTGTAGACTGAGCCGCAGGAGTAGCTGCCACCTCCCCTCCCTCTTTCCTCAGGCCACAGTCCTAAAGAACCTAAAGAGCCTAAAGAACGTGTACTTGCTGAATAAAGTTTGTGATTCAAATTATAAGAAAAAAAGCTGGTCACCACAAAACCATAAAGGGCTATAACTATAGTCAGATTTTCATTGGTTTTATGTTTAGGTATAAAATAATGAGGGAGAGGGAGTACTGAAGTGGCCCAGAGAGAAAAACAACATAAAGAAAAGGTCCTTGGTTTGAGGCTTCTGAGGCACAAAAGGCAGAAAAAGGTTGTTTACAACATCCTAGTCTATCATGAACTATCAATCAAATTAATATTATCCAACCAGACATGTTAGAAAAACAGCTTTGTAACTACATGTATAGGAAATACTATAATATTTCACTGAATGCAATTACATCAAAGTAGAGGAGGTACTCTAGAGGATTAAATCAAACAGGTGGTACCAGCATGTCTATACATAACATAAGAACAGCAGGGTTTAGTATTAATTGATTCCTTTCACTCGGTCTCCTGGTACAGTATGACTCATGCTGAATCCAGTTTGTAGCAGCGTCATGACGCAAACAACAACCTGTCTCTCGCTGACTGCTCGGATTACAGCGTGCACCGTGTATCTGTTACAACCAGGCTTCAGAGCCAAACACACTGCCTGTCTTTATAATTCAGAGTGGATGTACCTCCTTTTTTAAAATCTCTACAACCAATGGATGTCCACAGTGACTTTTGATCCCAGCATCAGACTGAAGCCTTCAGCCTTTGTATACACGGGAATGTTTTTGGAGGATTTAGCCTAAGCACAGATGAAAAACCTCTTTCCTGTATGTACCCGTGGACTTTACAGATTCAGCAGAGTTTTAGGGGTCAGAGCCCAGCATATCTACAGCCACTGAGCTGCATCACAGAGCTTAGATGAAGGTCTTGTAAAGAAGCTAAACACTAGATAAGGTACAAACTCTCTGCTGTTATTCCCTGGCCTTGGTATTAGGAGGCCTGCTGACAATACAAAGCCTTGTCACAAAGTTATTGATGACTCATTCCCTGTTTGGTTTAATTCTATATCCACCACCCCAGGATTCGACCTTCATGTATCTGCCTCAGCTGTTTCCCCACCTTGATTAAACACATGGAAGGTCAGAGCTTTTAAGCATTTTCCCCACGTACGGTGCTCCCCGTCAAAGACATTAACCCTAAACTATTCCACTGCTGTCGCAGCTGAAACATGGCTAATGTCATTGAAAGGAATGTGGCTGATGCCCTCTCACGGTGGGGACTAATCAATTTAGAAAACGATTCATAAGACAGCAGCTACCTGGAGAATCACATGTAGGACATAGCACATACAGCTTCACGCATGTGTGATGTCTTTCACATGACTGGGAAAACAACCCAATGATAAAAATTCAGGAGACATACCGACCACGCATGGCTGCTCCTCTACAGCCTGTCTGCCTGCTACAAGAAGCTGCTCTCGGCTCAGTCCCACACAGGAAGTAAAACACAGAGAAAAGTGCAGCACACAGCTACACTGGACCTCGTGCAATAACCAAATCTCCTGATAAGTTTATACACTACAATCAAGCCGTAGGCCATGACGCCTGGCAGGGATTACAGAGGGATTACAATATATTCACCCCACTGGGATTCCATCACATGGTGGATCAGATCTCTGTGACAGGGGACCAGTGTGCAGCACTCCCTCAGGGCCACAAACACAACTGTGACTGATTTGACAAAGAGCCTAAGTCTGTCTGACAGCTCAACACAAACCACTGTCTGGCTACAATGTGAATGTTAAACTAATGCTACAGTTTGAACTCAGAGCTCCGCCACGGTGCTTCTCCTCCATTACCTTCCAGAGGGCAGAAAGAAAAGCAGTTAGCTTTTTGGAAGAAATTAAGATGGTGTGGACAAGAGCTACTGGTTCCAATCCAGTCCATTAGTGGAGCAATGTAGCCACACAGCTGGGAGAGCTAAAAACCATAATTATGATGTGATGGATGTGAATTAATCAGCACAGACAAAACCATGCATGCAGACCTTTGGCAGATTAAGTTTGAAGGCTTTGGGCCGCTGAAAAATTCAGCAACAGCTTCAAAAGTAATGTCACGAGAGAAAAATTATAAATCCTCTTGTTCTCCATTTGTTGCATTAAACACTGGACACCATCTGTTGGGTTGGTCCACAGAATACAACAGCAGCAGGGTGGCAGCTGCCACCCTAAGACGCAACAGCCTGGCCACTGCCTCATGTTGCACGCTGACACACTCTAAAAATACTACTCTGTTAATGGGCTCTTACACTGTCTTACTTATGGCAGGCAGGCCGGCACACTGAGCACAGATGAAGCTAAAAGGTCATTCATCAAAATAAGCCAACTCTAAACAAGAGGCACTTTGGTCGGCCGGCCCGCTGGGATTACTGAGTATTATCACAACATTTTGGAAGAATGACAACGACTGGTCCTGTGTATCTAACATGTCAATCCCGTCTCCTGACCCCTCTTCCAGGCAGTAGGTGACTGAGATGGGCGTTCGTCTAGGCTGCTTGAGCGACTCCCCGTGGTGGCCGCCGCCGCCGCTGCTGCTGCTGCTGCTCTGCACTGTCCCCTGCTGTTTGGGCCGGCCTTTTGGGATTCCCTCGCCCGCCGTGAACGTGGCGGTGGTGTTCAGCGGCTCAGCCTACCAGACGGAGATTAAGGGGCGGTTAAGCCGGGAAAACTTCATGGACCTGCCTCTGGAGGTCAACCCCATCACTGTGCTGGTCAACAACACCAACCCACGGGCGCTGCTCACCCGCATCTGTGACACCCTCTCCACCAACCGCGTCCATGGCGTGGTGTTCGAGGACAACATCGGCTCGGAGGCCGTGGCACAGATCTTGGACTTCATTTCCACTCAGACAGCTGTGCCCATTGTGGGCATCAGTGGAGGCTCTGCTGTCGTCCTGCCATACAAGGTCAGTGTGGGGTGGGGTTGAGGATGGGGAGAGACTTTCACTGTACAGTGTGATTGGTCACTGATCAAACCAGAACTACATATCAATCATTCAGGCTGCACAGAACAATCAAACACTGAGTCTGTCAGAGAAATGCACTCTGGGAAGCCACAGGAGTCGGTTCCAATCTTTAGGTCTTTCATTCACAGCTCAACAGAAAGTTATATAAAGTAATGAACACAAGGATGAATATAGATTATCAGCTGCTGAACAGCAGCAGCAGAGACGACACCAGCTACAGTCCATCATTAGGTTCTTCATCACGTCATTTTCCTCATGTTACGGGTTAAATGACAGACATTCACATTCATACCCTCACAGTGGCCAGCCAATGACTTTTCATCATCATTTCTCACCATCATCCTGGTTTATAACTGCTACAGGCTCTGAGCTCGGAGACACAGGCAGGTGTGAAGCTACAGAGCCAGGCTGTTGTATTTTTGCAGTGGTACAAGTATTCAGATCCCTGACTTAAGAATAAAACATTTGTTTACAAGTAAACGTCCTGCAAAATTATAATCATTAAAATGCATTTAGGTGACAAAGTGAATGTACTTACTGTGCAGAACAGAATAAAATATTATTAGATATGATGCTATTTAATGATTATCACTGATGTGTTATCATTAAAGCAGTATTTTAATGTCAAGACAGAACTTATTTATCTACTTTATTTAACTATTTTTCCATTTACATCAGTGAATCATATTTTATTAACTGTTCATATGGGCTGAATGTCAAATCTTTATTTGCAACTGAGAACTATAGCTAATTATAGCTGTGAAATAAATGTAGTGGAGAAAAAGTGTGAAGTAGCACTTGTGTAAAGTACATGTGCCTCAAATTTGCAGTGTTGGGGAAGCTACTGTGAAAGTGTAGCTTTGCAAGTTATTATTACTTCACACTGGAAGAAGTTGAACTACAGCAAAGTTACACTGGGGAGAAATCTAGTTTAGTTAAAAAAGTGTTTCAAACTACTTTGTAAAATAAAATGATCAAACTGACAATGTACTACGACATGGACATGCTTTCACAGGGGTCAGGATGAAAGGAACAGGGGGAGGGGCTGGTCAAGGGGGGTTCAATTACAGTAGACAGGCAATGGTAAAATGAAAGTAAAATATCTTTCCTTTCTTTTTACTGTTCAAAATTATTTTCAGTTTCAGTAGTTAACGACATAAAAATGGCAAAAATGTAAAAGCTGCAAAAATCATAACCCACATGAAGAGTTTTGTTGATGATGTTCCATAAATCATTTAACTGATCATCAATCGACCCTGTGACAACAAAGTTGTGTTCTTCCACTTAGATTCTTGTTTCTGGGTGCAATTACTGTTTGTGGCCATTTGCTGGTGAGGTGTCAGCTTCTCCAGGGTTTCACAGAAGTTAAATGGATGGTTTTGGCCTATACTTTGAATATCTGATAAACTGCCTTAGAGCCTCCAGCAGAGGTTATGGTGGTAATTACAACCCTTAAAGCTAAAATGAAATCATTCTGATTACAGTTCCACTCAAGGTGCAGATTTATTTTCTTGGGAGCAGTCAAATAATCACACAGAGGCTCACACGTACAGTAATTTCAGTGCTAATTACATCAGCCAAAACGAGCATTAGGTCCGTGGACAGGCACAATCTGTCATTTCAAAATGATTTAATGATCAATAAGTATTAGAAATAGCAATTTGCACAGGAATGCATTAGAGCTGCTGCAGGTTAAAGAAGCAATAAATGAATTATGGAACTTTGTCAAGGTCAGACATAAAACATGATTCCCTCAACTGTTCATTCTAATTAATATACTGATAATCACTTAATGTAATTTGTAGCTTCCAAAGTCAGTTTTGAATCATTATCAGTACTGCATTAGAATGACATGCAGCCTAACTCTCTGGTGAGGTAAACAAGCGATGCTTGTGAAACATACGAGCCATTACACTGCTTTTACAGTTGAAGCTGAAAGGTTTAGCAGCAACGATCCATCTATAGGAGCAGTATCAGCACCACAGAGGGCTCAGCCACAGAGACCAATATAATCCTTTCAAAATGGCTTTTTTCTGGTGACATCTCAGTGCGCCTGCAACAGGCATTACAGCTGAGCTGGCCATTACAATACAATAATAACATAACAATAACATTACATGTTGACAAGTACAATTTCAAGCCCTGCAACATCTGTATTTAGATCAAAGGAAAAGACATCAGGACGTGGGGTCAGAAACTGGTCAACAGCACATTTGATGAACGTGATGCTTGTGCATTAGTGCGATATGTAAGGAAGGACAACGCAGGACGTGATCAGACTGTGGCAGCAGCAACAGTCCGTCCACAGCTACGTAGAGAGGGATGTTATAGCAGGGCTGCAGTGCATAAACCTGGTAAGAAAAGCCGGTGGCTCTGTCATGCTGACATGGTTTGGGTCCTCTTGTCTCCTCAGAATTCTGAATGTATTGAAAAAATAAATGTGAAAAAATGAGTGGTCCAAGAACAGACCTCTGTGGGACACCACAAGTAACTCACTCCACATCACATTTACATTTACTAAACGCTTCCAATTTGTAATTTAATTATTTGTATTTCTTTCTGTATATTTGACCATTTGGAGCCATAATGATAGAATTGAAAAAGTGAGACATTATGATCAAAAGTATCCGAACAAGCATTCATTACTGTTCAGTGCAGTCTGAACTTAATGACTGACCTCAGTGACAGCCATGATTTCATTAATCCATTATAGAACAGCCTGTCAAGTATTTTTGAAAACATCAAAGGACAGACATTTTTTTAATTCCTTTATCAGTGACATAACCAACATAAGTCTGACTTCATTATGGCCAGTGACTGAGTTCTCTTCTTAGCTGTAGTATCAATGAACCTGCTCCCTGAACATTTTTCAAATAATCAGAAATGATTTACCAACGTATTCTTCAAGTTATGCGTATTAGATTAGAATGTGCTTATCTTTGACAGAGATACTGCTTTTTTATTTTTCATTTATTATCTTGAGGTATTTTATATTTGAGGAACAAGGAGACACTAATAAGACTTTGCAATTTCCTTAATTCCTATGGGTTTGTTGTCAGCTCACCTGTCAGCTGCATGGATTTCAGAGAGCATCCTGCCATCATTCTGGCCTCTCGAGGGTAATAAAAGAGATGTCACTCAGAAATGAGCACCTCCTGTTACTCAGTTACACTCTAACTACTCTAATTTGAAGACAATCATAATAAATTACCGAATAAACAAATGTAATGAGAAATAAGCATAATGACAAGAGCTGGCAGCTGTTACGATGAATGGCTGCTTTCATCAGTAATTAGCCAGTGGAAGAAGTCGCAGCCACTGATATACGCCATGTAGTGAACGCATTGAAAGTGCCTTACAGATCAGTGAGTGCAGGCATTATTAATATGGATGGTCCCTGTTGGAAACCTGAAGTAATTTTCTGCCAACCCACTGAGGTACAAGCCTCTGACTGACATGTACACCTTTGTTGCTCGCCTGATATGTTATATTTTTTAGGCAAATAATAAATTGTCATGGTCTTGCAGTCGATGCTCTATATATGGTTTTGCAGACAGACTACTGATGAGAACTTTCCTGTCAGGACAGCATTTGTAAAGTTGCTTAGATAAAACATTTAAAAACACAAAGCAGTTCTGAGGTTTCCATAGGTGGATTTTCACAGAGAATTCAGTGGAAACAATGGAAATCTGTGGCAGCTGTAGCTCAGCTGGTAGAGAGGTTCAGTCTTTTGCCCATGAACTGTCCTTCAGCAAGATACTGAACCACAAGTTGCCCAAATTGTCTGTATTTTGCTTTAAACATTAAGTGACTGCTAAATGAGTGTAATGTAAAAGTCTTGTTATACTTGGTCAGCAGTGGTGATGACATTTATATTTATGTTAATTTATTATATTTACATAACAATAGTTAAAACTTAGAATGATTCATGTTGCAGAAAAATAAAAAGCTTTGGAATAATTGATTTATATAATTAATACTGATGATAGATAAAACCACCATATTGAAGTTGGTGCATACATTTGCACACGATTGCTGAACCCACTTCACCACCAGACATTGACACGGTGCCTCAGTTCAGAGAGAGCTGCCAATCGCAGGCTGTGGGGAAGAAGGAAGAGATGTCTGTCAGCACATCTGCTTAACATCCAAGGGATCGCTATAGATTACATCACACCAACAGGGCTGGAGTAGTGGTACTTTACCTCTGGGATCAGTCTGTCCACAGTAATTATAGTGCAGCATATCACAGAATGCAGATGGTGTCAGTCCAGTTTTTCGCGAGTGGAAACAGAGTACAAATCAAGGTCTGCCACATTGATAAGAGTTTATTCTGTGATTTCACTTGTCATCTATCAATATTTGAATCTAACAATCCACACGTGGTTGTTGTGTACCAGAGGCACAGAGATGATTTTGGTCCAACCTTCTTTGAGTCTTCTTCTCAATAATCAGGGACGCCGCCCGTCGATTGATTTATGGGACGCTGTCGAAGGTAGTCAACAAGGCAGTGAAGCTCATTCATTTTTCATACGTATCTCTGAAAGCTGAGAGTTTGATCTTTCTGAAAGTGACAGCACAGAATTAGGTGATAAACGGATTCCTCAGGACTTTTCACTTTGATGATTGGCATCATCAGAGCACATTATTCTCATCATTCTCTATCCCAGCGAGGAAAAAACAAGGAAGTAATGACAAGCAGTTCAACCAGTGAATGAACAAATGTTAAGATGAAGACTGAATTTTTTTTATTGAGCAAAGTCCACTAAAAATATTTCTCATTAAGCAGCTATAGCATTAGACTCATTCAAGCTAGCAGCCATATGTCAAATTCAGATGGAATACAAATCAAAGATACATACTTCTCTATTGCCAGCAGATCAATCACTTCCCATGGGCCTTGCTTAGTCTGCAAACAGTGGATAAATCGATAGCAGTAATCATAGCTGATGCTAACGGCTAAAATGTTTATGAAGCTCAAGAGACGCTGAACCTGCACCTGGTTTAAAAGCTGAACTATGGCTGCCTCTTTGCCCAAACACAGTGATACAGTGCAGCTCCACCTACAGGATCAGGTCTGTTGTATTTCACTGGAAATGCTTCCTATTGTCACTTTGACTGCAGCAGATTAGTGATAGTATGTTTGAAAAAACTGTGATGAATCTCTGATGACATAAAAACACCCAGTGATGTCCTTCGCAGGTAATTATACACTCGAGGGGGTTGATGTAGTTCTGTAATTCCTGAAAAGACATAGCATGAATTCTACTGGTTCTCTCATTATGCAGTGAGCTCAATATCCTGACCTAAAATTCAAAGCATCCTTTGAAGCATTTATTCTGCGGTCTGGCAGATCACATCCTTCAAGCCACGGTGCTGTAAGTGAACAGAATGTAAGTCAGACACGAGCAAAACCTGATTGTCTTTGCAGGAACATGAGCCCGAGGCTTTTCTCAAAACTGGAGCAGTTCTCTTTTTTTCTCTGTCTGCCTTTCACTACGTCCTGAACCCAAGTGTCTCTGCTTCCTACTGCATTTTAAAACCACTGGCACAGTTACAGTCTAGACTGATCCACATGGGCATCTGGTTTAAGCAACAAAAGCCACTGGTTTAACTCAGGGAAAGATCCAGTATTTAGTTAAATGTCAACACAGTACACATGTCGTGTCTCCTGCTTCGAGTCACTGCAGACTTTCTCTAGGTTGTAGCAAGGTCTGATCTTTTCCTTACCTTTACTAAGTGGACATAAAAGATATTGAAAAGCAGATATTTCAACATAACAGATGATATACTGTACATTAGGGAACATTTTACATCAACATTCTGCAATTTTCTCTTGTTAAAAGAAAACATATTTTACATTTATTTCATTTTACCCATTTATCCAAAGCGAATTACAAGTGAGGGGCATCATTAAAGCCTCAGTGCAGAAGGAGACCTTGAAGTAAATAGTAAGTATTACATCTGTTCAATAAGTAAGGAGATCAAGGAGATCAAGTAAATAATTGCACTGGAAGTGCATAGTAAGTGCTAGTTAGGCCTGTTAGGGTGTTAGAGGTGTTAGGAGAGGATGTGCTCATGGAAGAGATGAGTCTTCAAGACACTCTTTAAGATAGAGAGGGACGCCCCTGCTCTGATAGACGTCAGTAGTTCCACCATCCGGGAACCACAGAGCAGAACAGTCTGGACTGAGAATGTCATCCCTGTGCAGGGATGGCAACGCCTTGGAGGAACACAGCAGCTGAGAAGAGACATAAGCCTGTATGACTGAGTTCAGGTCAGTGGGTTCAGACCCAGAATTTACTCCTTGAGTCTCAAATATCAAAATTCAGAAATTTCTAGAAGTTTTGTTTTTCTTTTTATGAAGCTGAATTTAAGAGTAGATTACCATTTATCATAATTCTTCATGTGAAAAATAATTCAGAAACTACACAGTAAATACTTAGTTTGGTGTTTATTGCAGCGATTTGTATATACACCGTATGAAACTACAAACAGGCTCTTTGTAAATTTAAGGTTTAACAGCACTTAGATCACAAATACCTCAAGATGTAATGGCCTGAATGGGAAAAAGAGGTTCTGTGCAGTTGGATAATCCAACATTATATATAATTTTGATTCCATGTTGGGCTTCAGGTGCCATGGTTTGACTCAGTTACTCTGTTTTTTAGTATTCTGTTCGTAGAGTTTTGAGTCATTAAAAATCAGACTGTGAAACATCAAACTTTGTTTTCTGATTTGTGAGCTATGATATTTTGATTGGTGTTTTTTTGATGATGACTTTAGAAAACTGAATTGCAGGTAAAAATTAGTCAATACTCAACGACTTAATGGTTTCTCTTAATTTTCATGTATCCAATGCAGAAAGAACGTTGCTGCGCGTCATGTGTATATTATCCTTTCATCCTGCTCTACACCAGCTATACAGTATTGTAGCCTGGGCTTTCTCCAGCTTTGAGAGAAATGGCAGATGACCAGGGAGTTGTGTGTCTGTTCCTGGTCACTGTGCAGGATCTATGTGACGTCAGCAAGGACAGGAAGGCGGTGCCAGGGCACTTCCTGCTGCGTGGCGGAGGCAGACATATGTCGCAGCGAAGAGCCGTGGCCAGAAGTCAGTCTTCATAGAGGGACAGAGGGAGAAGGAGATGGCTGCAGTTCAGTCATGTGACCAGGGGAACCATACACCACTTTCTGTTCCATATCTTCAGTGCTAATTCCACTCACTGCCAGAACACATCCACCTCAATGCATCATTTCATCGTGGCCTCAGTCCCTTTGAGCCAGCTGATTTTAATCCATTGTTTCCTTTAGATTTTTGGATGCCTTCCAAGTCTCTCACCTGAGTCATTCAAATAACCTTCAGTTTTTAAATGACTGCTTCTGAGCAAGTAAAAGACTGTTGCTCGTATATTGGTCCTAGAAAATATTCTGTTGGTTTCAGTGACATAGCCACTGCTTCTATATAAACAGCTGTGGTTTAGAGATAATCACTGCTTTACACGCTCATCTAACTCAAACTCAGACCAGTTTCACAGCATCTCACGGCTGATCTTCAGCTGCAACGCATTCATTCTAGTGCACATTTCAAGACCTGAATGCTACACACTCCACAGGGTGATAAAGGGTTAAAAAGTTGATGTTGACTGTGTGGACTAACTCAGCGTTTCTGCATCTGTATTTGTGAACAGATATGAGTTCTTCTGTATATTTTACTCTTGTGGATGTAATCTCAGCCTCGAGAAGCTAAGCTTTCCACTCAATGGCTGTAATCTTCTTTGGGACTGTAGACTATTACTGTGAGCTTCTGTGAACAACACTGTGGAAGTGCAGCTTAGTGACTGAATAAGAGAGTCATGGTTGACACCCATTTACAAACTCCCTGTTTATAATCTAACATATATTTTCCATAGTATGGAGCAATATGATCATGTACAACAGTAGATGAAGGAGATTTGTCCATTTGTGGCCAGAGTTGTGAGTCAATGACAAGCAGTGATTTATGGGAATCTTGGATTTACAGGATTTCTGTGTTACATATATATGGTGCAGTATTTTCAGTATTCATTTAAAAAAAATTAGCCAAACACAAATTTGGTTAATTGATTCATAAAAGGTTTCACAATTGCATTTCTAGTTCAGTTTATCCTGGTTAAAATTTACCCATTTCATTACACATTTATATCCCTATTGCGATGTCAAATTACAAAGACTATTATTGAGAATTTAAACCATTTTGCATGAACATACACATCAACTTTCAGGATTCCCTGCAGCAGTATAAAGTGGAGGTGTGTCGCCTTCACTAACATGAGAGGAAATTGTAGAGTTTTTTCAAACGTAATAGGTTTACTGAGCTTCAGGGAAATTGCTCAGTGGACTTAGATTACACTGCGCATAATTAATGAATGAAGCAAATGTTTAGACCATCATGTACTAACTACAGATCACAGACCAAGGATGTGTCTTTTGGATGAGAGCAAAATTAGGTCTAGTTGCCTTTGACTAAGCACTTCTACACACACCGTCGGTCACTGCTTCCATTGGCCAACTGTGAAGATCTGACTGGACATTTGCACAGAAACAGAAGATCCATCTTTGAATTGGTCAGTTGGAGTGGCGGTGGTGTGACAGTAGTTTATACGACAGTGAGGTCATAGCATGACTTAGTGAGGAATCAGTCTAAAGGTGGGACAAGTAACTTAAAGGTCCCATAGTGAGATGTCCATGTCTTTTTTTTATTTATAAAGCAGGTCTCGGTTCTTGGATTTGGTTTCTCTTGAGTGTTTATCTGAAACCTACTATATTTTTATTTGATCACTCAGAAAACAGTCAGCCAATCAGATGAGAGACTCAGAGCCTTTATTAGTGTCAGTCACTGCCAGTTACATGCTAACAAACAACCTAAACAAATAAAACTAACTACGCTAATGGTTCTGATGCGTCTGCTAGTCTCTGATTCTGGTCTCAACAGACTCCTGGTCTGAGTCTGGGTCTGAGGCTCAAACATGAGGCTGAGTCTCTGATGTTCCTGCTGACATTAACCATGTTTATGCTCTGTCTGACCAGTTGTTACTAGAGCTCCAGAGAGAAGCCTGAGAGAGGAGATGTAAAACTACACTGAGATGGTTTTTGGTTCTTAAAACCACAAATATATCTTCTGATGGAGATCAACACTTCAAATAAAACACTGTAAATGTGTAAAACATGGGATCCTTAATGCCCCTCTGGCTGACAGGATCTGTAACCACCATCAACAGTGATGCACCAACACACCCTGTACAGTACACTTCTACATGACAGACCACCGGAGGTCAGCAAACATCAGCTGTTGTTAAGTAAATGGAGTTTGGTTTTGCATTTGAACAATTCATCAGGTTGAGTCAACAGAGACCTGAGACAGTTGGGGAGGAGGTGGGATGCAGCCAGGATCAGGCTCTGACATCAGGCTTCTTGCCCTGGCTTTTGAAGGGTACAAACACCTTTACCTGCATCTGCCACCTGGAAAGGTGATCACTTCGGTTGGAAGATATATATTTCACTCTATGTAACTGACCTCAAGTGTTTCATTTCATTCCCTACAACATATGCCTCGGACAGTTCTGTGCATGCTCTGCGCACTGACAGGGCAGTCTCGACTTCAGGCTTTGAGCTGCTGCTGAGCCTGTGGTAACGCCCCAGGCTCATTTGAACTGCACGATCAGTCTGCTCTCTGCTAATTGAGCTGTTGAGATTGTACTTTGCAGGGCGCTTTCCTCTGATAGACCCTTGAGCTAAAAAGCATGTACAAAGGATACAGAAACACAAGCACATACATAAACACGCACACATACACACTGTGACACCTCAGCAGCTGCCAGGGAACAAACTGATTGTGCAACATTGCAGATGCAGGAACAGGCAGCAGCACGTACAAGAATAAGGCAATAATACTGACAGATTTGCTGTGGGACATTGAGGGGAAGGAGAAAATGAGTAGATTTATTCGATCTCTTCAAGCTCCTCCGTGACTAACCTGCATAAGATCCCTGCACCTAGTATGGATGTATGCAGCCAGCCGGCCTCTAGTGCAGTCTAATCCATCTTAGTCCACTGCAGGTCCCCAACACTGAGCAGAAACCAATTTTTAGTAAAAACACTGATAACTGAATGTCATTTATATGAGGAACATATGAAACCAGCCATTTTAAAGTAAAGATGTGAGCTTTGGGTTTTATGGTAATGAATTAAAAACAAAAAAGAATTCCATCGTCCCGGTTTTAGGTTTAAGTACAATTCACATATTGTGGATCAGACAACTTTTAATAAATAAATGAATGGTAAATCAAAAAGTCCTCTTTATTATATATAGTTGCTTCACTGTCCGGGGTCTGAGGGAACAAGGCCAGTGACAAGTGAAAAAAGACAAGGGAAAAGGAAAATATTTTCAGGGGCATGATCGCGGACAGTCAGAGGCACAAAGTCAGTGGATTTAGCCGTGACGTCTTAAATTGTAAGATGCTCATACATCACCAGACCGCTGAACTTCTTTCAAGGACAACGAGGAGACAGGCTGAACAAGATAACAGGCCCGTTTGCAGTCTCAGGATGCCTGACCCCTCGGTTTTCTGAGCTCTGATGCTCGGGATGGAGTGATTTTTTCCCCAGAGTGTGAAAGGGTCAGGAGGGGGCCACCTACCTATCAGCCTGAGGATAGCCTGAGGACAGCCTGAAGACTTTTTACAACATGATCACGCCAGAGTCAAAACACATATTTCTCCTTTTGAAGTTTCAGCTGATGCCTCATCATTGAACCTCTAAAAGAGTAATTAACCCTGATATCTAATATTTTCATACTCGCAGTGAAGTCGCGCGATTACAAAAGATTCACGATTTCAGGATGTTTTTACTTTGCAGTGTGATGTGGCACAGTGAAGAAGAAGTGGAGTAATTGGAATCTGTTGAAGAATCAATAATCCCCGTTGAATCTCATGGCTCCACATGCAGAGCAGCATCAATCCATCACTGTCTCATTAATTACGACACCTTGGAATAATTACTGTGAAAAGATCAGACCATGGTTGAGATGCTGGCCTTAGTCACACTAGTGACACTAGTTGGGTTCTTACTAGGTGCTTGTGTTTTAGCGCCTAATTATGATAAAGCGCCCTTTATAAAGGTGTTTTAAGTTGTAACTAATGTGTTTATTGTTAGTTAATAAATTGTTTGTTAATGCTTTATACAAGAGTCATGGGTTTCTGACTTTTTCATAAGCCATAAGCAAGCATTAGTCTCCTGCAGTTTTTAATCCCAATCATGCAAGTTTAAATGTTAATTAGTTGTCATTCTTTTCTCATAACTTATAACTGATCAATAAAGAATCAATATGGCACTCTTTATGAATGGTCCAAAGGCATCAATGAACAGTTTACAGATCAGTTGTGATTCGCCTTTAGGCTGCCGGGTTGTGAAAAATCCATGTGACATTGTCCTTTCTGGGATCAGGGCTGCGGAACGTCTGAACCTGAATCAGTTCATTACTGACTTATTAACATTTACAGCTGCAGATTCAATGGTTTAATTTGATCCTTAAAGGTCCCAGATTTCAGTGTCTTTTTTGATTATAAAGCAGGTCTAGGTTCTATATTAACACTGTGAAAGTATCAAAGCCTCAGTCCACAGAGAAATGCACACAGCCTGTATTCAGACACTGAGCCTTAAAACCAGCCGTCAGGACTTCTGGAACTTTGTGATGTCACAACAAAGCAGTCACCACCCTCAGCCACGCCCCAAGCCTGGCTTATCTAGATCCACCATCCAGCCCTGCAGGATTTTGTTTCTCCGAGTGTTTACCTGAAATCTGTGATATCATTTTATTGGATGATTCAGAAAACAGTCAGCCAATCAGAATAGAGGCTCAGGGCCTCAGTTTAGAGGCTCAGATAAGGTAGGCAGGTCTTCTTGTGTTTCTGTTTCAGTGGTGATTCATTAAGAGGTAACTCAACACTAAATGAGAGGGAAGAAAACTATTGCAGCTCTGCTTCCTCAGGAACCTTTGCCCACACACCAAATCAGTGACATCGCAGACAAAACACCTGCTCAGACAAGTGATTAAAAAAAAAAAAAAAGTTGTTTAAAAAAACTGGTCTGTATATCACACTGCAAGTTATAATGTATGTGTCCCTCCTCTCCCCTTCTTTTAATAACAGTCTTAACAGAAAAAAAAACATCCTCGTTCTTATCCCAAGGTCACTACATTTACAGGAAAGACAGATGAAACATGGAGCAGGCGCTGGCCACAGTGATTCACCATCCCTTTGAATTTCCAAGTATGGATGACGGCCAGTGTTTGGGTGGCAAAAGTGAGACATTTGCATTTAAGTGATGAATGAGTCTGCAGCTCCTGGAACAGCAAAATAAAGCAGAACCACTTAGCTCCTGCCAAAGCCGTACTACAGACTCTAGTGGTTGTTTGAGTATAAATTATGTGTGTGTACTCTCGCAGTTGTAAAGAGGGTCCTCTACAGATCTCTTCACACATTATACAAATTGAATTAAGATGTGTTAATTTTGCTGGTTAGTCAGGAGCAAACTGCATGAAGTGGGTTAACGAACCATAAAGGTCTTTATACTGATGCCACGCTCTCCTCTTCCTCCAGGGCGAAGGCTCCAACTTCCTCCAGCTGGGCTCCTCCATCGAGCAGCAGATCAATGGCATGTTCAAGGTGATGGAGGAGTACAACTGGGACAGCTTTGTGGTCATAACCAGCCTCTACCCGGGCTATGAGACCTACGTGGATTACATTAAGTCCTTCACTGACACCAGCTACTTCATGTGGGACCTGCAGGACGTGCTGACCTTCGACATGTCCGCCGACGGCATGAACGACATCCGTGCACGTAGGCTGCTGCAGCAGATCGACGCCCAGGTGTTGTTGGTCTACTGCTCACACGAAGAGGCCCAGTATCTGTTTTCCATGGCGGCCGAGGCCGGACTAGTGGGGCCAGGATACATCTGGATTATCCCTAGCCTGGCTGTGGGAAACCCAGACATCCCCCCACCTGACAGCTTCCCTGTGGGGCTCATCAGCATCATCACCGACCGCTGGAGGATGAGCCTGAGGAAGAGAGTGCGGGACGGGGTGGCCATTGTGGTGAAAGGGGTGCAGAGCTTTCGGAAACAGAGGGGCTTCATTCCTGAGGGCCACAGTGACTGCCACAACCCCATCAAGCCATCAGCTGCTAATGACACTCTGTTCAGGTAAGCTGAGAAATAGTAGGCCAGAGGAAAATTTATACGAGAAAACAAGGTTCAATTTCTGATATCTCTCATTTTTAAACTATATTTTATCATATTTTATTAATAGAAGTCTTTCTTGTTATTAATATTTTTATAATTACATAATTTTATTAATTTGCTGTTGATACTGTTTGCTTGTTTAACATTTCTCAATCTGTGCATCGTCTTGATAAATTGAGAATAATGTACATTTCCACAAAACTAAATTCCACCATAGCTGTTTAATAAATCGTACAATCATTGTTCAGCTTCTGAAAATTAAAGTCAACACCATCTGCACAGATGTTTCACAATAAAAGCCTTCAGGCAGCTTAAAGAGAGCTCCCTTTTCCAGTAAGCTTCAAGTCTGAAAGAAAAGAAAGTGGCACATTGTATGGTAATAATATAGTATAATATAATAATATAATAGGAACATTTTTATACATTGAAATGGGAAACCAGCAGCAGCAAACTGTCTTGTATGAGTTAGTGCTGTGGAAATGTACATTGTGCTGAATTTGCAATGTCAGCTATTACAGTCAAATTAATTAAAGCCAGACTTTTTCATGCCGGGCTTTTATTGATTTGTGCCCGTCACACTCCTAGTACTTGACATTTGGTCATTATATGAAAACAGTTTTACAGAATATAATATATACAGAACATTTTTTCTTCAAAGTTTTTACATTGTGTAAATGTGTTTTTTTAGAAATGATCTTCCATGTTCGGTGGCGGGGGCAGTCATTGCCTGTATTTACACCTACATATATATATAAGCATAAAGAGGAGCATAAAGTATCTGAGCATGTTAAAAGAAGAAAAAGAAGCTGGAGGCCAGAGATTATTCTCACACTGGACTCATATTTAGTAGAATGGTCACAAGAGCCATTTGAAGACAGTGTCCATAAAGGGTAAGAGTCAGTTACAGAGTGGAAGCTCTTCCCAAGGAAACAATTCTGTAGTGGTTTGCTAATAATGGTGCTAATAGTCAACATTATATGAACCATTGTTGCTTTAGACCATCTCAGGTGTACTTTATGGTGACTTGTCTGCTGTGTATATCATATATTAGACACTAAGGATAATATTTCAATTTTAAATTGAGCCCCCGAGTTTTATAAAAATCCATTTAATGTGTTCATCTCTTCCTTTAGCTGCACCAAATGAGCCAGGTTTAGGTTTATGTAATTAAATCCACTTGGTTAAGGTTAAACCTTTGCTAGGACAGTCATTATTTGTCACTTGTCAGAAAAAAAATACTTCAAGTTTCTAGACAAAAAACCTATTTTGTTGCTTTTTATGCAAAGGACTTTTTTATTGTCTTGTTTTAGTGATGTTTATTGCATAATGTTGTTCAGGACATGCAGAGTAATGTTGTCTGATGGTAGAGTGCCGCAGGGATGACGTATTTTTGTAGGTCAACCTTTATGTTAGCGTCAGCCTGGTTCCCTTGATAAAAAGCCAATGGAATTTTTAGATAGTCTTTTGGATTAATGCAGAAAATAAACTGTGTGACCAATCAAAACTTCATGATACTGACAAGTTTTGCTCAGTAGGGACATTAGAACTATGTCACCACACTTTTATGGGGTTTGAAGCCTAAATACAATCAGCAGCAGTAAAAAGCTCATGTTAGGCTATAAACCAACGACACCACGGTCACATGACTTCACCGTCACCACCACTAACCTTCAGCCTGTAGTTTGATTTAGCTCTGAGCTCTTCTACAGAGGCCTTTCCTCTGACAGAGTTAGTGACAGTTTATAGAAACACAACGAGGCTGTGAAGGTGGACTGGTGAGGAAACGGTTTTCATGTTGCACTGATGACGTTTTAACATCCTTGACAACCTGTGTCGTCTCATTTAGACACTTGTTATCAACTGAGGTTTTTTTTTACAGACGTAAAAGCTTAAAGAAACCATGATTGGAGGATTTACTGACATATTTTGTGTTGTAGAATTGCGTTAACCGTAGACCTAATTTTACCCATCTAACCAAAAACCCATTCAAAAAACCCATAGACTACAGAACAATGGAACCGTAATTTTTTAAGACTCATTCCTGCAGCACTCTATAACTATTCTCTTTAATCTCTGCTATATCATGATGCAATGGCTCAGACCTTTATCTGCAGGACTTGGCAAAAAGAGGTCAACAGTTGTTCATTTATTCATGACTTCCCATCTGTGTTGTGTGGAGCACATTTTATGGCGACTGTCACTCTCCAAAACTGTGTCCTCAGCCCCGCTGCTATCTATCTCACACCGAACGCTCCCCTAGACCTCTTGGAGACCGACGGACTAGGGCGTGGCCTCTTTTCATTTAAACCATGCCCAAAAGAGCAGCCTGGCCCCATCTGTGCCACGGGACATGGAGCAAATCCTATTTTCTTAAAAAAATGTTTTAATCAGCAAAGGGAAGAGCCAAAAAAAAAACCTATTCGAGCATCAGCTATAAACCAAGGTCATTCAGGGACACTGTGAATGCGTTGTCTGTAAAATGTGTGCATGTGCTGTTATAGATGGTCACCAATAGGCTGCTAACGGGACACAATCATCATCAGACACTGCTCTTGCGTTACGAAACATCACTCTCTCCCTCTGATGTCAGAAGTCATTTTTCTTCGAAGCCTCTGGAGCCTTGGGCGACACAACTTCTGCTTTTGTTAAAGCCAAGCTGCTCATGAAGAAGTAGAGATGATGAACATTACCTCTCGCTTTGATTCCGTATGAACCGCTCCTTTTTAGACTTTCTAAACTCAGCAGGCTCTATTTGAGCAGCAGCAGCTCTCGTCAGGTAAAGTGAAGGTCGGCAAGAGAGAACAAAGCACTTTCTTTAGCTCTATAGTCAGTCGTCTCCTCTCTTCCCAGCCAGATCAAACATTATCATTCCCTCGGTTCTCACATTTGTCCTCGCTTGATTGGAGATTTTTTTTTTCGAGTAAGCTTTTGATAATGAGTCAGCTCACCTGTTAATGGGATTATCGCAGATTACCAGATTAAATAGGCTTTTCACACAGACTGGTCTGAAGGCTGCTCTCCTCCCAGCAGGCTTTACAACACCTCAGCTGGAGTGACAGGCGAGGTGAGAGAGCAGCGCCACAGGTCTAATAAAACAGGAATATGAGTGATGAAACAATGGAGTCACAGGAGGCAGGTGACAGTTTCCCACATAGTGCAACAGTTATCAGGACACCTTGTTTTTACGAACATGGGAAAACAGCTGTGCTTTTCCATTTGTCACATTATCTGATTTCAACTGTTTTCATGAACCCAGGAGGACGTGTAGGTATCTCATGGATGATCGAAATCATCAACAACTGTTTTGATAATAGATTAATTATCTCTATGGGCTTTGGACCAGAAAATGATGTTCCTTTATTTTCAAGTCACTTTCCAGGTTTCCATTGCAGTTTTTCAAAAAATAGAAGCAATAAAAAAAAAAAAACAACTGTGAATGGACCACATTTCCATTGAGTTACATTATGAGAATAAAGTTATGTTTTCTCCTCTCGCGATATTGTTCCAATTAAACGAAACATTGCGAAACACTGATTTGTCAACTAGTCTGAAAAACCACCTCATGAAAGCGTATACTGTACATTTTTTTTCGTATTCACATGTTTTTATGTTCCCAATTTCAAACTGCGCATGAAGCAGGTTAATGGAAACACACATACTGATCCTGTGTCTCTTTGTGTCTCTGCAGGCACATGTTGAATGTAACCTGGGAACACAACGACTTCTCCTTCAACAGTAATGGTTACCTGGTGAATCCAGCCATGATAATCATCACTCTGGACAGAGAGAGGCAGTGGGACAAGGTAAGATTTTCACAAGAAGGGGGGGCAGATATTTCACTTAAAATTGGAATTTCTTTGCTGAATTCAAGCAATTCAGCATTCATGTCTGTGTTACTATTGAATGCATAACTAATGAAGAGAAAACAGAAGAGCTGTTCAGCCATTATGACGTTTCTTTCACTGAGGTCTTCTTCCTCTTGCTAAAGCAGAGTGATTTCACACATCACTGGTCTCTTTGTAAAGACCAGTTAGAAGAGTCACAACTCCGACAACAATGAACCACTTCATGAAGGATCATCTGATAATCACACACACGCACAGTGCTACTTTTTACTCACACCTCCTGCCTCCATCTTTTCAAAAGATAATATAAGAAAACGCACACACACTTTTGTCAGGGTACTTTGCTGCAGTGTGCCGCCTCATTGACTTCTTTGGAGATTGAAACATTAATTTAACTGCAGGGGGGGCTGGATGTGATGTGGACACCAGACTGGAGGGAGTTCACTTCCTCCACCGGTTGAAGAGAAGGTGGTTAGTTAAACATCATGCTCAGAGTAAACAGCTGCAGGCATTTCAGAGCTAATTATGTCATATTGATGTTTTCGGGTGCCACGTCTTATTAATTTCCAATATGTTGTAAAGGCTCTGAGCTAATGGGAAGCTGTGATGGTAAAAGAAGCAAACAAACAATTTGAGTTTGAAAGCAGACAGAAGGAACCAATACCACAGCCTGGTCCAGTAATGGAGATATTCATTACAACAGAAGTTACTTAGCAGTTTTATGTTTTTATACACAGTCAATGTTATGTAACTATAATTAAAAATATAAAAAAATATGTCAGCCTTATTGTTAAACAGCAATGGCGTCATTTAACGAGTCACCAAAACAAAGTGTGGTTGAGTATGTTTCCTGTTCACATCAGACAGTACTGACGTGGCTCATGTGACTGTGCTTTCAGTAACACCACGTTCACTCTCACCAAATCCAGTGTTCATTCCCAAACTCTCACCGACAATCGTTAATGTTTTTGGCTCACTTTGCATCAGTGCAGCTACGTGGTCTCTCCACTGCAGAGCACTGGGATCATTCAGAGGCTGAATTCACCCAGGGAAACATCAATGCAATAATCTTCCTTCAGCACACACCTAGAGGAGGATTTAGTCTACGTTAAAATTGCTTGTTTTGCCAAGCTAACATTAAAAAAACCAAATGCTCAATTTGCACTGATGCACGTAGAGCAGAGAAAAGAAACCTTGAACTAGTTTTTTGGCTAATCTGAAAACAAATCATTTCAGCTCTTACTGTGTTTTCATATATCTAGGATATCCATAAAGGCAGAAAATAATTACTGCTGTAGTTGTGGTGGTGTATCCCTTTCTTTATTGTAGAAGAAGGCATATCATATGTATCACACAAAAAAAAAACGCCAATATGTCTGCAGGGAGCTGTAGTGCAAAAAAAACATGACAATAACAATGTTAAACCAATCAGTCAACACACATCTGAATACACAAACAGGCCGCAGAGTTCAGGTAACACAGATTAAGAGGATGAACTAAAGCTTTTCTTTCTCCTTTCTTTTTAGTCTCTTGTCTTTTGTATTCCTGATGAGCTGCTTCTTATCTGAGTACAGACAAAAGCAGCTTTGTCTGTCACTTTCTGCCCCACTGTTGGATGTTCACGTTGTTCTCCACTGCAACACTCCCACTCCCATCAAAGACAAACAGGAAAGTTGGCTCCCGAAACATCCTAGAAGTGTAACACGGTCCCCTCTGATTTTATGAAATGAGCACAGACTCTAAAAAGAGTGAAACTAAATTAAATTCAGTGACAGTAACATGGATTGGATGCATCACCGTCCTATGACAAGATTTACTTATTTAGATGAAACAGTTCAGCTGTGATTAGCATGAGGTTCTGGCCACATTCAATCAGAGACATTTTCACAGGAAACACAGGAGACTTGACATAATTTGGGATTCAAGGTGAAGGTAAATGTCACTACTGCGCTTCTCAGTTCCAACCAGTCCTAAAACCTGAACAACCACACAGGTCTTTTTTTTTTTTACCCTCTGATGCGACCCCTCGGAGTGTCTCCTAAAATAGCGTCACTGCAGCAGGCATAATGGATCTTGGTTGTCATGGTTACAATAATAAACATGCACACTGTACCGAAAGCGACATGCCTACCTCAGTAACCATGGTTACTACAATAACAGCCATGTCTTGGTTAGGTTTAGGAAAAGATGGTGATTTGGGATGAATAAGTACTTCCTCAATATTAGAAGATCTTTGTTGCCATGGTTATAATAATAACAACAAACGGTCATGGATAATAGAAACAACATAAACTGCTCCTGTCACATGGGAATCGAACACCGCTCTCCTGGGTCATATTCATCCATCCACCCCAACCTCCTCCTGACGTGGACTTTGTCGCTCTATAAACTACGTCACCGCACTTTTCCCTTTGCTCCTGTCATCATCACTACGACCACTAGATGTCTCCTAGCAACAAAACCTAACTACGGGTCATAGTAACCTGCTGACAGACGACCTGTGGGCTCGTTCTTTACAGGACAGTCTCATTTCCACCATGCTGACCTTTACATAAACCTTTTGTGGGAGGAGAAAATATTTTTCGCAGCCCTTCGGAGCACAACACTGTGCTCACTTTACAGAATTTCGGTTCAGGTGTGAGGTAATACCCTGTGTGTGTTTAACTTTGTGTTGCCTCTGGCATCTTCTCTCTAAGAGCTGAAAATCAATTCCACTTTTTGATTGCCTTTTTTCCAGCCCTCTTACTGCACACGTTGCAGGGCAGCCGGTCTGTTACGTTCATACATCACCTATTATCAGCCTCAGTCCGACACCCTACAGACCGGTACCTCGCATTATTTTTTATTTATTAACTTTAAATCATACAATCGTCTTATCACATGCAGCTGCTGTAATTTGCTTCTTCCAAAGAGTCATTGTTCGGTTGCTTCTCCAGCTTCCTGTCGGATCTAAAAGTCGAGGTAACTTGGGAAGACGGAGGGAGAGCATGACAAAAGCGTGGCGACAGAGGAGGAAGGGAAGTGTTCCTGTCACTGCTGTTATCTGGCAGGGTGATACATGGGACTGAAAAGCTGCCGTTCTCTGGCTGTATATCTGTGACGCACACAAACCCTCAAATTACAGTCTCGTTGGCTGATAAAGGCTCGGGAACTGGGGGGAAAAAAAAAACCTAATTCAAGACCCTAATGGATTTCTTGTAACTAATGTTACCAGCATGACAGTTACTGTTTATTTTACTTTTCCTAACAGGTAACTGCAGTATCTGAGCAGTATTTGAGTTAGTCAGTGGAGTCAGTCTGTCTCTGATCGACAGGAGGAACTGTTGATCAGAGACAGACTGACTCCACTTTTTCAAAGCAGAACAAGAGGGTTTGTAGTGTTTTCCAAGATGAATGAACAATGAAGATCTTCACAGTCAGAGCAGCCACAGGGACCTGAGGTTTTTTCATCTCAGTGTATTTGCCCGAAATTTGAAATTCTGATTGACTTGACTAAAAGCCCATGAGTGGAGCGAAAGGTAAACAGCAGAGCTGATCAATATGACTGACAGGAGAGAGGAATAACCAAAAAGTCCAGAGAGAGTTAGGATATTTGCACCACCCCCCACTTTCAGTTCTTTCATTTCACTGTGACAAGCTGTACTGACTGGTGTGATCAGACAGGATTGTCCCCCTTCCTGCATAAACACCAGAGATTATGTGGGAGGAAAAACATTTTGTCCAGACCGACACTTTGTTTTAAGCTCCGCAGGAAGTTAATGGCATTTACAGCATCACAGGCGAGACTGTGTAAAATAAACAGACTATCATTTAAATATGAGTCAGCATTTAAATGCTGCCCCAGATACTTCATTATCAGAACTAAACTGTGGAGTGGAAGTGCAATTGATCCATCTACAGAAAATATGATCAAGTGGGAACAGCTCCTCTCATCTCTTTCTCTGCCACTGTAACAAACAATCCCCTGTGGAAACGAGTGCAGATTAAAGAGACTGCTCCACAGATCGGTTCATATTTTAAATGGCACAGGGTTATTGATGAAATAAAAAATGAAATATTCTACCCATGATATTTAGACACAAAAGACTCTAAAGCAGGACGACATTTTAGAGTTCTTAGATTAACAAATCACTTTTGTAAACATACGCAATTCAGTTTTCTGTCCTATTTTGACATTGGCCAAGTAAATATTACATTGTTGATATTACAAATCTACCAAGACTATGTGTTTGCATGTATCTGACTGGCCAACCATGTGCTTTGCCAGATGACATTGTGATGCGTTGCAGTAAAAGTTACACCTGGTTCGACTTTTCCACCAGATGACCCTGGGTGTTTTTTCTGAAACCCTGTGTGCTGGCACCACCGCTGTGATGTTGTCTGTCTAAACTCAGCCCAAAATGTCCTCAACCTGTCACACAGACATACACACACCATCTCCACATGTAGTTCGGTTTTGTTTATTGCCACAGTAAAATGAACAATTAATACGTTTAAATATTGCAGAGATGATGATCTAATTATTTTTGCTAATTACTGCCTCATAAATAGGAATCCTTAAGTACATTTTTTTGTGGATAATTAATCTCAGTAATATCATTTCAGCATTTATTGGTTACAGGGTCAAGTCTGCGAGAAGAAATATTTAAAGTAATGTGACGATGTGATCCTCATCACATTCATCAACTCCAGAGCATTTTGTTACTAAAGAGCATCTGTTCACTCTGTGGACATGTTATAACAGTTAGTTACAGAAACACTTCATGTGGTAAGCGGTTCTAACGGGTGCAGGGTCAAACTGTTAAAAACCAACTGTAGCTGCTTCTCATTACTGTCCGGGGAATGCTTACATATGTAAAAATCTATAATTCATTTGCTGAGTTAGTGGAAGCCAAAGCAGCGTTTAATAGCCCCATCTGATTCAGCAAAAAGTTAATAATGTGTGGAATGTGTCATTGTTTTGTTTAATTGGGGTCCAACTGGTCCTCCGCGACCTTCATCCCCTCATTTCACAGCCCAATTTAGACAGTTAAGAGTCAGGTTGACAAATTTGTGGAATGTGGCACTAAACAGGTCACGGCTTCTTCAAATAAGCGAGCCTGAAATGTTTAATTTGCAGATCTTGATTATGTATTCAGCTTACTTGAACGCTCATTTCCCCACAACATCCAATTAAAATGAGCTAACTGGTTATATTGCAGGGGGTGGAATTGCTTTCATTGTGTTAGGTATATAATTACACTCTCTACATCCCCAGTGACCCAAAAATCAATTTCCTCTAAACTACAAACTAAAACTCTCCTCGCTGCTCCAGGTCAAGATGCACAAATCAAGGAAGTGTGATAACAACATATACAGTGCGAGAGCTGAGGATAATTCTTTTAAGATTGGACGTTGTAATAAACAGAGACAAAGGCTTATTCTTCCAGTATTTCCCACTTTTATATATTCATATCTTTATTTGTGGTTGTTCCTTGTTGTAGTCCCTTCACATGTTTTCCTGTACCACCTCAGTATGGTGACCATCTGGAGTTTGGTGCAGAGATTTTATTCACTGATTCATGCTGACTCACCCCTCCTCTCTGGACTCCTTCAGGTGGGGAACTACGAGATGGGGATCCTGCAGATGAGATACCCCGTGTGGCCGCGGTACGGCTCCTACCTGGAGCCAGTGTCGGATTACAGGCATCTGACAGTGGCCACGCTGGAGGAGCGGCCCTTTGTAATAGTGGAGGCAGTGGACCCCGTAACTGGTACATGTGTCAGCAACACTGTACCCTGCCGACGACAGTCCAACAAAACGGAAGCGTAAGTGATGCTGCTACTCAACAACACCAATTATCCCTATTCTAATAAAACTGCCAAAAAGGCCACATACACATTCAATGCTAAAGATATATAAATAAATAATTAGATTTGTGTTTTTTGATGGTTGAGAAGACTGAAACACATTTTGAGTAGCATCCTAATTACAACCTCAAAATGAGATGAGCATTATATGAAATGTTAATTATGTATCTGGCATATTGGAAAAAACAGCTGTTGCTTTTTACTGGGTACTTTGCACAGCTAATCTTTTGATTAATACTCCCTCTAAATATATATATATATATATATATATATATATATATATATAATAGATGTGACATCCATAAATGTCATCCGAGTGGGAGGTTCCCAGTCTAACTGCCCTCTGTTTTCATCACCCATCTCTGCTTCCACCTCAGACAGTTTTGTTTTTCAGTCATTTTAGGTCAAGACTCGATTCTGGTTCTTCTACTGATGCATCAATTCAGCGACTTTTAGGGAACAGCCCTGTCTAGAATAATAAACTTTGATGTCACATTGCAAAGATAACTAGAATTATCGCTCTGCAGTTGTATGCCACCAACCAGCAAAGTTGCAGGAAATATGGCCACAATCTCCTTCAGAGTGGCAGCACTGAATAATGACCAGAAGTGTTTTTGCAGAACATTATGATGTCACAGTGAAGTTGACCTTTGACCATTTGGATATAAATAACATCACTTCATTTTATCTTTATACATATTTGAGTTACATTGTGTTATAATTAGGGTATTAGCGAATTCATGAGTTATGGCCCAAAAGCATGTTTTGTGAGGTCTCAGTGACCTTTGACCTTTTACCTTCAAATTTTAATCAGCTTATCCTTGAGTCCAATCAAATATTTGTGTCGCATTTGAAGATATTTCTTGACGGCATTACTGAGATGTTGCGTTCGCAAGGCCAAAACCATGTTTTCTGAGGTCACCGTGACCTTGAACTTTGACCTTAAAAATCGATTCTGTTCACTCTTGAGTCCGAGTAAACACTTCTGTCAAATTTGAAGAAATTCCTTCAGGTTTAACGGACAACCTCCGGGCCTGGCTGCTGCCAGCGCGGAGGCATAAAAATGTTCTGATACTGTGACACATTGTTCAAGAGGTTAAAGGAAGCAGAGCATTTTGAGATTTGAGATTCTCTGCAGTCTGTACATCAGTATTCTCAAATCATCTGCTGTTACCAAACTGCTTAGAAACCATCTTTAGTCAGGTTAACTATCTTATACAAACCCACTTTACATCATTGTACAGTCCCACTGGCACTCTCACATGTTAACATGCTCAGCTTAATTGATTTTGTATCTAACTTGCGAGTTCCATTAGGTATGCGATTAAGAGGCTCTTCCCCTGCCATTAGCCCAGGCATGGCTTCTTATCACTCAATGGGGTGAGATACTCATTAGGCTGCTTGGCCAGAGTGCAATATCCCAGGGATCACCCTGTGACCCAATCAGGGAAATATATGTGCTGCATGGTAGGGTATCAATTAGACAGGATGATTAGGCCATGTCATCAATCGTGAACACCTACAGACTGATATTGGTGTTCATTAGTGTGGGAGAGAGGCACTGGCCATTATCCATTACTGACAATGGTGTTAATGAGACGAGGGGAACCGAAGATGAAGATCATGTCCCCTCAGTGTCGTGGAGCGCTGTAGGGTTTTATTGCTCACGCTGACCAAATCATTCTGCAACCATAAAAAGTGCATAGTTCCCTTTTGTCGGACAATGGAGCATTTTCACAGAGCTGCACCAAAAATTCAAGATAGAAGCAGATAAGGTCAATAAGAGGTTCGATGAAGCAATCGACACTTTGGTCAGGTGATGGAGAAACATTGACCGATGGAGGTTACAACGAAGGTGAAGCGAGTCGTTCTCAATCTCCCAGAGCCTAAGGTGACATCTCCAATGGTTTGCCCACCCAACAGCTTCACACTTGAGAAACTGGAACCAGCAAATGTTTTTTTGTGACCTACACGATTAATAGTTTATAGTATAACATATTTTTAAAATTACAGCAAACAAACTTTTTCAGCTTATGTGATAGCAATAACTTGATATTGGCCAATATTTATTTTTTCAATTAACAAATGTTTTAGTTGGCAACAAACACTTCTGAGATTACATCAAATGTATCTTTGGTATTTCTGAACTACAATGTGTTGCTGTTTATCGGCTCAAATTTACATCAATACTTAATTATAGTCAAGCAGAGAATTGCTTTCCCTTATCCTCCATACAGTCAACTTTCCTTATCTGAATCTCCTCTACACCCATAACTTACCCAGCAGCCTTCAACATGCCCACATCTCAGACTCACATCAGTGCTTGCTAAACGGGGAGTCATCGGTCATGAAGGTTTTCCATTTCAATCCCTCAACGGCTTTGCCCTACGTTCAGCTTGCCTGGCACACCATCTGTGTAGTTCCCTCATTTGTCCGCAGAGAGACCTGACAAACAGCCACCAGTGCCTGGCTCAGACTCGACTAAAGTAGCCCGAAGCCGTTAACACAAGCTCTTCCCTTTGAGCCAGACATGTTCTCCAGTGGGATCAGAAAAATCTCAAGCTCACTTTCTCACTGCCTTAGAACTGCAGGCAGCCGGTTTTTCCCTCAGAGCACACTGGCGGAGATTAATTCAGAGGTAATGCGCTGGTGAAGGGTGGTATTGACCTGGGAAGATAATGTCTTCATATATTAGTTGCGTTCAATGGGAGTTAGATCATAAGTTAATTTAATTAAAGCTGAGACTGAATGCAGCAGTGGATGAGCTCCCAGGAGCCTCGGAGCAACAGCACTATGCAGCTGCATGAGGCAATTTTACACATCGATGGATTCACAGGTGATTGTTAGAAAAACACACATTTTAAGCAGAAACCTACAAACCCAACCAAACATGGCCAAACCCACCCATGATGTTGGGTGTGGTCAGTAGGGCAGCAGACTCGTACTGCACTTTTTAAGGTCAACACAATGGTACTTTTTTTCTGAAGTCAGAATAGATAAACCATACAGTAATTTTGTGCAACAGAAATGCTTTTTCTTCTGTTTAATTATCTTGTGACTCACCAAATTTATTTGTGACCCCTTCTGGTCCCTGCATTTGGCAACTACCAATTTGAGATCTCTTCCAGTTTGGCAAATCTGCAGCACAACAGCTGGGGAAATGTAGTGAGACTTCTACTTTGCAGCCTCTAATTTGATTTAGGCTAATGAGGCAGGTGTATTTTTACATGAACAATCACCTGGTGCAGCTTTACAACTTATTTAAGAGGCAACTATTTCATGGGCTTCTCAGCGAGAGCGCTGTCTTTTATTTTTTCTCGAGCTCGGATACAGATATCTACACAGATGGTCACTGACAGTTGCGTGTATACACACCTAAATAACTGTCTCACACAAACTGGTGCCTGTCACCATCCATAAAGCAGCTTCAAAACATTATTCTAACGATGTCCACACTTTGAATAAATCACCTAACACAAATCTGCAACAATTCCCAAAGACCCACTTAAATGCAACTGGCAGCCAACTTAGAGCCCATCCCTGAACCCTGGCAGCTGGTGAGACAGGGGATGTTGGGACCACTGTGTTTACTCACGGTCTGCTCTGGCAGCCTCGTTTTCCTCTAAACTGCTCATTTGTTTCTGATCGTCGTGGCTTGGACCTGCCTGTTCGACTCACTGCCTCCTGGTCCTGACGGGTGGCTGCAGAATCTATTAGACCAAAGGTCTGGGGGAGGTTAGGAGTAACATGTCATTAGTGGTCTCTGCATTCCAGCCATGGCTCAATAGTTCGCTGCCACATCACCTTGCACCGACAGAGGTATGACCATTTTAGTTTCTCTGAAAGTAAATAAACTTTTAAGGTGCACCATCTCCTCTCTACAAACATGCAAAAAAAAAATGGATGACGCCTCACACATCAGCCTGCAGAGTATGACAACCTTTACTGAGAAGGGACTAGACTGTGTTCTCCCTTCTTTCTGACTCATATCACTGCCGTCAAAGTTATTGTGAAACTGAAGGACATTTTCATCCCCATGTTCCTGGTAATCCTGCTGATAAGTTAGGGGAATTGATTTCATCCCTTACATCAGCCTCTTTTACTTGGTATGCAGAGCCAAAAACTGTCTGAAGATCAGTGCTCTGTGTGAGAAGACTTGCTGTGTCTTTTTTGCTGGGCATAAGGGAGCTTGGCATGTGATAGGTCTTACACAGGTGTACGTCCTCATTAAAATGGTTTAGCAGACTTACTCCACATCACAACATCCAAGTCATGAAGCTGATGTCCTCGAAATGGGGCTTTACAGAGTACATTACCATCTGTGGTCCTAAAACATCCCTACAGAGCCTCATTAGCTCCCTGTGACCACGTCCTCACAGTTGCGGTGGTCACACACTGCTGCTGGACGATGGGTGAGGAGGCAGGAGTGTGCAAAGGGCAGTGGAAGCATACAGTAAATCCAAAGTTGTATTTTCTCTGGTGGGGCAGTTGACAAACTGTTGACAAGTTGGTAATGTGGCAGGAAGAGCAGGGGGGTTAAAGTCTCCAGAGATGTCCATGACGGTGTTGGCGGGTTGAGTTTGTAATCCTGCGATGATGGAGCCGGTGACGTCACATGCTACGTCAGCAGCAGCTGATAGTGGGATATAAACAGCAACAACAATAGCACATTTGAACTCCGCTAGCAGGTACAATAATATGGACAGGCTCAACAGTTCAATGTCCGGGCCACAGAGACGCCCTTTCACAGTAACAGTGAAAGAGGATTACACCATCTGTTGGACACAAGCACAGCAATCCCCCCTCCTTTCTTCTCACCGCTCTGCCTGCAGTCACTATCGGCCCTTACAGTTTGAGTTTGAGCCATGTCTCAGTATAGCACATAATACAGCATTTCTGCCAGGTCATAGTCTGCGCAACCAGGCTCGTCCATTTTATTTGCAATGGACCTCACATTTCCCAAAATCCCTTTTTGTTATCTGTTTTGGTCTGGCCCTATAACCCCGGCGTCTTCTCCTCAACTTATCGTGAATTTGGGGCCTTGCTCCAAGCAGAGTGGGGATCTTCAGGTTTGGGACTGTTGATCAGCCACATCAAGACATTTGATGACATCCTCTTGGGCTCAGGCAAAATATTTCCATTAATAATAATAATGATGATAAACTTTATTTGTATAGCAACCTTCATACAAGAAATGTGCCGCAGTAAAGTGCTTTACAGTAAAGAAATGACATGCACCAAGTGATTTACATGACAAGACATAAAATAATCATAAAAACATTTTAAAAACAGGAATTTAAAATGAGATAGAATAATAATTAAATAATATCAAAATAAGTTCAAATGGGAGCGGCCCGGTAGTCGAGTGGTTAGGGCGCGTACCATGTGAGCGCAAGACGCTCTTAGCAGGCAGTCGCCGGTTTGACTCCCGACCAGCTCGACTCTTTCCTGCGTGTCATTCCCCTCTCTCTACCCCCCTTCCTGCCAGTCTCCAGTGCACTATGATAAAAGGCACAAAAATCCCCCAAAAATAATTAAAAAATAAAAAAATAAGTTAAAAATGGATTACAAGTGCTAAGCAGTGCATAAGTGCGGAGCAAAGTGCAAGATTTCAGAGCCAGTCAAAGTCTAAGGTGAAGTTTTTGAGCCTTCTTTTATAAACACATAGTGCACTGCTTCTCTGGTCATCTACAGGTAGTGTGTTACATAGCTTTGGGCCGTAATTGACAAAGGCTGCATCATTAATATTCCTACAGCTGTTGCTGGGAACCTTCAATGAAGCAGCAGTAGATGATCTCAGTGTTCTTGAAAGGTTATAGAGTTAATCATGGAGTTAGCATTGTACAAGTAATGAAAACAATAAATGGTTAAATTACAAACTTGCACTGTAAACCTATAAAGAATCATGGATTGAGCCTTTAATTTTGCCAATGCCATGTTTATATTTTAACGACTCCATTACTACTCTTTAGGTAACATATTGAAGACTGGAGGCAATGCCCAAGTTGCCATTATCCAGTCCAAACAATCCAGCAATGAGTTCCACTCCTGTCTGCCATTGTTTGTTTGTGATTAATTTATGTCAGATTTGTTTTGGTCCACCCAGCTGTCCGTCCATCTGTTGGGGCCGTGACATAATGCGCAAGCCTGTGGAGTAGCTCCAGCTCTCCCAAATGCAACACCCCCCAGCTCCATATTCTGACGTCACAGCCCCAGCCTCGATGTCTTGGAAATGACTGGTCTTTTCCTCATCTCCACCAGCTCTGTCACCTGCTTTACATTGACTTCTCAGTCTCTCGCTCCTTCAGCCGTTCATTCCTATGTAAATCAGCTGCAGTGACCACATGTGGCGTCTATGTGGCGTAACCAGGAGAAAAAAAAAACAAGTAACCAAAAATAGCTTTAATTATTGTGATTTTGTTTCAACATCTCTTAACATTTGACATCTTCAGTTTCTGTGGTTTGTAGTAGGGTTTTGTAGAATAATGCATTCATATTTCTCAGTATTGAAAGTATTGGAAGAATTAATGTTTTACTGTAAAAGTAGTAAAAATGGAATTGTATCAGCATTAAAAAAATAAATAAATCAAAACTGTTACAGATCACCACAGTGTACAATGTTATAGCTAATAGAATTATTAGGTATGAATGTCAAATAGGACACATGGTAAACCAGGATTAAGGAAGCCAGTCTTTACTGCTGCATTAGATTTTATCATACATGTGTTTTCTATTGTTACAGTTCTGCTTGTAGTGGATTGTTGAAGGTTATTTAATCCTACATATAAATACTGGCCATAGGTTCACACTACGCTGTTTTCTTTATTTCAAATATAAGATTTTCTGTGTAATACAAATCATTTATTGGATATAATAATTGGTGAATTTCCCTTCAATTGATAAAATATAATAAGGATTTAACAGCATCTTCTATAACAATGACAACTGAGCGGTCTACATCAACAGAAAGTTATAATGTAAAGAAACCAGTTGTTAAAGAGACAGAGCAGGAATGACACTGCACTGACCTCCAAATGAACGAACCATCACATCATCAGCTTTTCTCTTTCTCTTTACCTTTCAGTATTGTGGGTCACACTGAGCCATACACAAAACTGTGCTGTAAGGGTTTCTGCATAGACATCCTGAAGAAGTTGTCCCGGACCATCAAGTTTTCCTACGACCTCTACCTGGTCACCAACGGCAAGCACGGCAAACTGGTCCGGGGCATTTGGAACGGGATGATCGGAGAGGTAGGAACAGCCAGTTTTAACTACTTGTTAAGATTATGAATGATGTCACTTCTCTGTCAGCTTATTCTCATCATTGCCGTCAACAGTCCAGAGTAAAATATTCACTGCCAGGATGCAAAACCAAGATAAAGTGTCTTGGTAAGGTATTGGAACTGATCCTCAAAGTGTCTGCTCTTACTGTCATCCTGTTTCTGCACACATTTTACTGATTTTTCCTTTAGTTTGTAACCCATCGGTGTGTGCACTATTCCAGGGGAGAAAATCAGACGATACAATGATAGGTGTGGTAAGACAGCCCTGTAATCAGCAATACAAGCCTTGAGGTTATTTGAAATTTTAGATTTAGTTCTTTACAGCTATTTCAGTATCCTTGCATGTGAAAAGCTGAATATGTTTAACTGACTGCACACAGAAACCTTCATGATTAGCAAACCAAGTAAAACATTCCTTAAAATGAACTAATGCCAGTTCTGAGTTTTTGAAGGATGTTTAATATTTAATGCTGCCCTTTCATAAAGTTGGGGTTTTGCCTTTTTAAACTGGAATGGTAAAAATCTAGATGATATCATGAATTCTGGGTCAAACTATAAAAAAGCTGGATCCTATGTTTTCTGTATTGCAGCTCCACAGCATCATTCCTTAGATCCTCCCTGCCTGATCAACATCCACAGCTTTTAAACTCCTAACATAGTTTAGCCAGGTTATGTAATGTCATTTATTTAGGATGTAAAAATAGAAGACTTTGTTTGGCATGTGTGTTAATCCTTGGTCAATGGGATGTTTTCTCCACTGCTCTGACTATAATCCTCCTGTTAAGAAAAAAAGGCCCAATTTGTCAAAATTTGACTTGAATGAGGAGCAGAAAGGGAATATTTTTGTAACAGACAACATTTAGACATGAAGCAAAAACACACCAGTTTAAAGTTGAAACATATTTACTCACAAAACCTAAAATATTCAGGACATATACCGTAAGATCGGTTAATGTTGCCATTGCTGCCATGAATATGAAACGCAATGCATGTAATTTTATGTGCATGTGTGTATAAACCACTGACCCACTGTAGTATTAAAGGTCCCATATAGTATAAAGGTAGATTTCCATGTGTTTTTGAATATAAAGCAGGTCCAGGTTCTATATTCAGCAACAAAGCCTCAGTCCACAGAGAAATGCACACAGCCTCAGTAACTCAGACAGCCAATCAGAAGAGAGTCTCAGAGACCAACAAAACTGTTCTTGCTAAAGTTCCAGACAGAAGGGTGAGAAAGGAGATGTAGAATTATATTGAGATGGGTTTTGGGGTCGTTAAAACCAAAACAAATGAAAACCTCAAACAAAACACAGGAAAATGTGGGACCTTTAATTTTAATTTAATAAACCTCAGACAAGAGTGTTTTTGCTTCAAGTAAAAAAAATTATGATAAAAAGGAAAAAGCAATTTGAAGTCAAGATTAATGAGCACATGAATAGTTACCGAGGTCACTGTGGTGGGTTCAGCAGAAACTGCTGTACAAAAAGGAGGAGTAGGTGCCCTTGTGAATAATCTCCACTGTCAGGTTGCTCTGGCCAGCACTCCTCTAAAGGAGTTGGAGAATACAACATTAGCTGGCCCTTTTTTCAGAAACAGGAATGCTATTGTGCTCAATGAGGCATCAACCTCCATAGGAGAAATAATAGCTTGCATGAGGCGGAGTGTCTGGATTGTAAATCAACCAGCTCTCCATCAGCATGATTAACAGTGTTGTGGTAGGACAGAAAAGACAGGAGAGGCTGTCACAGGGGGTTTGAACTGTAAAGGTGGGACAATGGGAGGTTCAAACATTAGCAAAAATAGCATCACTTCCCATTCAGCCAGACCATCAGTGACCTTTAGCCTGATGCGATTAGTTACACTTCCTGCTTATAGTGTTTTGTCAGCGCAGGCCTTATGCAATAGGCATTATGCGATATACTACAATACCTTATAATGGATTAGAGGTGGATTACATGGTGAATCATGCTTTACAATGCAGTGGTAATAAAAAAAGCAAGATTACATTGGGAAAGCCTTTAGAGTTGTGTACATGAGGCTGTTCGGTGGGCGCTGGAGGAAGCAGACCTTATATCACCCTCAGGGCCAGAGGCCGAGTGTGTTGACTTCACTGATAAATGAGATTTATCTCAAAGGTCAGCACTGAACCTCCAGTATTACGCCGGACAGACAGGGATTTGCTTTCCATTCGTACTTTCATCTCAACCAAAAAATATCTCCATTTACTTTCCTCCCACCTCAGGTGTTCTACAAGCGGGCAGACATGGCCATCGGCTCTCTGACCATAAACGAAGAGCGCTCGGAGATTATTGACTTCTCAGTGCCGTTTGTGGAGACAGGGATCAGTGTGATGGTGGCCAGAAGTAACGGGACCGTCTCACCATCTGCCTTTCTAGGTGACAAACTCCTCTGTACTGGAAATGAATGAAAACAAAGGGCTATGGGTGTTTTTTTTGCATGTTATCTCATTTATTTTTGTGTTTTGTCTTCTGTATGCTGTTTGTTACTTTAATCAACATACAAATTTCTGATGTACTGTATTGTCTTCTGCATGATAATCATGATTTATTATTTTTTATTGATATGATTTGTAGGACAGTCTTTAGGTTGCCATCTTGAGTGTCTCAATCACCTTCAGTGTATTTCACCTGCCTGACTCTGGCCCTGTGTCCGCTGTCCCTGCAGAACCATACAGTCCGGCGGTGTGGGTGATGATGTTCGTCATGTGTCTGACTGTTGTGGCTATCACAGTCTTCGTCTTTGAATACTGCAGTCCAGTTGGGTACAACCGCAGTCTGGTTACGGCCAAAGGTGAGTCTCACCTCCCTCTCCAGTCCATCTACTGATCGTCCCTTCACCGGCACAACACCAGAGAGGAAGAGGCTGTTTGATGGAAAAGCGGAAGCTCTTTTTGTTGTTGATTTGGTTATATTTTAAGTGCAACTTGAAGCAGCAGGTACATAAGGTCAGAGCTGATTTGCTTTAGTTAGGTGTCCATAAGAAAGTACAGTGACCTCTAAATTTGGATCTACCATCTTTTGACAAGCCTGACCTGGGCATGTGATGTAAAACAAAACAAAATGAAAAGTGTAGCAGTATCACCTTGTCTTTTCTTTTCCATTTTAAATTAGCACTAAATGTGCAGCTTGATACATTAAAATCACGCACACAAAAGCAGCAAATTAAAACTTGAATGTGGTTAATACTGGTACCTTGAACTCCCACAAAGAGGCGTAATAAACAGTGAAGTCATAAAGGTCTCGAGGGCTTTTAGAGAACATGTGAAATCTAAGCCTATTTACGGTGACCACATATCGGATCAATGCTTGGAAAATTGAGATACTGCAGTTTCAATCTGGAGCCATGTGGTCTATAAAGTCTCTTATAATGGATGAAGAAAGGCCAAGGGGGCTACGCTCATGGCTTGGCTTCTGATCTTTGTTAGACGCCTTTGTTCTCATTGCATAACATCATGAGTTATCGTCCTGACTACAAAGATACCTGCTTCACTGTAACTACGTGCTTTTATTGTCTTCCACAATTCCACAGTTTTTGGAACAACTCCTCCTCCAAACTGAACAACCATATGGGTTGTTTTTCATTACAATAATAAACATGTGGACTGGACCGACAGCAGCGTACCTACCTCCGTTGCCATGGTTACTATAACTATGGTCTAGGCTTGGTTAGGTTTAGGCACTAAAATTATTCGGTAAGGTTTAGGAAAAGATGGTGACTTGGGTTAAAATAAGTACCTCTTTAGATGATCTTTGTTGCCATGGTTACAATAATAACAACAAACGGTCATGGATAATAGAAACAACATAAACTGTCACATGGGAATCGAACACCGCTCTCCTGGGTCATATTCATCCATCCACCCCAACCTCCTCCTGACATGGACTTTGACGCTCTATAAACTACGTCACCGCACTTTTCCCTTTGCTCCTGTCGTCATTACTACGACTGATAGATGTCGCCTAGCAACAAAACCTAACTATGAGTCATAATAACTTGCTGCACAGACGACGTCCTATGAACTCCATTTTACAGTCTCTTTTGGAAACACAACTGATTATTCTTGAAGGCAATAACAACCTACTTGTAATTCAGGTTGCATAGTCTCTGTGCAGGGGTGAGTGTATTTCCTCCAGCATCGTCCACCATGCACAGACTGTCACTTTTAACTTCATCCTCCCTAGATCCCGGAGGTCCCACCTTCACTATTGGGAAGTCGGTGTGGCTGTTATGGGGAATTGTCTTCAACAACTCTGTCCCCATCGAAAATCCAAAGGGCACCACCAGTAAGATCATGGTCCTGGTCTGGGCTTTCTTCGCTGTCATCTTCCTGGCTTCCTACACAGCCAACCTGGCAGCCTTCATGATCCAGGAACAATACATCGACACTGTCTCTGGACTGAGTGACAAAAAGGTACAGAGCTCTGTGATTGTCATTGACAGTCCTGTGTGTGTGTCATCGGGCGTGTTGCTGTGTTTGATGTACAGCTTAGCAAAAACAAAGTGCTCTATTTCAGGTGTGTAAACAGTGTGTGGCAGAGGTATGAAAGGCAAATATCCAGAAGTGGCAATGTCATGGCAGTGACTTTTCACTTTCCCCACAAAATATAACAGAGTTCATGGAGTGCGTGGTGAAATTGAATTATATCCCCAAACTCTTTAAATGGGGATGTGTGGGAAAAGCCTGTGAAATGTAATACACAAGTGGATTTTCTGGGCAGACAGTGTTTATAGTTTCTGGTATTATCTTATGCATATTTGTCTGGCCTGTGTTTTATACGAGTGTTGACAAGGAAATCCATGTTAAACCGTCAGCACAAGAAATGATTTGTAGACTCTTTGCTCACAGGCAACTGAAGGGATTAAGGAGGCATTTGAGGAAAAGACCAAGCTGTCCACTGCTCATTATGATTCTGGCAAAGTCATTTACAATTCCTTTCTCATTATACGTTAACTCTGCTATGCAGAGAAAGAAACAGAGCCATTTTGACAGCCAGCCCATAGATTATTGAACAGCATTCTGCATGGCAGCATGGGGGGAATGAGGGGTTGGACTGCTGTTTGTCCAGCTGTGCTGAACCCCTCAGGTTAAGTAAATGTAAATGAGGTACAAGATGAAGCCACGGAAAGTGACCTTGTATCAGAGGAGACAGTGATGGCGACTGCGCTGTGTTAAAGCGGATGATTACCTCATCCCTACAGAACAGACACTTATCAAGAAAGTCCTTGTGATGGGTAACACATCATTTTAACTCTGACATCGCCCAACCTCCTTCAATCAACCGTTTCTGTCTGACACACTGTATCAGTAAGAGATATGAAGAAAATGTTTTAGTGACATGCTGTCAAAATAAAGCTAGTTAGCTTAAGCTGAGCAGGCTGTATGGAGATGGGCAGACTGTCCTCATCAGAAAAACAACAGTATAAGCCATGTGGTCAAACTCTTTAAGAGACTGATGTTTACATTTTCCTTACAAGAGATCTCTCCCCTCTCAGACACCAAGGTTAAAACAGCAGGATGCCTTTGTAGAACTGCAAAACCTTTTAGAGGAAAGGCTGTGGCAGATGTTTGGCCATTCAAAGCATCGACACCCCAGATTTGCATCATTTTCTTCCTTCAAGCGACATTTCTTTTAACCACGACCACAATATATTAGTAAACCTAAACAAATAGTTTGAATTGCCTAAATAAAATTAAAAAAATAAAATATCATTGTATAATTTTTTGTTATTTGGCTGAAACCTAAGCATTTTTACTTTTGATACTATTAAAAGAAAAAGCAGCACAGGTTGTTGTCTCTCACAGAAACAAATCTGCTCACTGATGCAGAAAGCAATATGTCCTTATACTGTGCACCACAACACTGGTAAAACAAGGCTTAAAGTGAATGGATCTGAACTGCAGTTTTCTCATTCACATAGGTATGTGACAACGTAACAGCATTTGGCTACTCACAAAATTTCTCTTCAGTCAGACACCTGTAGACAAGGCCACTATCCAGCTGACTGAGTTACTGTAGTGAGTCAATTCCTTTGTCACTCTCATTGCTCTCTTTGAACCATTTTCTCTGACAATTCACATTTTTCAGACTTCAGTCTTTAAGCGCTTATCATCTGTGACAGCTGTGATTCTTTGGTGTTTGACAGATTTTCTCCCTGATTCCTTTCTGCCGTATAAAAATGCCAGGAGAGGCTGTAAAGTTGTTTTCAGTCAACGTGAATTTATTTCATCTTGAGCAGCAAAACACATTAAACCTCTGACTTTTATTGTAAATCATTGCCTTTGAAATTGGATATGGCTGGAAAAACAACCACAATCGTTAACATTTTCAGTTCAGTTGAACTCTTTATAAAGTTTATTGATTTTTTTTAAATATTGATGAACACTATGTTCATCAATATTTGTATATCTATAACATATAATATATATGTTATATGTTTCTATCTGCTTCGGAGGCTGAGAAATAAAAGGTTTTAGTCACAGCATTGCATCAGGATGAAACTGGGCTAATGAAACACTTTTCATGCTGACATTCAGGCTACAAACAACCCTTAACATACTATAAAACCCACAACACTCAGCATTCATTCCGCTTAGGGCGCTCGCCTAACTCTTATGTCTCTTTTGTTATTCTGTGTTTCTAGTACTTTGCAGAATTGTTCCTTTTTAGTTCTTGGCTGTATGAGGTATTTCTTTACATGAACTCACTATTAACTTGACCTTGATAGATTGTTCAAGGTTTGATATCAGAATGCCTTCACTAATGTACTGTGAAAATATTTGCATAAGGTTAATGAAAAAGTACAATTTTGTCAACCGCATTTCCACCCTGTCCCACTTCCTGTCCTCACAGCTGATTAAATGCATATAATACTGCCAAAAGCAAAAAGGGATGAAATGAGAGGTTCATTTCTTACTGCAGACAAGAAAAGAATTAAGGAAATATGGATCTGGACACGGTGTCCTCGACACAGAGTTAATTTTTGATTGTCAGGTCTTTGAATTGTAGAGTTAGATGTGTAAATGAGCTAAAAAAAAAAAAAAGGGGGGGGGGGGGGGGCAGCAGGATAACTCACTAAAAGGCCCTTGGAAGTTGTGGCAGAAATCATAAAAACACTAAGGTGGTGAATGTCAATGTATTAGTAACTCAAAGCTTTTTATCTACCCGTACAGCCAGAGTGACACTTCTAATGACACAAAAGAATTCTGTAATGAAATCAGGGTGAGGACAGAATCTAATTTTTATTATACGCTCATGTGCCAGTGTCTCTACAATGGTAAGTATTTAGGGGTTTTTTTCTGTTTAAAAAAATTAGACAATTTCTATTCAAAGATATGCAACCAATCAATATCATAGATAATTTTTGTCTTCATCAATCCTTATTCTTCCTTTTCTGACAGTTTCAAAAGCCACAGGAGCAGTACCCTCCGTTCCGCTTTGGTACGGTCCCAAATGGCAGCACAGAGCGCAACATAAGGAGTAACTACCCCGAGATGCACTCCCACATGGTCAAATACAACCAGAAGGGAGTGGAGGATGCCCTCAACAGCCTCAAAACAGGGTAGGCATCTGCCAAGGCTCGTAAAAGACATATATATACAGAAGAACTGAGAGGCACAGCAGAGCCAAACAGTTATGTAATGGCCATTTGAGCAAGAATCCTTCTCTTTACACTTCCAGGAAACTGGATGCCTTTATTTATGATGCTGCTGTGCTGAATTACATGGCTGGCAAAGATGAGGGCTGCAAGCTGGTGACCATTGGCAGTGGTAAAGTGTTTGCTACCACTGGTTATGGCATCGCCCTGCAGAAGGATTCACGCTGGAAACGACCCATCGACCTGGCCCTGCTTCAGTTCCTGGCTGATGGTAATTTCTTCAATATATACACAGCAGATGCTGAATTTCAGAGAATATTACCAGTAATGCGACAATAATAACTGCATTTGCAGTTATTATGTTTTCCATAACCCTGAATGGGAATAATGGCATGATACAATAAATGCTGCTTTGTATTAAAATGAGGTATGAACATAAATGTTATTGTAGTAAAATGTATGAGAATTACTGTCAATAAAACCAAGCTTCAGGAGGTGATTTAAAATGTGATACTTATTCTGCTAACCTATGTGCCTCGGGCAAGTAATTTTGAAGCCTCTGGCAAAAGCCTGGTCACCTTTGGCAGGAATATGCAATAAATGGTAAGAGGGATAATACAGCACATTGCATAAGATCCCAAACTGAGAGATCATACTATGACCTCGTGATATTATTATTTCTTACTGGAGATTATCAGTGTGTGATTTAGACAGAAACTTGTGTCATTTTTGGTGACACAATGTGTGGAAAACACACAAAAAGCAAATAAGCTAAACAAAAAATTAAGACAATATTTGTTATTCACATGGGACTACTAATATCTCCAGTGATTTAATAACTTAGCAGACCATCAGTTGACATTAACCGTCATACTGTTACTGGCAAAGTCAAAATTATCTAACAGGTTTTATTGACTGAAGTTCCCTGAAAGCACCAGTTTCCAAATTGAGAGATCAGGACCCACACGATGGGTTATAAGTTTATTTTTTAGATTTTCTTTTATTTTTTTTAAGTTGATTTATTTATTGATTTATTTATTTATTAAGGGCGATGCAATTTAAGACTGTTTCATTATAAAGCAGAGAGTTTATAGCTATTGCTTATTTTGAACTCTTGTCCCTTGTTAGCTTTTTATATGTATAGTGTAATTAAAACAGTCAGTTTTCATTAGCATAAAACTACAACACACTTTTGTGTAAATCCATATTGAAATGCACTGATTTTGATGTACTGTCTGAGAAGAGACAACAACAGCAAAAACACAAAACAAAAACAAGAACAACAACTGATAATGTCATAGAATTAGCTAAAAATATGTACAGTCTAAAAAGAGAGAAGAAGCAGACAAGTAGTCAAACAAAAGCAATTAACAATACGATATAATACAGCTTTAGTTTGCTTTTAGCCAGCACTTTACCTTTGTTGTAAAGGAATTTAAATCTGGAGTTAATTTGATTTCAGCTGGTAATGTCTTCCAGAGTTGACAGAGTTATTAAATAAGAAGTTTTATTTACTTCTTCTTTCAGAAGAACAGCTGCATGTGACTTAAAATAATAAGTGATCAGGATGAATTTGGATTTTCTAAATCACAAACAAAGAATAACTGTACAACCTTGAAGAGTTGTGTCAGGTGTGCTGGTTATTTGAGAGAATGTCATTATCCCATGTAAATGCATTTATATTGCTGTTATGCAAATAAAGCTGAGGCCTGTAATTCTGTGCTCCTCACTCACAGGTGACACACAGAAGCTCCAGACTGTCTGGCTCACAGGCATCTGCCGTAATGAGAAGAAAGAGGTGATGAGCAGTAAGCTGGACATTGACAACATGGCAGGGGTCTTCTACATGCTCCTTGTAGCCATGGGCCTTAGCCTGCTGGTTTTTGCTTGGGAACATCTGCTGTACTGGAAACTACGACATTCAGTCCGCAAGTCAGAGCGCTTAGACTTCCTTCTAGCTATCAGCAGGGTAAGTAAACCTCACATATGAAAAACTACATTACTACAATATATGTTTTATTACATGCATGCAATAGTTAAATATGTGGTAGAAAACTCATGTTGTACTGCCCAGATTGCTGGTTATGCACAATAAATAATAAGTTTAAGTAATCTAAATTCAGTACATGCAAAAAAAAATAAATATAAATTTTGCAGACAGAAGTTGCAGAAAATGTAATAGTTATGTACATGATGGCCTTGCTGCATGCATGAATTTATAAAACCTGCTGTCTCCTTCAATACATAGCTTTAGGAAGATTATGCAGTGAGTCAAATTAGTATACAGCCAGAACAGCTGAAGGGCAGAAACAATAAAGAATGATAGTAGAATAAAATTAATTTACAGCAATAAAAAACTTGCTGAAATAATGTGTTAGTTGTGATTCCTGAGAAATTGAATTTAAATTACCCCATTAAAACACCTGCATCAGTAGGTCGACAGTCGTCAGAGGTGAGATTAAATATCCTAAACACAATCTGAAAGTAAAATAAAGCAGGTGGGATAAAACTGGAGAAACTAATATGGTAAGTGCATGATCAGCAACTAATTGTTGTGCTTCAGCTGTTTTTAAAATCCAGCTGTGTGCAAACAACATTTCAAACCTAGTAACACAAACAAAGAAACAACAAAGAATCTCTTTCGGCAATGACAGTATAATTGTTTTCACTTCATTTGTTCAGTAAGTTCATATAAATTCTGTAGAAATGGACCAAAATTAATCACAGTGACTATTGCAAAACATGCCTGAGGCTACGTCCACACTACTAAGTTTTCATTTCTAAACGAAAACAATCTCCGTCTAGACAACTGTTGCAGCTCTGTATCTGAAACAATTCCTGTTCATACTATCACACCTGAAAACGCATACATTAACGACAAGTCATGTACACTGGGCATACGCAAGCCGATGTAAACAAGAGACAGATTGTCTACTCTGCAGTTGATTAGTTGCAGAAAAAACCACGAACGAGGAACAGAAAAGACAGTTGTAGCATTAAAATGCAGAAATGAACTGAACAACACTGCTAGCAATGACAACAAGGTCAGTAACACTTGTAATTCATTATCCATGTTGCTTTCACCACTGGTAGTTGAGGCTGATAAGACCCCTTCAGGGAGCGAGCGTGAGTGTGTACATTATCGTTTCCAAAGGTCTCTATTTCTGCCTGCCCAGACTACAACACAGTAGTAGTAAAAACTGAGTTTTCAAACGAAAACAGGGCCAGAAGAGTTTCCAAAAGTCTCTGTTTTAGGAGTAGTGTAGAGGCCAAAACGTAGCAAAAGAGATGCGTCTTAAAACTAAATCATAGTGTGGACGTAGCCTGAAAGCCTGTGGGAGTTCAGTAGATCTTTGGGGTTCATTCTGGTATCTGATGAGACTTTAGGACTGTAATTTCACCTTTTCATGTCTCTGCAGGGCATCTACAGCTGCTTCAATGGAGTAGAGCACACTGACCACAATGGGAGCATACAGAGTCCAGACATCACTACCAACTATACACAAGCTAATATGCTAAAGATGCTAAAGACAGCCAAGGACATGGTGTCCTCAGCCAGAGTGGAGAACTCTCTAGACAATGCCACCAAAACAATAGAGAACTGGAGCAGGCGTGGGGGCGACAATGTGCGGGCTGGCCTGCCACCCAGAGTGACAACCACAGACATGACCCATGGCCGTCTACCCTACATCTCCAGCATCACTGACAACCACTCTCCATACCCTCAGAGGGCCCTCACACCATCGTTCCCAGTTCATTATGGTGACACCTCCACCCAGCCCCTCCTCGACAAGCCCCGCTTGGTGACCCGGCCCACACCACTCCGCTACACGCTGCCCTCCCGCAGCAGTCAGCATATCTTAGAGAGGACTCTGCCCATCTCCAGCCTCAGCAGCCCTCACATCGCCATGAGGGACCCCGCTCCCTCCGGTACACATACCCCCCACCACAGCAGCAGGCTGTATGTGGAGAACCAGGCCCGGCAGCCCACATCCCCTTTTGTTCCTTACAGGGAGTTTCAGGTGCCCGATATCTACGTGGAGCACAAAGGACCACTGAGAAGGAAGTTTAGCTACCCCCCTGACTGTGTGAGCCGGAGGAGGAGGTCACATAGTTATGTGTTCGATGCTGCAGACCCCAGAGTGAGAGGGGACTATGATGAACCTCGATCCTGCCTTGCTGAATTGAGGGCTAATCATCTCCTGAGCAACCATGCCCCTGATGCTGCGGCCATGGCGTGCACTGTGAGACACTACCCAGGCGGCAGCACCAGCTGCAACTCCTGTATGAAGTCTTACCTGGAGCCTGAGATGGATGATATACCACTCCTGGGGAAGGACAAACTCAATCGCCGCGCCTCATTTCTCAGAGCTACATGGGGCAACGATAGGATCCATCAGGTAGATGAAACAAAGCCCTCCACATCCACATCCCCCTCCACCCGCGTAGACATGCCTGACCTGTTTCCACGGGTGGTAGTGGCCAACCCAAAGCCCCATAAGCTATACGGCAGTCTGGGGCACAACCTGTCCTGCTATCCCTTGGCTGCTGAGCCTGCCTACTTGGACCCAGCACACATGGGCTCCTACCCCTACAAGCAAAAGCTCAAGTACTCTGAATCCACCCGGCTGCCCTCGTACAGGGAAGCCATCCTGCAGAATGCCGCTGCCCTGCGCCGCTCCTCCTCCACAGTGGTGCACAGACATTACTCCACCTACCTAAACTCATACACAGACTTACCAGTGTATGTGGGACCACTGGCCCAGGGACCATCCCAGTTGTATGACGGTTCAAAGGACATGTGCCACTTGTTTCCCTGTACAAGCCACTGCCCAGATAATGCAGCAATGCTGCCTCGTATGAGTGACAGGCAGGTGGTTTACCACAACAATATGTTTGGGGCCTACGAGGCCCCAGGAAAGAGGGAAGACCCACGCCCTGGGAGCAGAGAGCGGAGGCAGGTGTTGGTGGCGCGGAGAGTCAACAGTCCTTATGTGCCAAAGCCCTGGGGCAGGGTATCCAGCCTGGAGTCTGAGGTCTGAGCAAGCAACCTTACTGGACCTCCACCAGGTTCTCAGATTGAGCCCCTCTGAGAAGGGGTGTGTCTGAGGGTTATCCCCTCGGCCTCTGGTTAAAGCAAAAATTTAACTCTACACCAATAGTGTATTTGAGAGTGATGACTCTCAATTATCAGTGCAATAATATCTTAGGCAGCAAAATGTAAGGGGGAACACACTGACAAGCAAATCACTGCTGGGACTTTGTAAGCCAAACTTAAAATACTAAAAAAAGAAAAGGCAATGTTGAAAAGTATTTAATACATAAGAATTTAACCTGTCGATTGTTATTTAAAGGATTTTTAAATGCTGTGTTGCTATGTGAAAGAGTTCTGGGAGACAATATACTGTAGCCTCTCAATCTGATTACAACTTGAGACATTTCTTTTTGTCATTTTTTTCAAGCTCATTTCAGTACCCACCATTTCAATTGAGAGATAAATAATAAGATAATTTTGGATCAAGGCACTGACATATCTGAATTTTCTAAGTCCTCGACCTTGGGTGCAAAGTTGCTCTGAGGGTTTCTGCTCCATTGGTCATTAATGTAATTTACTGGGATTTTAAAAAGGGAAAACCATTAAGAAAAAAAAAGTATCACGTGTATTTCCATTGTTACACTACCCTTTAATAAAGAACAAGGTCTTCTCAAGGACCTTTTGGAATCATCTGTCATCTCGATCTGTATGTATAATATAATGTATGTGACTATCCACTTTTCACTTGTGCTATTTTGTACACACAGTCTGTTATTATAGACACAGAACAGATGATTATGTGAATACAGTTTATGTACAAAGTTGATACTGAATGTCCGGGTTCTGACCTTGGGCACTGTGCACTCCAACAAAGTGCCATCCAGCCATTATGAGACTGGGAACATCAACTGAGAGATAAAATTACAACTTGTAATTTTTTTACAATATAAAAACAGAATCAGACAAGAGGTTCTTATGAAATGTTAGCATGCTGCAGATGACCATTAGTACATGCATATGACCTTCAGATTGGCAGTGGGTGCAGATGTGTAGGTGTAGCAGCAGTGTAAACCATAAAACAAAAGCTTGGCAGTTTAGATGCAATATGATATAATGAACAGTGAAATTAAATGGTCAAAACAACACACTGATAGAGAAGGCATATGCGTTTCCAGTGAAGCAAATAGTTCACAAAATAATTCTGATTCATGAGACTTTGTCCATTGTTTCCATCCCCAAAGTGATGTACAAAAAAACCTCAACCAAAAAAAACAGCTACAGTGAGCTAAGAGGGAAAAAGAACAATGCATACACTGATAATACTCACACATCAGTCTTCATATTCCATCACAGCACAGAGCAATAACATGAAAGCATCATAATGCATGTGCCAAACAACAAGCAAAAGAAAGTAGTTCAGCCACCACAAGGAAATTAATTTACAATTAATAGCAAATAACATAAATATTGCACATACATGCCAGAAGCACAAGAGCTCAAACTGACAGCCAGCGGGTACCATATAATCAACCAGAGGCAGATCAGCAGAAAGCAACAAAATCCACCAGCAGCAGCATCTGCTGCCAAATTTCTCAGCATAGAAACAGCGAATGAACAGAGCGAAGACATAAATTCAGAATATGCATGGTAACACAAGCTGCAAAAGTGAAGCAGTGATTAATGAGTGACAGCTCACAGTCAACTTTTGGAAGAACCAAACAGTTCCAAGCTGCATGGACACAAACATTTGCTGCAGATTTCAAACCAATACAGCACAATTACCCTCAGTACTCACACACCCTGTGACGTATTTGATCATTGCAATAATAAACAGCATTAAACTGTCACAATACACACATCCAACCTCAGCCAGAAGAGAAATGGCTCACTCACAACAAAAAATTAAGTCATGCCACTGCAAATCTGTACATCTATAACAGCAGCACAAGAGGAGAGAGAAGCAACACAAGAGCAACAAAAAAAAACAGTGTCAGCAGCCAATAAGCACATAAACACTAACGGAACAGAGCCAAGATTGTGTCCCAGTTCCATATCACACAATAAAAGTAAACACTATATACCAATATTTGTAGTATACTGTCTTTTTAAAGGTAATATACAAGGAATCAACAAACTTTACAGTTTTGTGCAAACAGAAAAGGATCCAATATAGGTGCCATTTACTTTGAAATGCCACTGCTTTACTTCAAAGACTTAATAATTAGATTTTGTTTTCCTGGAGTTGTCAGACTGCTATCTGCAATTTATATATCTTTTTATATTCCTCTGGGATTATATTGCACTCTGGGACATCAATAAAATATTCAAAGATCAAGCATCATGTTCACTTGTTCAGAGCAAACACCATACTCCAAATTACCAGCAAGCATTATGGCATTGAGAGACGACTATAAATTAACACAGCACGTTAACACAACCAGCAGACACTTACCTTGCTGAGGTTAAGTGAAGTCATCAGTGACACAATATTATAGAAAACAACTCTGTGAATAAGATGCTTTGCAAGACAACACCAATGTTTAGCCAACATTCAATATTTACTCCCTGACGAGTTACATTGAGCCAAGGCCCTTAACGCTGATTACTCCAATATAAGTCTTCACTTATTAATCACTGCATAAATCAACAGCATGAAAGCATCACAATACATTTTTCCAAACAACAACCCAGAAAAAGACATGCTCACACTGCACATAGATCTAAAACAGCAACATGAGAGCAGATGTTAGCAGACGACAAAAGCAAAAACCTACAACACACAGTTGTGCAGCCAGCAGTGCAGAAAGCCATATTTCCAAGCACATAAACAGAACCTGAACAAAGTCAAGCAATAAACTCACAATATGCAAGTTAGCACAAGTTGCAGACACTTACCCTGCTGAAGTGAAACAGTGGCTGACAGTTAATTTTGGGGAGGTTCCAAGATGGACAGGAGACCATTTCCAGCTTGTTGTAGCTTGATGAGAGAAAAGGCCACAGTCACAGGCTGGCAGCAGCAGCTAACAGCTCCAGAACACCTGCATTACTCCACACAAAGCTGGTAATGACAAAACATAATGGGATTGTTGAGAGGCATGCTTCTTTATTAAAAGCAACACGAGCCACATGCTAACATACCAAAACAATGGGTGTTGCATCGACAGCTTAAAAAGACCACCTTACTTTTAGGGTGTGATTGATGTAACTGCCAAGTTGTAGGATGTAGGGTCGGGTGTGTGTGCAGCAGCAACTCCAGTATCTAGTTCACAGGCTTCCTACATTCTTTTTTCTGCTTTATTCAGTTAAACCAATATTTAAAAAGACACCTAATGCAAAGTGATAAATAATAATACAATATGTTTATTATGCCAACAGTTATATTTGTCCTTTTCTCCCAGTTTGTCAGGTGCATGTGTAATCTGTCATGAATGAGGTTCAAAAAGGTGTTTCAACATTTTTGTTTAAGTAGTCTTGTATAACCAGTCCTATATCCACAGTGGTTTGTCAGCCTTATTTTTATAGGTGTAACCAAACACCGTGGTACCATAGTATTTAAACCTGAAATTTGTTAAAAGACATCTGTGGCACTGTATAAAAAAGACCAATGTTTAGACCAGATATGGTCAGGTGAGGTCTTAGCGCTCTGCAGGCAGATCTGTGCACTAACAAAGTATAAAAAATATTAATAAAACCCAGTTGGGATGACAGCATGGATTACTTGATATTTATGTCACATTGTATCAGTACTTTCCATATGACAATAACTCCTAATTATATTATTCATCAATCAGTAAACACAACGTGGACCTAGATAAGCAGCAGAAAATGGGTGAAAGGATTAACCAATAAAAATAACTAATTAATTTAACGTCGACACAGACTGGGGATGAAATTAAAGTTAAGACTATTTTCGTTACCGGCTGGTTAACTAGCTACACACAGAGACGCTAACATGAAATAACTTCAGTCATGTCAGATGTGCTCAAAATGTTTTCTCCACACGAAGCTCCACCCGACAGAACAGCCACAGAAACCACTGCTGTGTAAAGCTGGAGCTCACTTCACATGTAAAGTGGAGGAAATGCGCTTCGCCAACGTCAACAAACTGAAGCGTTTTAGCGGAGCGAACGCGGAGCCACGCACCTGGCGAACAGGTAACATTCCACTGATGTCGCAGGGGCGTTTGGGGTCTCCCCATCGTGCCTGCAGGGGCAGCAGAGGACGCTCATACCATGGATGTATTTATCATACAAGCAATGCTACACATTATAAACAAAATTAACAAAAATACAGAAAGTAATGATGAGATTTAGAAATGATGAATAAAAAAGATCGCCTTTATTAGCCCCACAGTGGGGAAGTTCACAATAACTGCATATAACAGTAATGAATTTGTCAGATTTATGATAAACTTGCTCTCATGTCTTAAAATCTTGGCCCAACTTGTTTTAGGTCATATTGTGATCATTTGTATTCAGGGGTTTTATCAAATGACTTACATTATGTTCTATGTCAAGTAATTAACACACAGACAACCTCAGGCATGGTAGTTTTATTCTACTATAGGAAACTGTCAGGCTGCAACCGCCGATTATTTACATTATCAACACATCTAACAGTTCTGCAGTAATCACCTGACTGAGGCCTCAAAATGCCAGAAAACAGTGAAAATGCCCGTCCTCATTTTTCTGAAGCCTTAGGTAACATATTCAAATGTCTTTCATTGTCTCACCAACAGTCAAAAATACAAAGATGTTACGTTTATTTTCATTGGAAACCAGGAAACTAACAAATATTCACAGCTGAGAAGCTGGTACCATTGAATTTTTGCTGAAGAAATTACTTAAATGATAAACCAATTATCAAAATTGTTGCCATGTCAGCTCTTTAGCACTGGTTAGCTTCTGGGTGCCTGAGGGAAATAATGAAACTGCCAAGTATAATGGGGTCCAATAATAATTTTTTTCCCAAGGCCGCTTAGAAGGTTAATCCAGCCATGGTCTAACAGTATCACATACAGTCTGTTCCAGTGTGTTTCAGCTCTTCAGTGAGTGAAAATACTCTATTCAAACCCCCCAGACTCCATGTCTTTTTTATGGCTGCATCCTCCCCATCAAATGCAGTTTTATATACATTTCCCCACTTGTTTCAAACATGTTTGACTGCACAGCAAGTTTGCACTGATTTGCCTACCAGTGGGTCAGAAAGGTTAAAGACATAAACAGTAAACTTTTCACTTTTAAAACATCCAGAAATTTTGATTTGTTTTAAAAGGTTTTAAGAGTTTCCATTCTTCCTCCATGCTGTGATGCTGCAAAATCAAGCCCAGTCTTATTACTGCAATTATTACTGTACATTTGCAAATAACTATGTTTAAAGTAACTTCAACAATATGGACCCTATCATGGCTAATTGGATACTTATAAAGACCATAGATATCCAGGGAATATATTTCTATATTAGATTTCCTTTGTAACTTCCCATCCTATCTTTTGCAAGGAAAAACTGACTTATGATATAATTTGAAGGTCATGTTTTGAATAGCTCCATCTCAGTGTGGTGCACTCACCAACCAGAGCTTCTCACTGATATCACTGACGGATGAGCACTTTTCACTGAAGCTCTCAGTATCATATAGAAATGTGCCTCCTAATTGGACAAAGAGAGATTAATGCCACAAGCTCTTAATAAGTGTGAGAACTGACTCTCAGTTGAATAAACTAATTTCTGGTACCCTGAAGTAAATGAATATATGAACTCTTTCACTGTGCTCACTGACCAGACCAATCTTCATTAATTTCATACAGTAATTAATGACTAATTCTTTGATCTGTGTGCTTTGTAACGTGACAAATTCATCCCCTCTCACTCCTCTTTGAAATGTACTAATTCACAGAAGGTGAGCATACAAAGACAAGCCAGGCAAGACATTTCATTTCCCAATTTTAGCACATAAATACTCGACAAGATTATATCTCTGGGAAGTCTGGGAATCCTTTATGAATATGATTTTACCTGATTCACTCAGCATATTGAAATTATTAAAATCATCTAAAGTCAGAGGTACATCTGAGCTGCTGATGTGCATCTGTAGCCAGAGAAAAGTCCGCTGAAAGCCTTAGGCGTTCACTTTTGAAGGTTTTTAAAAAGATGGCTTCTAACATTTCATTAAAATTAACAATTTTGAAATTAGTGAAACTGGTTGAATTACTTTCATTCTTCTCATCAGCTGAGATGAACTACAAATCAAACAATCTTGTCAGGATCACTCCCTCAGCAGACCCCCCCTGTCTGCCTGAACCTCACAGGTGACACAGAACAATGTCAAGTCCTGTTATAAAAGGTATACCTGCTTGGATTGGACCACGGTGGGAGGAGGTAGAGATGCAGCTGAAAACTCTAATTTCAAGCTGTTTGAGGTTTGTAAGTTTTGGCAGAGACACTATGAGACTCTTCTCTTCTGATTCAGCTCCTATAAGCAATGTGAAACGTCTGTTTATCAGTCTGTATTGTTCACAATGCTGATGGAACAAGTGGTGTTTTGTTACTTGTCACACACAGTTTTGAATTCAAAAAGACCCTTTTTCATAGGTTCAAATTGCTCTGCTGCTGTGCTCATTGAAAACTGTGTTCCCTGTTGGAAAAACAACCAAACCAGTCAGACTTTTGTAGGTGGGATTCAGAATGGGGATAGTGATGTGCCACAATAAGTGGCAGTGTCATCAGAATCAATGCACCTGTTGAGGTTGTTGTAAAACTATCCAAAAAATATCCATTAAATCACTATATACGTTTGATAACATGACGAAGAGTTAATTTGACAGGCGTCATTCAGTTCTGATTGATTAGGGCAAAATAACATGAACATAACATGAATGATGAAGTGAAAACTACAACTTTAGTCTGATTATCAGAGATCAATCGAGCCCACAGGTCGTCTGTCAGCAGGTCACTATGACCCATAGTCAGGTTCTGTTGCTAGGCGACATCTAGTGGTCATAGTAATGATGACAGGAGCAAAGGGAAAAGTGCGGTGACGTAGTTTATAGAGCGACAAAGTCCACGTCAGGAGGAGGTTGGGGTGGATGGATGAATATGACCCAGGAGAGCGGTGTTCGATTCCCATGTGACAGGAGCAGTTTATGTTGTTTCTATTATCCATGACCGTTCGTTGTTATAATTGTAACCATGACAACAAAGATCGTCTCATGTTGAGGAAGTACTGATTTTAACTCAAATCACCATCTTTTCCTGAACCTAACCAAGCCATAACCATTTTTATAGTAACCATGGCGTCGAAGGTAGGTACACTGCTCTCTTTGCATGTTTATTTTTGTAACCATGACAACCAAGATCTCACACTCCTATGGGTCGTATGGGGGGTTTGAAAAAACGACTTGTACGGTTGTTCGGGTTGGAGGATTGGTTGGATTGTCATAGTAGGAAAGTGCCAGGAAACTATGATCAACCAATCATCTGTCTGCATATTCACAAACCTGGTTGCCTGACAACTCCCTCACAGAGCTTCAGTTTCCCTCTGTTTGTTTCTACTGCCTCTACTCTACCCTTCACTTTTTCTCTGAGACCCTATTGCTTAACCCACAGACAATGTGTTAGTGATGTGTTTAATGAAACCACCTGGATAGATAAGAGATGGCAGAGAGCCAGACCTCACACACACACACACACACACACACACACACACACACACACATACACACACACACACACACACACACACACACTGACCCATCAATGCCCCTCTCATTAGCTCAGTCATGAAGTGTGGACCGAGGTTGACCAGCTGAGCAGGTGTCTGCAGAGACTGCAGCCTGCTGTTTGTTTGATGAATCCTTGAACTCCCCTTCCACTGCAGGGATGACAGCTCTGCGGATGGAAACACAAAGCTGCAGGGGGGAGGTCGGTGGACAAAATAACAGAAACAGCAAAGGAAAAAAGATTAAACTTCTATCTTACTAAATCACAATTAAACAGGCAACGATGCGGAGAAGTCGAATGTGTCACCTTTAGAAGATGTCTCGTAATCAGCACCTTTACTTTGTGAGAAATGATGCAACTGAGATCCAGAGAACAAGCAGTTGGTGCTGCACTGCAGGTGTATCAGTCAAACATGGAGTAACTTCAGCAATGAAAGCCAGTCTGATCTAATTAAAACTTATACTAATTGTTACCCTCAACCTGCATGGGTTTTCCTTTTAAGGAAGCAAATCAGACGTTAAAGTATCACAAGAACATGTTGAAATTGCAGATATAATGTGGAAAAACTCTATTATTTACCTTTAATAATTAACATTGTGATGTATTTTGTCTGTATGACTGACAAAGTTCAACAGGGAGGGAGTGAGGGGTTAAATGTGTGTGTGGTATTAGGGCAGTCATGTCGATTTGATGAATGAACTGGATCCATTTCATCAGGGTATGTGGCTGTTATTAATTGTATGAAGCCCAGGGGAGGGAGGGGTGTTGACATGAGGTCAAAGGGTGCGGTAGATTAGGCTAATGGAAGTATAAAATAATGCAGTAAAATAGACTGGTATGGATTAAAGCAACGGTGTTGACCCCCTCAGTGTTGCCAATTATAAAATGCAGAGCCATTATGCAGAGGCAGGGGATCAATATTCCAATCTATATATGACCATTTGTCAAAACGGTTCACTGCTGTGCAGAACATTTCATCACATAATCTTCAGCAAACCAAAAGGACAAGTGCTTTCATCATCATCATGCAGTGAAGTGAAGTTCATTATGTACTGTGTTTATGTGAATCTACTTCCTATATATTTATTTGTACAAATTTGGTTTGGATAATTATGTTAGATCAGTTCATGAGAAGTTTTTTTTATTGTCTTTTTTTCCTAGAAACTAAAAACAAATTGTGTTTGACATGACGTGGAAATAAGGATTAATTAATTTTATCTATTTGAGTGAATTGGTCACATCCAAATAATGCATTAGAGTTGTGGTGGTAATTTTCTGTTAAATAAAACACAAAGTCAACTCTTCTCTGTCTGCAAGTTAAATTCAGCATCTGCATCTCACAACACAGTGAAGCATATGAGATGCACAGGTGAGCCCTGAGCTCAGTGTATGTCTGTCTTTTACAGCAGTTTGTGACCCTAACCCTCTCTGAACAAGTTCCACCTTGTCTTTGGTACAAAAAGCAATTCATCTTGTCTTTGAACATCCTTGAACACTGATTAAGGGTTTGACAACTTGTGAGTTACTTTAGAGAACAGGTCTTCATATTACTACATGGTCATCTGTGACAAAGTCCCTGACTAATCCAACACAAAGTCACAGGGTTTGAAAGATTGCACAGATTATTGAGCGTCTCATATGCTGTGTGCAAACTTTACCATGGTGTTTGGAGGAGCTCATCTTTTTTGTCTTTAGGGGCACCAACTTCTAAGATGCCTGGAGAAATCTGACAATAAAGTCGTTTTTTTATACAAAAAGTATTGCTCACGTTTTTTTATTTTGAAAAAATGTGTATGCATGAAACAGATGATAAAATGTTCTGATTAAATTCAAATCCTCTTCCATCATATCATTCAACAGGAATGTCCTTTTGTGACATTCACAAATGTGCACACATCCAGACCGAATGAATGAAATCAAGCAGTTTTGGTCTGTTGAGGATGGATTCATAAACTGGGGAGACAGGCTGGGTACTGGCCCCTGGAGGTTCCTATCCATCGGGTCTAGAGGGCGTCAGCGTTACATTGCATTTGTGGGCAGATGCCGCGGCATCTGGGCCCAGGGTTACTAAGTAACCATCAGTGTGTGCTGGCACTGAGCAAACTCCAGGCTATGCAGGGCCTGCCAGGACACGGGGCCAGGGCCCTCAGAGGAGCAGATTGGTGGCCATCATGGAGCCTGATTTCCATCATCCATTATCCAAGGCCTGCAGATAAGTCAGGGTCCCACAGGGGCCTTCCTCTGAACTGTACTCTCAGGAAAAGATGGTGGGCCACATGTGAGGGTCTGTGGTGCCAGGACAGCAGGGGAATGGGATGATGCAAATAGAAACAGGTCTGTTGATCAGTACTTACAGTGGCACTCTGCTGTACGCTGGGCTCAGATTATGTAATCTCTCTGAGGAGCAAATTGTCTGACATGGAATAGATTTTCTGTTTGGTTGTTTGAAGGTAGAAAACTGCTTTAGATTCACACAGAATGTCAGTGCAGATATTTCTGTGTGTACAGTAAATCAAATGTTAATTCTGCTTCGTTTTTCATTTGCAAGCAGGAAAAAAGATGAAGATAAACTCAATTTATGGCTGTAAAACATTTGAAGAGGCACAAAAAAATACAAATACTTCATACAAATACTCTTAGAATTACTTTTAAGACTTAATGTTTACAGTATATTTTAAAGCACTCAGTCGTTTCAACCAGTCCCCCATGCCTAACGCTGGACCTTGGTTGTCATGGTTACGGTAATAAACATGCGGACTGAACCGAGAGTGGCATACCCACCTTTGTCACCATGGTTACTATAATAACGGTTATGACTTGATTAGGTTTAAGAAAAGGTTTGGGTTAAAATAAATACTTCCTTAACATTAGACGATCTTTGTTAAGTCCGGATCTTCCACATTCCTGTTTTGTCTCAAGTCCCATTTCTTTTAGTTTATCTTTTAATGCTTGTTGAAGCCAGATATAAACATAATATCTATTATTATATTTTTTTAAGGAATTTGCTAAAATTATGGGACAAATATATACATTATATTTGAATCCCTGATATAAGATATCTCAGTATACATGAATAATTTTTCACTGGGTACAAAATGCACCCATAGATCATCTCCTGCCATAGAGGCGCTTTGTTTTGCTTCATGTATCAAGGAGCAGGACGAAAGACCTACATAGTTGTTCAGTGTGGAGGAAAAAATTGTCTTTGCTGACCCTTTTGGCCTGAAGTAACATATGTACCCTTGAAATTTGGATGACACTGTGGACCTAACCTCTAAAATCCTAATGCTGGTTAACATTCAATGTTTAATCATTTACTTTCTCATATGACAGCGTGCCATCTGGCCCAGGCCTTCCAACTAGTGACCTGCTGTTCATTCACACACACTTCTCCACAGTGTTGGTGGTGTTGATACGTTTGCCATCAGCTCAATCATGCAAACAGAAAGACTGTGACATCAGATCATGGATGAAAGGTGTGATTTAAAGTGTAATCTTTTAAATGTTTGATGTCCTGTTTGATGTATTTTGTCATGTCAAGTGTTTGACTTGCAAAATAAACAATTTATTAGCGACATTTTGGTACTAGACCTTCATCAGGCAAATAGTTTTCCAACATTGAGGAGCTGTGCATTTCAGTGATTTTTATTGATGGGGTTTTTGTGGTATTAAACATGTCACCTTACCACCTGGGGGGTTGACTATGACAAACTCCTCGAACAACGTGAAGCTTAAAGGTCTCCACTCTCCAAACACTGGCCTAAAAGAGACTAAATGATTAACTTCTCCTTAACATGTTTGCATGATTCTCTCAGTTATATTTATATGATGCATATTGTGGAGAACTTGAGTACATACATGACCGAAACTTTTTAGACAAATATTTAAGAATTATGTTTTTATTTATTTGCCAACTCATTTTGTTATCATGTGAAGTTTCTTATCTTCTAAATGTTGTCAATAGTTTACTGTCATTTAGTGAAATTATATATGTACTTTCTAACTCACGTGGAATCAGTCAGCCTACAGCCACTTCTGTTGAAGATGGCTCCTCGTTGTTAGAAAACTATTTGTCTGAGGAAGGTCTAGTACGAAACGTTGCATATAAACTGTTTGTTTTGCAAGTCAACGGTGTGTGTGCCTGTTCTATTGTTGAAAATATACCATAAAACACAAATGTCAGAACCTAAATCCTCCTGTTTCTGTTGAGGAGTCGACCTAGCGACCTTGCGACATTGATGAGTATCCTCCATTAACATGGCACGCCATTAATTAAGCCGCAGTTTGATCAATTAACACAAAAAGCAGTGACTCGAGACAATTTGAAGACACAATTGATTTCATGACCTCTGCTTGTTCTCCTCCCTCCTCCTTTTTAACCATATCCATGTCACTAATGTTATCCCACTTATCTGCTCTGCAGCACACACACTTGCATTCAAATTAATGTGTTCATGTCAGCGATGTCCTACAAAAACCTGGTGTTTTTCTCTTCATTACACCTGACACAGAGAAAAAAAACAACACATGCAGAACATGTAAGAAAGTCAAAAGGGCACTGGTGACTATGGCAAAGACAAACAACTTTACTGAATTCAAAAAAGGGGTCTTTGTCTTCTTTATGAAATAAATGCTTCCTGAAAACAGGCATCTTAATGCACAAACACTTGATGACATAATGAGACCATTACCCATAAACTTAACCATCAAAAATAAATGCCTCTAACAATAAAAACCTAATCCTGATCCTAGAACCGAGTTTTAACCCTCAGAATGCAGTTTCTACCCAGGGACTGCAATTCTTGCCCCCGCAGTGACACGAGTCCTCCTGGGTTAGTGTGCGTTCAGGTTGAAGTCCCCACTGGAAGATAAGTGCAAGAACACACACACACACACACACACATGTGTGCACACACACACACACACACACACACACACACACACATGCGCGCACACACACACACACACACACACACACACACATATTCCTACTTTACCTGTAGACTGTTAGACTAACCCAACCAAGTGAGGACCACAATTTCCAGTCATTTTAAAACAATTTAAGAAAATAAACAACAACATTTTTTTCAAAATATAATTTCTTAAAAATTGTCTAGAGGGGCATCACAAGCTTAGTCCATGTCTGCCTCTCTGAAAGGGGGCTTCTGCAGCCTGTCTGTGAACACAGACCGGGACGTGAAGACATACAAAGGCTTACTTGATGTCTGTCCTTTTTTTTTAACATTTAAACATCTTGCTTGACAGATATTATGAAACAATCATGTAATGTTTCAGTTTTTTAACATTACATCGTATATAAGACAAAAATTGCTATTTTACACACATATGTTTGTACAGCTATCTTCATGGGGACCCATGATTAGTATAATGCACTCTAATCTTAATCATCACAACTAAATGGCCTTTGAACCTGTGGGGTTCAGCATTTTGGTTCCCACAAAGCACCATTGACCCCCAAATATAGTAAAACAAGCTCACACACACACACACACACACACACACACATACACTGGCTGGTATCATCCTACTGTCCTCCTGAGCCGTCCGTTCATCCACAAAGCAGCTTCATAACTGAATTCTTGGGACATCCACACTTTGAATAAATTACCTCACACTCCATAAATTTTCCCAGATACTGAGAGTCACTTTGAAAATAGGGTGGGAGATGTGGTGGGGTGGTGTGAGGGTGCACATGTGGGAGATTAGAATAAGAAGAAGACAGAATTCAACAGATAGAGAGTAATATACTTTACCCTAAAACTGTTTCATAGAAAACAGGGAACGTATGATTTGCCTAATGTGTACTTATACGACATTGAATTTCTTCCTGTCACCATCACTTAACGGTGCATGCAGGTAAAATCTGCCATAAACGACACAGGTCAAAAAGCAAACTAGCTCTTAACAGACAATCTTTATCGGTTGAATCCATTATAGATTGATTTCTTGGCTATGGATGGATGTTCAACAGTGTTTAAATTTAAGAAGCTGGCAGTTTATTCATAGCTAACCTTGCAAAATACATTAATCCATTACAGGCTAAACTAAGCCCAGAATTTATGAAATTATATCTTCCTCTAAATCATCAGAGCCAATTGGATAATGATTCACTGGATGAAAAATACTTTTTGTTCATATATTTTCCACTATAAGAACATGATGATACAGTCTGCCTAAAAAAAGCTAATTTCCTGCCACAGAACTGGAATGAGTCTTTGTATGTGAATAAGCTGAATGTCACGCACGATAAAGGCCAACGTTTTTAGAGGCTGCATGCCACATGGAGCAGAGGATAATGATTTTATTTGTCAGGACCCATCAGACTGAAAAGTACCAGATATATTGTACCATAGACACTGTGTATCTACAATTGTAACAGCTAAGGTTTGATCAGTGTATGGGCTTTCAGATCAATAAAGCCAATATTGACTTGTTGTAAAAAAACTGGACATCATCTGATCAGTATAGTCCACTTCTAATGTCACAGGTATCAACCTTCAAAATCTCATATGACTCATATGCTTCCTCTCATCATGTGCTTAATCCCCTTGCATTGCATGTCTTTGGTGATGGCTGGTACAAGGGCAATGGGGGTGCTTTAATGGGGCCCTCCCTTCCTCCTCCATTTCATTTCCCATGTCTGTGAGAGACATGTGAAAGGAGGGCAGGCTGGATCATTATGGAGAGCTATTCCCTTTCTGGTAATGAGACAGTGCCACAGCCAAGGTTAAGTAAAAAAAACAAGAAAATTCAGTTTCCCGTTCGCTCATTCAGATTTTCTTCAGCATCCATTTGTAAGAATATTGTAAAGACTATGTTTTTATGCACACTGGGAAGTCTGCAGGTAATCAAGGTAAAATCAATATAAGGTTAATGTTGCCTGAAGAAACTTCAATGTCAACATGCTTGTCCATTTAACCTCCCCCCTCTTTTTAAAGGAATGGTTTTACAAACTCATTTAGAAAATCTAGCAATCAATAAACTGAAGGGACTGAATTATATGAGACACTTCCTCTATCTGCAAAAGGATTATGAGTTCAGTGTTTACATAAAGAGCTATGTTATCTAAACTTTGCTCCTTTGTCTGGGATAATAAATTTTAACTGGGAGGCAAATAAAAACCACTTGTCCCTTAGCTGCTATATTGACACTACTCTACGGAAGTGGTGTTAGCTTTGCACTTTTCAAGACCTCAATCTTCACCAAGACACTTTAAAGGTTTGCCCAAAGGCAGCCACTACTCAGTCCATGTGTCCTTCTTGTCACTGCAAATACCCTACTGCGTCAGTGTGAATGGCCTTTTTTTCACCCTAGTGCTCCTCTAGATGCCCAACTCCCCTTTAGGACAGTGTAAATTAGCAAGTCAGTCCAATGGCTCTTGTAGTAAGCTGACTCAAAAGCTCCTGCAGTTGGCCAAAGTGCCCTTCTTGTTGATCCAAATGCCCCTTTGGTTAGCCCAAGAGTCAGCTCAACTGCCCATCTGGTCTGTCCAAATACTCCCTTGGTTATCCTTACTGGCCCGCTAACTATTCAGAAGCCTCCCTGGTCACTGCAAGTGTCTTTCTTATTGGTTCAAGTGCCCATGTGCTCCTCAAGTAAGTATATTGACCCTCTGATTAACTCAAGTCCTCCTCTACGTCTGGCTAACCCCAGTGCCAGACCTCTAGTCCAAGCACCTTTGCAGTTGTTTCACATCAGCTGTTGGCCCAAGCTTCTATGCAGTAGATTCAAATATCACTACGTTCATCTTAAGTGCCTGTCGGTGCAAATGCCCAAGAGATCTTCAAGTAAGTTTAAATGACCCAACTGGTCAACCCAAGTGCAAGTAAGTATAAGTTGTAAGTAGTTGTAAGTATACATTATGTCAAGGAGCTTAAATGGTCCCCTGCTCAGCCCAACTACCCCCTTTGCTCCTATAGGCTCTGTGCACAGAGCTGTTAAGATGATAATAGGCAGGCGAGACTGTGTGTAACTGTGTGAGTTTGATGAGTTTGAGCCACGGTGTTTGTTGAAAAAGAGAATTCATGTGCAGCAAACCTTCCCCAGATAAATAAAGCGTGAAGAAAATCAACAACAGCCGTTTCAGTGGACATTAATCAGCTGTTGTATATGAACATCATAAACTACTTGCAACATCTCCAAATCGTCTTCAAGGCCAGGAAATGTAGTTACAGTACGAGTGTCATAAAGCATATCCTCAGCTCCCTCTCTCTCCAGACAATGTCATCCATCAGTTCGGCTTGATCCATGAATTGTTTTCTCCTCCGTAGGTAATGAGCCTGCAGTCCGGCAACAAAGAATCGACTCATCCTCATACTTTCCTATGGATTTCACCATCCCAGACATTACAGATGGTTGACTCCTGATCATTTTTGTTATTGATTTTCTTCACAAGGCCAAATGTGGCACAGCAACAACGCAGTAGAAATGACCACATAAATCTGCTGTGATACATGCAGCATGTAGGAGGTTCGACTGCAAAATGTACTGAGGCTGCAGACAGAAGACAAAGATGAGCGATTAAGAAGGTGAGGGTCATCCTGACAGTTTTGGGTGCTGAAGAAAAGACAGGAGGTTGTACAGTTCAAGTTTGGAGTTTGAGTGAAGTTCTTGATCGTTTTAGTTATTCATTGACTGCTTTAACATCGAGGTTGACCTCCAGTGCTTCTATAAATGACTTGCATCACTGCTTTTGCAAAGTAACTTCAAGAATCAGAAAAATAGAAACACCAACATTCAGTGCAATCTATAGACTACTTTCTGCATGTGTGGACCTTTTTGAGGGGGCTCAAAGAACTGCACTCAGGAACCAAATCTTGAACTGAACTACATAACTGTATATTCATGGATGGATTATTAAAATAGGCCTGCTGGGTACAGGCCAGGGAGCCCAGGGGCCAGAGGACCTTGCAAGTTTGAAGTGACTGTTAACATTTCCTGACAGTTGTTGGAAAGTTAATCAAAGAGACACAAGATGACCACAAAGACACAAAAGAAACCACAACAAAGAGACTCCAACTGACGACACAGAGAGAAATTACAGAGAGACACAAAAGAACCACAAAGAGATGTTTGTTTCAGTTTTGGGATCTTTCCCTTATTTAGAGGAGTTGGGGTTCAATTTGACATGTCTATGCCCAGGGTCCTGCTTTCTTAGAATTTGTGTGAACTAAGAAGTTTATAATTTAAACATCAACAACATAAAAAAATTCTCATCATACTTGCTCAACGTCTAAATTTCACATAGAAAACTCTGAGCAGAAAGTAGATCCACTCCTGCAAGGACAAACGTTAATCTCACCCTGTCACACAAGGAGGGGATTATTTATTTATCTATGGCTCATTTCATTACAAGTGAAGTGCTTTACATTAAAATGAATACAACAAAAGTAACATGTATAAAGGAAAATATGGTAAACATAAAAAAATAAGAAAAAGTACAGCATAAAGGAAAACATAAAAAAGACACCCACACACAAAAGACAGCAATGAAGACAGCAATAGTTTGTGTGAGAGGGAGGTAAGGAGTTTAGAGCCACTCTTCTCTGAAGTGGAAATTTCCCCAGAGGAAATCAGCAAGAAAGTAGAAACCATTTATGTGCTCAGTCCTCCCTATAGCAAAGAAATTATCCTGTACAAACCCCCCACATCTCTGGCAGCCGAGCTACCTTGACCTTCACCACGCTCTACCTGTTGTAAAGCCTCTCAATTTGCAGCCCATTTTGTGCTGGATATAAAAGTGGAGTGAGTTCGACCATCAGAGAATAACATGCACTGACATATCCATGAATTCCAGTGAAAAACAAACGGGCACAAGCAAAAGAGCAGCGTACAATTTACTTCGCCAGTGAACTTTAGAACTGGAGATCTATGAGTAAAATGTTTAAAGAAAAAAACAGATCAGACTCACCAGCTTGCATCACTTTTCACACAAAGGTGAACAATGCAGCCAATGTCTCACTTTAAGAAACGTCCATTTTTTTAATTCTCCAATTCTCCAAATGTAACTTAGGTGATAAACAAAAGACATCTCAGAGTGACAGTATCTGAACATACAACAGTAACTGGCATATGCAATATAGAGTAAAATATGGGAAAACATTATATCAAGGCCAAACATGGAAGCTAAGTTGTTTTCTTGGTGGGTCTGGGCCTCTAATTTAAAAGATGCTGATATTTAGACACCAACATTTGAAGCAAAACTATGGGAGGCTTCAAACATCAGCATCTTTTTTTAAAAGACGAAATATATTTATAACATATATAGAACAATTTTTACCACCAAATATGTACACCACATAAACCCTCGGGTGTTAATTACCTACAGTTTAGAAAACAAATTGATCTACACTGCTGTTTTACAGGTATTAATAGGGGAAAAACAACAATATTAAGTATGATGCCATTTATATATTTATTATGTCTATGTGAGATGATAACACTGCTGATTGTGCTTTTTGCATCAGCAACTATTTTAGTTTTTGTAAATTTTCAATTTCACATAATCCGTGATAAAACTCTGTATCGGTCCACTCATCTACACAAGTCTCACAACACTTGGCTTTGTGTTGACAGCTAAAAAACTTCAGTAATGGGTTTGCTTAAGACGAGTCCCTGTGATGATCTGATAGAGAAAGACACTGCAGTCAGTGTCCCTGTGTAGCTCTCCGACTGTTTAACTGACAGATAAGACAAACAGGCAGCTCACTGAGCAAAACAATGAGCGTTCAAACAACAAATGTCCCTCAGCAGAAGGCGAGAAACAGCTTTTAATCTCTACTTTAATAGATCCCTCGCAACAGTGTGTGTGTGTGTGTGTGTGTGTGTGTGTGTGTGTGTGCTCTGACAACAGCAGCTGAGTGTGCTCTCACACTTTGCCCTCTGCTGCGCCCTCAGTCCCACAAGTCCCTGATTCCACACAAATTTGTTCCCACTTTACTCGCCCTCTTGACATTGGTCCACTAACTCAATTTGTATTTGTTATTCATCATTTTTTCAGCTTTTTTTTTTTTTTTTGCAGAATATGTGGAAACATTTCAAAGTCACTGACAACAAGGTCAAAAGTTTCTTCACATCCCAGAACCTGAGGACACAGACATAGACTCCAGAAGGGTCATGTTACATTACAGCTACCAAAGACTAATGTAAAAACATTCAGGAGGAAAACAGATTGTGTGAACTGTGTGATCTGTGAAATTCCAGTTTTCCAAAGTATTGTTTGTGATTTGTATGATAAGAGTGTCAGTTTTCCACAAATTGACCCAACAAATCTTTCACATAATACAAGTTTGATTCTTTTACAGAGCAATTTACAACGTGACATATCTGCTCTTTTTTTATGGTTCAGGCTCATTTCGACAAAAACAGGCCCCTTATTTCCAGCCAGCTGCTGTAATGAGCAGATATTTATCAGCTGACGCTAGCTTGCTAATTGAGCTAATGTTAACACCATGAGTTGCAAATGTTGCCTCCAGCGTCTCATGGATACATGCTGTAAATGATTCTCACCAGTCGATGGTCCATGTAGAAGACACAATGGTTTGTATTGCAGCTAATACGTCTTTGTATTATACACATGATAAGAAAATGTGAGATCAGATGGTTATTTAGTTCTAACATAACCCTGATGGGCTGCTCAGTTTATACATTAAGACAGGCAAAACTGATATAAGATTTATGCTTGTTTGTAATTAAAAATGTTATTTTAACATTACAACTGAAATGACTTTTCAGATGAGGAGTAGCCAGTGTGTTTCACCAGGAAAACCTCAGGACAAAGCTAACAAACATTACATAATCTCTGATTCAGTAGTATTTAGAAAAGGCTTCGACACCGGTTTTAGTTTTTATTAAAAAGTGGGGGTAAATTGACACTTATGTAAGAGCAGATAAACACACTGTTTAATAAATTAATTTTACTCCATATCTTGTGTTTTTGGTTTTGAAAAGGCTAAAAAAAAAGGGACACCTCCCTCCTAACTCTTTAGATGTATCACTCCTTTACGCCCCCATACCCATCACCATAGCTGTAGAACACAGCATATAACATATAAGAGTCTGACACACTCAAAAATATAGTAAAAGTTTTTAAGAAGCAGCTGAAGAGGTTAAAGTTATTCTTGTTTTGATCATGTTGTATCTTGTGTTCTTTCAGCTCCACTCCTCTTTGCACTGATTGGCTGTTGGTGGCAGTAACTGTAAAAAAACACCTATTTCTTCTCTCTGTGTATAATTATTCTGATGACACACACCAGAGTCCATAAACAGGGACCTGGAAGGATTTGAAGTACTGCAGTGTCAGACGGGTACGGACAGGTGGCCCTCTGTGTGCTGAGAAATGTTTCAGCACATTAAGTCTGGCTGCGTGACTGTAATGACTCGACTTCTCGTTCCTCTGCTTTCCCGCTTTGAATCTTTGATGAAGCTGTGGATTCTTCTGTTCACTTGCAGAGGCTTTATTTTCTATTTATCAGTGTCCAAGATTCAGGAAACTTTTTCCTTTTTTTTCTTTGGATGGCCACCAGCATCGCACCATCTGTTTCCTCCTGTCCGACGCTGGAGGTGCTGCATGAGAAACTGGTATCTGGTGCTCCAGCCCCACCTGCAAGAAAAGGAGAGAGGGGACAAAAGGTGCATACACTAACTGCAGATTATAATAGTGCGATGGTACAAACCTGTTATCCACCATGAATTGGACGTCGTCCTCGGAGCTGATCAGTCGTGAATGTTTAATTTGATCTCTGCTTGTGTCGTCTCCTTTGAGTCATTCAGTTTAAATGCAGACTTGTCTGATCATCTGCGTCTGTGGTTCACATGTAAACAGATGATCCAAGAGAAAGAAAGAATGTTCTGTGATATGTGTGTGAGAGCAGCTGATATAAGCCACTGAAGTTTGTGCCCTGCCGAGCATCTGCCTTTGCAAATAGATTACCCAGGGGGAGGGAGCCAGACTCTGCCCCCCCACATCACACCCAAACCACAGCTGCAGCTTTGATGAAAAGCTGAATGCAGGTTCTCTGTATTCCTGTCGTAAAGGTCCAGCTCTGAACTGGGGTCAGCGGCGCCGGCGGCAGTAATCCTGTACGCACTAGGCGAACATTTGGTTTGTTTATTTGCTAAATGAAGGAATCTGTTGCCTTGATGCCGACTTCAACTGCACATTTCTCTGGGATATTCAATGTAGTATATAATAGTATATTATAGCCTGTGACACTGCACAAAATACCCCACCATCCAGAGATGTAGTTCCCCAGATATTTAAAATTATGGACTAGACCTGCTCTGATCGAGGCATTTTAAGATGTCATATCAAAGAATGATTCTCTGGATTCTTGGGGTTTTGGCGCAGTGTCCGTTACTCATCTTTCAGTTTGCAATTTCAATTTCCACATTAAACAGGTCAATGGAAACACAGCTAGTTTATCATCTTATTGTCTGAAACATGTTCTAAAGGATGTTTCCCTGTGTGTGTGGAGCCTTGTCTTTGTAGGTCTTAACCACCTGAAGGAAAGTTGCTCAGGAAATTGGTCTCTAGTTTATCCTGCCTTAACAAAATTACTTCTTCATGGACCAATGGAAAGACCCTCAGTCCTCCTTCCTTCTTCCAAGAGCTAATTACCTCCGCCACTTTTAACGGAAACAGGAATTGACCCTCCGGTGTTTGCTGACATTTCTGGACCCAAACATCAATCTCAGTTATCACAACGACGGCCACTTCTTCGCCCTCATGAGCAGTGCGCCCCCCACCCAAAAAAAACCAACAACTTTGCTACAACTACTTTCCTCTTCCATGCCTCGCACCAGTGACAGCCAGAGCTGGAGGAATACTGTTTTCAGGTTGTCTGTGTGTACGTCCATCCATCCCGTTCTCATGGACACGATATCTCAGTAACGCATTGAGGGAACTTCTTCAAATTGGGACAAACATTCACTTGGATTCAAGGACAAACTGATTACAATCATTAATCATTAAAATTTCACACAGATGGTTGATATTTTCTATAATAAACAGGGCTGTAATCTAAAACTAGTCTGAGTGGTGGAGGCGTAAAACCACGAGGAGGTAATTCAAGTCTTTTCAACATTCAATCAAAACCACTGTCTTGGTCTTTCCGCTACTTGAATCAAGACGTAACAACTCAGGACCTGGATTTTGGGGTTTTAGGCAGCAGCAGTGCACAGCTCTGTGAGGATGTCACACTTTCTGGATTTGAAAAAAACATTGTGAGCAATTACATTTCCTCCAAAATATATTTGGCAAAGCAAATCAGTAGTATCACTTTGAGGAGGCAGGGACGGACGGGATGCTGATGAAACAGCCCTTGACAAATTTTCCTGAACTGATTTTGACTTTCTAAAGCCATTAACATCAGAATGAGTCGAGACTTTTCACACAGTTTTTGGGTTTTTTTTGGCCTTGTGTTGATTTAAGTGGGAACAGAAATTCAGTCTGCTTGTTTATTTCTGTAAGAGAAATTAAAAAAAAAAAATGAAAAGGTGCACTGCATTAATCAGTTACAGCTTTTCAAGCACTGCATGCTCCAAGTGTAATTATGATGATTAATAAATATTGATGCATCCCTGAATTAAATTATCAATGCGTTGCAGTTGGGATTCATCATTGTCCTTTGCAGACACTAGAATAGAACTCTAATAGTTATTTATTTTATAGATTGAATTAAATCACTATATTTTGTATGTGTGCACTGATGTGAAAAGCTCAGGCTGAAAGTCAGAGGCTGAGGAGATTTAAGAGGACGGTTCTTTATCAGAGAAAACAGATGAATGTGGAAGATTCACGATTTCAAATACAAGACAGGGATCATTGTTTACTTGCATTAGAAGCATTAAATTTAACACAGGACAAAGCAGTAAAGACAATTTCACTTTACTGTGAGGATTTACAACCACATTTCCTAAAAAATTAATATTATTGTTATTCTTTTTTTTTGGATGAAGACATAGACTTCATTAATGGCAGGGAGGTGGTCAGAGTGGATGGTGAGTATATATGTCACACGGAGACCAGGGTTTGTACCCACAGGTTAAGGTTAATGAAAGATGGTGGTTTGGGTTAAATACACTGGCATCAGTGTAAATTAGTGACAAAAGCACAGTTCAGAAGGCATCCTGTGGCTGCACAGACTGTTATTCATTACAACAGGAAGACAAAATGTATTATCTATTATTTAGAATATATATATTTAATGCAGAAACAGCTGCACAAATATGACTGAAGTTTCTATAGACTTTTTTTATTAAGAATGTTTGTGGAATATTATTATTCAGCAGGAAAAAGAGAAACAACAGGAAGTGTGGGGAGAGAAGAAAGGAAAATGATATACAACAAAAGTACCCAGCTCGACGTGAACCAGGGATGTCGCTGCAGTTAATGGTTAGAGCTCTATATTCTTCAAAATGCTGATTTTGTTTGGAGTATTCCTTTAAGTTGAAGGAGCAGTTTATTTGGGGTTCAGTGAGAAAGTCATTCACAAAATGTGCTAAAAATTAAAATGATCTATATAAGTTTGTGGCCTTATTACATAAAAGAAGCTTATGTCTAACTGTTCATTTGTGCAGCATGAATCGTGAGCAATGAATCCTGTCATGTGTCATTTTATTTTTGACATGAAGTATACTTTCCCATAAATAGCCGCCTGCCCCGTGATGAAAAACGATGACAGCTTGACACGAGTTACTACGCTCAGTGAGATGAGGCAGGTTGGTTCTGATGCTCGTGTAGGAAGTTTCTCAGAAAACATGGACAGAATAAGATAATACTGACTCAGTGTGATTCCTGAAATGAACCTGGGAGTTGAAAGATTTGGAGCAAAGGTGCTGAAGCCAGAGGAGGAGGAGGAGGAGGAGGAGCAGGAGGAGGAGGAGGAGGGACGTGAGCAAGCAGAGCTGGTGGGAAAATGTCATATTTGGATGAGTGAAAAAAATAAACTAATGGCCAATAAAAATTGGACTCTCACTGCTTTTTCTGATGCTTTATGTGACACAATAAACAGGACAGCTTAGAGGGGCAGAGCAGGAATGAGCATTTTATCAGCTGGAAATGAGTCTGTCTCTCTCAGCCCCAAAGCCTCATATTAGTTTTATTCTTGACACTGCGCCCTTGTGCACATCCCACAAGCCTTTCAACACATTTGCTAACATGCTCGTTCATCCTCTCTGCTCAGATTTACACACTCAGTCTGCTTCCTCAGTGCTGGGGTCAGAGAGGTGTTACTGGATGCTGACACACTTATTTTTCATCTTCTTCTTTCAATTAAATTTAATATTGATGTGGAATGAAATAGAGACAGTTACATTAGTACCAGCTTTGCCTACTAAACAGATCACAGCATACTGATTCTAAAACCTCAGCTCCTAAATAATATCAAGGTAAAATATAATTTATTCATTAGCTTTAGCTGCTACCTCTGGCCACCACATATTTCATGTTCAGATAAAAATGTCATTGACATTGGCTGGTAAGTTGGTGTTGACCAAATATTGAAATGAAACTGGCAAAAAAAAAAATCAGTAACATGCAACAAACATTCAGATCATGGTGCTTAAATGAAAAGTTGAACATCCACTTTCTCCAGTACTTGTTTGGTTTATGATTAAACACATGCACAACTAATAACTTATCAAGTGTTGGATCCACTGACCAACTGACATCGTTAGGCCCAGAACCTCCGCACCAACATGGCTGAAAACATCTGGGTTCCAGCAGGTATTTCTCCTGGGCAAAGGGTCTGGATTTTGTCATTTTCCTAGTCAAAAATTTCCTGGTAATCCATCCAATAGTTGTCAAGACACTTCACTCTGGACCAATAACAGCACAAGAGGGAAACTCACAGAATCATCAAAGTCAGTCGGACACATCATCTGAGAAATGTCATAAATGTAAAAAAAAAATGTGAAAATCCATCTAATAGTTCTGGGGACATCTCACTTAATACCATAAATGTTAAGGTCATGGAAGCAAAAAGATAAAAAGCCAGAGATCAAGACAGTTATTAGGGTTTAACCTCTGGTCACTACGAATGTCTCTACTACATTTTGTGTCAATCCATCAAGTAGATGTTGAGATATTTCACTGGACATGTGAAAACTTTGACAAGCTGCTGGGGCCACAGGAGATAAAAAGGTCAAAGGATCATCAAAGTCAGAGGGAATCATCCATGAGGGGCCTTGGATGTCGGCACCATATGTCATCACAATCCAGCCAATAGTTCAAACTGAGAGCCATGTGGGAGGTGGACCCTGCCTTCCCCACAGCCACGCCACCGGCAACACGACACACATCACTGCACAGCCTCACTCCATATCTGTGTCTTCTTGTCCAACCTTGACACTGAACCTTGGCGACTCCATTGACAAACATCTCCATCACTGACTGACCCTTCAAGGCCACACGTCCTCCTCAGAATTACTCTCAGTGTCTGCAGGTCTTACATACATGGAGCGAGGATCTATGGAAGTCAAAGCTTGACATTGTGACTAATGAGATTTCAGTATCATAGATGTCATCAATCTCAAATCCAATCTAGGAGGCGATGATGAAAAAAAAACAAAAAAAACAACAATGATAATTGCTTCAGCTACAAGGTTCAGAAGTGCATCAACCTGCTCACATGGCCCACATTTAAATTTACTGAAGACTGTTTTCTACACAATCAAAGCTGTAACACTCAAATCACTTCCAGCACAGCGCCAAACAACAGTTGGCTGGCAAACACTGAGTGGACAAACTCCCAATCCACAGCAAGGTCACAGGGTTAACAAACAGATCCTTCATTATAGCCAAAACAATCTTCTTCTCCCACACAATTAGTGCCAAAGCTCCCAGCGGAGCCCGACAGCACCGAGCTGCCGTCTGTCTGCTCCCGGCTCCGTCCAGGATGAGAAGCGTCCGCTGCTTTCTGCTGCAGAGGACGTGTGTTTCCAGAGCCAGCAGCGAGCAAAGAGAGTGACTGCCGAGGGCCCCGGGGACACAAGAGGGTCCCCAAACACATTAAGAAAAGAAAACAATACAGTAACAACACAAAACAATAAACAATATATCATTAACTTTGGGTTTTATTCCTGGACCATTATCAGTCTTGCATTGTTCTCTTCTGCAACTAAATGAGAAATTTAGTGGAAGAAATTCTCACATTTTACATAATGTGTTTATGAAGTTATAATATCATGGTTTACTTTTACTGTGTCGATTTTAATCACACTGAATTTTGAAGCTGTTAAGCAGAAAGTGGCTAAAATGAATAAGAATAATTACATTTCTGTCTTGACATTTCATTTTACTGAAAAACAAGTTTTCAAAGTATCAAACACACACTCTGTAAGGTTGAAAGGTGGCTAATAGAAGTTTGTCATTTTGCCCTTTGTGTGAGTCACTGTCACCACATTGATAGTTTTTAAGTAACTTTAATGTTTCTTAAACTTCAGCATATTTCTTTTTATTGATCACCTGCCAGGATGATTGAAGCTGCTCAAACGTGAGTCAATCAGTCTGAGACCTGACGTGATGTGTAGGCAGGTGCAGGAGCTTGTGGGGGCTGAATCGTCCACTAACCCGGCAGAGGCCATAAATAATTGTATATACAGTTTCTCATGTTTCTCAATGCAAAGTAAGCTGTAGGGGGTGGAGGGACAGAGGGAAGAGTGGGGGCTGGCAGGGAGTTCAGGGGCTGAAAGAAGCTGTTGGTGGCCCGATCGGAGACGCCTCTGCTGTCTCCTAACTAACGCTGTAAACAGTGGGGTCATTTTCACAGCGTATGACAGCTGAGGGGCCCTTGATTGATTGTCACGTTCAGTCTGAACGACTGGTCCGAGCCAAGTGGCTGAGCTCGTTCTCTGAGGCTGAGCCAAGGCGGCGTGGTCAGGGTTTCCTCCGTGTGTGAGGAGAATGGATGAGGAACACCAACAAGACGAACAGTAATGTGCTTCATCCATAACGTGCTGGGCACATATCCCATAATTACTGAGCGCATCAGGGTCCAAACATACATTATCATTGATCATTACAGCACAAAGCTACCTGGTTGAACCAACTGATGACACCAATCAAAGCCTTAATGAATCCCACTTAGCACCAGTGGCTAGTTATCCCAGAGTGATCACTTTCACAGGAAATTAGAGGCGCACATCTGTCACAAGGTGCTACAAACGCTTTGTGTTCCTGTAGATCAGCAGTACAACCAGCAGGAGAACTGCAGCGTTCCTGCTGTGATCGGCTGTAGGCCGGCCTCACGGACCGTGGTTGTTCCTTACAAGTGACTCTCTTTCGTGGTAAATACAAAGTGTTGAGCTTTTCTCTCCTCTGCTGGTTTTTCAGAGTGACCTGTGGGTAAAAGTAAGTGGAAAAATAGTTTGCATTTTTTCAAATGACTTTGGTCACTTAGCAGAGCGATGAGCCTTAACGACTTTCCTCCTCCAGCTTTTAGCCGAACAGGTCAGTGGATTTACAGCTTGTGGTGGGTTCAGTGTCACTAAAATGATCTGGATTATTATTATTCTCCTCAAATGCAGGGTCAGAAACAAAAGGCTTTATTTGTTTGTGGAGGTGTTCATTGTAGAGAGATAAATACAGTGTAGGATGCCATGTGTACTGTGCTAGTGATCTGTTCAACAGTAAATACTGTACAGCATCAAACAAAGTGGATCATTATTATTATTTTTCAAACAGGACAGGAACTAATTAGTAATTAATAGCTAATAAATTAGTCAGTCATACAAACACAAAACAATACAATGTTGTACTTATAAAATACAGTCTTCACCCTCCGCTGCAAAATCTGATTAATATGTGAGCTGTCATGTCTGAGGGTGTGTTCAGTGTTTTGCAGCCTGTCTCTGTTCACCAGAGGACAGTTAATGCATCAGATGACAGATGTAGGTGGTTAGCAACACATGCAAACCTTGTATGATGTTAGTTTACCTGGAACTCAAGTTATATTTTCCCCCATTTTAATTCCCATTTCCTGTCTCTGTAAGTGCATACGCACATATGCATCCACTCTTGGTTTTCAACAGACTTTGTTAGAATTTGTTTTTCCATTCAGGCTGAACTCTGATTTGAAATGCACCTTTAAAGAAACCTCCCAACGAAAATCAAGTGTTTAACCATATAATGTTTTTATATAATAAACATGTGATGAGTGAAATAATGAGTCAACACCATGACTGAATCAGCAGTTGTGGGCACAAACATTGACTTACAGACATATCAATCGACCATAGAGGATGCAATTCATAATTGCTGTTAGATTTTATCTGTCAGGACACAGCTCCAAATAAAAACTGACAATATTGAGGAAAAGTTCCCACACTTTCCTGCCAACCAGCCCACCCCTCTGCGCCACTCATCCCCTTTGATTTGGTGAGCATCCAACACCAATTAGGAGTCAGCGTGAATAAGAGGAGTTAGGAAAGCTCAGGTTGAATCCAGAGGATGCCCAACCTGCAGCTCATCTGCACATTTCCCACGGCCATGAAACAAGCAGTGTCGCACTCAGAGATTTAACCACACTCTTAACCCAGCTTTCCCTCGAGAGGGAATCAGGCGTGCTGGTCGCCCACGATAGAAACAAAGCAGCCAGAAGAGAAGCACTAAGTGTAAATCCAGGACAGTTTCAGAGGCAGGAGCAACGTTTCAGAGGGACAAATATTTTGTCGTGTAAATGCCGCCCATAAAAACTTTGGTCCTTGGAGAGTTTTCAGACAAACTGGCTAAGATTACTGAGACAGCAAGGACAGTGCTGTTTATCAAATGGACAAACTCGAGGATCAGGGCAGTGTAGCGAGCTGCTTGGATGGATATTAAAGTGATATTTCACTTTCCTCTACTGCTTTTACTTTTCAGCAGCATATTCCTCCAGGTGATGGAGGTCATGTCATCCTCTCAGACTCCTATCTCACTCACTGATGGTCAATAAAAAAGAAGGAAATCAACCTGTGATACAGGAACAACAATTTGTTTTCTTTCTTTCAGATACAGCTTCAAAGAAAAGTGAAATAAGGGTTAATCCAATACACTTCAACCAGTTAGTTCAGTTTCTAAGGTTTCAGCTCATTCTCACTTTCAGAGCTGCAGCTTTACATTATGCAGTGATATAAATCCAGGAATCAGCTCGTAAATGTGATTTATGGTCCCGTGCAGTCTTTCATCTGGAGCTGTGAAGTGGTTGACAGGTGGAGACCGGGCGGGTAAAACAGTGAAGAGCTCAGTCACTGCATCGTGTGAACGCTCAATAAACACATGAATAAAGTACCTGTGCCCTGTGTTCACCAAAGCCCTCAACCAAACAGCAGTTGTCCAATCATACCTTAGCATCTGTCAGTAAGCACTACAGGCCTGTCGAGCTTCACATCTCTCCACATGTTGAAGCAGTGTGAAGGGTGAAGCGGCTATAAGGAGGCGTCTTTTCAAAACCAACAGCACAAGAACAAAACAGTGAGAAATTGACTGAAACAGTTTTTTAAACTAATGTAAACTGTGATCAGTGGCATGTCTGGCTGGCTTGATGACCACCTACAGTAAGTGAGCTTTACTTACTGCACCAGTTTGTGGGGCCCTGTTCACAACTAGCTTAATATCCATTTTAGTATTTGTGTGGAAACTGGTGCTGAATGCTATGCTAACATTAGCAGATCTGCTCTTTATTGGATATCAGTTAGTTTGCATACCAGAAACCGCAGCCAACGTTACGCAAGATAGCATTATGTTTGCCATACGGTGCATGTATGATTTCAGCACACCTTTCAACACCACGGGCGCCATGAACGCAGCGTTTTCATTGCCTGGTACCTTACAAAGGAAGGAGTAAGCCTCCTGCAGCGGTTAAGAAAAGACCGACCATCTCTACGTTAGACAGCCAACCGTTAGCTCCCTCACAGGTCCTGTCAGTGAGAGCTGCCAGGCCCATCGCACATGACGCTTGTTTATGACTCAGTCAGCAACAGCCTTGGCAACGACACTGATTGAAACACACACACACCAATCTACAAGAATCGAGTTTTAAACGAGCTAATGTTAGCAACGTTAGTTTGCTAGCTACAGACTGTATGAAATCTGCCAGCGACTGATAATTCAGCCAGAAAAACAAGCCAGAGACACGAAGTCTTGAAAAGCCGGGTTTTTATCTGCCTCTTTCTGAAAGCATGGATCCACTGTTTCAAAAGTCACAAAACATTTCGAGAGGTAAATCTGTCGCTGGTATCACAGTAAACTGCATATTTGTTATAAGAATATAAAAAGTTTGGCAGGCTACTGTAACTTCAACACACAGTCAGTAAAGACGAAATAAAGATGATATTCTGTGAAACACCTGTGCATCACCTTGAGCAGAGGTGACTACGTGACTGCACAAACACTGAAGACAATGGGCTGAATTCTTGGCACTTGTCGGCACATGTAGGGCATAATTAAGCGGCTTTATTGACCGGCCATTTGGGTAAGAACAAATTGGAGGCCGAGGTTGGCATTAATGGACCAAAGTCATGGAGAGAAGGTGGCGTGATGGGATGGCTGAGTGGAGAAATGAGACACCTGGTGACTAATTAGATATGACATCCTAAGCCTGCTATCAATTTGTACCCTATACACACGAGCTTTGGCAGGACCGACCTCGACCAAGGGCAAGGCAGCGAGGCAAGAAAAAAAAAAGCAGAGCTTATTGAAGCGTAGAAGAGGAGATCAACACTCCTCTGCTCTGATTATTATGTTAAGGTTAATTTAAAACTACAGCAATACACATTCAGGAAGTAATTTAAGTAAGTGCTGAAATGATTAGTCAATTAATCGATCAACAAGTTTGATTTGACCGATTAATCGTTAAAGCACAAAGCTAGCAAAAAAAAAAAATCTTATTTAATTTCATATTGAATTCAGTATCTTTGGGTTGTGAAGTGTTTGTTGTGTGATGGCTTTTTTTGTCACATCAGCTGCACACCTTCATCCTTCTGAGAGGATGAACCCTTTAGACTTTAATGGCCTCATGACTGATCTTCCCACACCACACCCAAGATCAGTTTTATATAACTAAGCCCACAAAGATGTAACAATATTGTTAATTTTTATTCTTTTTTTTTTTTTTTTTATAAAGCACAAAATCACAACAAACGTTATCTCCAGGCACAGATTATTCTGTGTAGTACTTACAACATCACACATACAGACACAACAGACACCCGGTGTTCTGAGGAACAAATGTTCAAACCGGCTATTTTATCATTTCTCCGACAGAAATAGTAAAGTGTTGTGAGTTATGTTGCAGGTTGACACTATCCTCAGTAGTTCTGGCAACAGGGACAATGACCTTGAGCCCCCCCACCCCCATGATTCCCACTGTCTTATAGTCTCATACTGTATGAAGAGCTACAGAACGGGATTTCTCTCGTGACTGAAGCTCTAACCCTCAGAGACCCTGTTATTTACAGTTCCCTGTTTCCCACAACGCAGCGAGCAGCAGAGGAGGACGGAGACAGGAGGGACAGATGGCTTCAGACAAAAGAGGGGGGGGGACGTACAGTATGCCATCCATTCATCCGAACTGCAGGCTGAATCCCAGATGATGCCCCTGCAAAATTTCAAAGACGCAGCAGCAGATTGAACCTCGATCCTGTGAGAAAATCCAGGCAATGTAGAGTTTAATTGGGAGCTCAGACATGCAAATTTGTTGCAGCATCAAAGGCGACTTCAATTACTACAAACTCATCCGTTTGGACTATCTGCTGTGTATTACACCAAGAGACTTTGTGGAAAAAGTTCAATCTGACCACTGTGGCCAGCATCAGATACACCTTTAAATATTTCATATAAAAAAAGGTAAAAAAGATCTAAGATGTTAAAGTAACTGACAAACATGCAGAAGAAGTCTCCATTACGTTCTTCTGACTTTGTCAGTGCAGCGACTGAGATAGTGACTCAATAGATGCCCTGTCAGTTGAGGCAGACAGCACCTGAGGCCGTGGATTTGCAGGAGCAACGATGGGAAGTCAAAATTTGACTGACTGATACAGTGAGAACAGCGAGGCACCGGGATAAGCTGCGTGGTCTCAGGGATCTTCTCAGCTCAGTCAAGCATGTAGCCACACTCATGCATAAATCCAAGTCATAATACACTAATACACACACACACACACACACACACACACAAAACATCTGAGTGGGACAGCATGAGGCTGGAAGGGTCTTCAGTGCTGCTGGTGGGTAAACTGGGTCAGTGCAGCAGTGAAACTAGAAACGTGCAGCGAAGATAAACAGAATATGAATGAATCAGAGTGTGAATGAAAATGAGGCAGTGTTGAGAGAACAGTGAACACACTGAGGCAAGGAGACACATTACTGCAAACGTACAATATGAAAATACACTAAACAAGACTGAAGGTCTGAAGCTGCTCCAGCGACACCGACAGGCTGTCAGGACACTATAAAACATACTGACAGGTAGTAAAGGTGTGAAGATAAAAATCATTGTTTTCCCTGAGGATGGTGCAACAGAAAAGCTCATCACAATCAAAAGGGTTCGTCCTCTTGAGAACATGAATGTACTAAACAATTGTGACTGAAATTGAGACCTTTTTTTTCAGCATCCTGGTGCTGGAGAAAATCAAGACTGTCCTGCAACAGACCAGTCCGCAGGTCGTCTGTCAGCAGGTCACTATGACCCACAGTTAGGTTCTGTTGCTAGGCGACATCTGGTGGTCGTAGTAATGATGACAGGAGCAAAGGGAAAAGTGCGGTGACGTAGTTTATAGAGCGACAAAGTCCACGTCAGGAGGAGGTTGGGGTGGATGGATCAATATGACACATTGCCCATGTGACAGTAGCAGTTTATGTTGTTTCTATTACCCATGACCATTCGTTGTTATAATTGTAACCATGACAACAAAGATCATCTGATGATGAGGAAGTACTTATTTTAATCCTAATGAGCATCTTTTCCTAAACCTAACCAAGCCATGACTGTTTTTATAGTAACCATGGCGACAAGGGTAGGTATGATGCTCTCAATGCAGTCTGTGTGTTTATTATTGTAACCATGACAACCAAGGTCTGGTACGCCTGCAACCGCTATTTCAGGAGACACTGCTATAGGTCAGATCAGGGGGCTGAAATAGATCAACCTGTGTGGTTGTTCAGGTCGGAGGAAAATCTCATGATGAGTAATTTCAGTTCAACCAAACTGAAGTGAAGCTGTGGTGAAGGTCAGCTCTCGTTTCCATCAAACGAGAGCTGAAGAGGTCTGACATGACCAAGGAAACAAAAACCACAACCTAAAACCTGAAAACCAAACATGCACAAAACTTTGTTCTTGCACATTTTTATTTTGCTCATCAGAGGAGATGAGAAGAAACTATGGCTCAGAAAGTGTCTGAGAGCCAAGAGAAATCTGGCCACTGGTCATGTGTCATCCAAGGACACTTATATACCTATAGACGGCATTAGATCTACAAACATCACCGTTCTCAGGCCTTTCAGCAAACAATGTACAAAAGCGGTCACATGTAAACAGACAGTGAAGATGATTCTTGGCCCGTGAAGAAACAGACAGTGTTAGTGCAGACTGAGCAAGGAGACTCACATGAGCTGTTCTTATCTCCCGTCTGCTCCAGATACAGACCCTGTCATGAGTCCAGCAGGTGCCACATCATGTCATACAACACGGACAGTCAGTACTCACCAGCGACCACAGCGGCCTCATGCCCCCCCCCCCCCCCCCCCCCCCCCCCCCCGCTGTCCCACTGCGGCTGTTTCAGTGTCATCACTCTGCAGAGTTTAAGCCTCTGTCACTTTCACCACTTTGCATTCTGTCGGCGAGTCCTAATGAGGAGCGTGGAGGTGACTCCTCAACCCTCCCGTCCCGCTGTCTGACCACATCAATCCAAACTTTGTCACTTAATCCTCAGCGGACGGGCTCACGCCAGGCTCATGTCCTGATGGAAGCTCCTGGAAAGAGGGCGGTCACCCAGAATGCAGCTGTACCTTTGACCTTAGTTTCGCAGAGGAAGCTGAAAAGATGGAAATGGCTGTTTTGCTACCAGGAAAGAAGGTGAAACAAGGAAGAGATGCCGCCACAGCCGCCAAATCCTGTAAAGTGGGATGGGGGTTCCAGGTGGGCGGGGTTTGGGGCGTGGCTGAGAGCAGTGACTGCTTTGTTGTGACATCACAAAGTTCCAGAAGTCCTGACGGCTGGTTTTAAGGCTCAGTTTCTGAATACAGGCTGTGTGCATTTCTCTGTGGACTGAGGCTTTGATACTTTCACAGTATTAATATAGAACCTAGACCTGCTTTATAATCACAAACACATGGACATCTACCTTTAGACTGTGTGGAGCTTTAAAGAGACTTTGAAGACATAATGTGACTGTAACACCACTGTTGACAAATCTGGTCCTCAACAAAAATATTTGCTCAAATTGCATCAAAATGTTTATATTTTCAGAAATCTTCAGTATTAGCAGTGTAAATAAAATTATCTCTAATAATAATCACGATCAATAATTTTCATCTCAAACAGAATCAGCTAATTGTGCTGTGACTCTGAGCACAAACTTACCACTGAGGGAAATGAGGTCTGCCCTCAGTACATGTCTAAAACAATCAGTTAAATCTAATCAAATGATAAAAATTAAAATACATAAAGAAAGAAAACACTGGTGCCTGCGTCTCCACCATGAATCGAGAAAAGAGTGGGTGATGCATAGATGAGTAAAAGAGTCTAAAATTGTCAGTCAGCCTCTCTGGAAGGATTGTTTTCCTTTCAAACCCATGATTTCAAAGCTCCTCTCACTTTTAGATTAAAGACACACAATCGTCTGCAGCTTTTTACTCAGAACGGCTGATTTCAGTGATTTCATGCTGTCACTGCTCTGAGTGGGTCCCTGTCTGCCATCCGGCACAACACACGACTTCAGGCTCATACATAATGAGTGAAGGAGACATTGTGAATGATGATTAGCAGTCGCCTCTGTTGCCCTCGTCAGGGCAGTTAAATACTAAATAATTAACGTTGTTAACCTTCCCACAGGTTGCCTACAGGTGTGGCACTGATTTCACCCCCGTGTGCAGACTGAGACGTGGATCAGAATTTCAACGAGCCGGTTCACGATGCACTTAATGACGGAGACAGACCTGGACTCACAGATATGCAGCGTTTCATTGAGAGTATGCAGATGAACAGCTGAGGTTTGAGGGTGTGATTTTATGGGTGATTACCAGAAACACCCCCTGTGTTAACAGTAATTATCAACAACACTTCAGCATTAACTGCATCCTCAGCTGATTAATTCAGGATTTATGGAGGAAGAGGGACGAATATTTTTCTTTAAACATCACAATCACTATTCTTCACTTCACCTCATCACTTATAACATGTAGCAGTAACTGTCAAAACCTGACACAAGTGCAGATGAACATTTTAAATTAGATTTTAATGCAAATGAAAACCAAGTTATTGCTTTTGATTTTGATTCATGTTGATATTTTTCTTCAACACAGCTTCATTTCTATGTGATTACCACAGAACAGAGCAACAGAAACAACACAGGAGAAAGCTGAAGAAATGAAATAGAATAAAAAATTAAACTTTGAAGAACAGTTTTTGCACAGTTAAAGGCCAAAGAGTAAAACAATTTTACTATTTATTAGAATTATTTATTTATTAAAACTATGAGGAGGTTTTAAGTGATTTTGTTCGCTGATGTATGTTAAAAACACATGAGGTAAAATTTAAAATACAAAATGATCAAGTCAGAATCACCACATTTGTTCCTGATAATACAGAGACTCTTCACACCTGTGTACAGGAGGACGTGATCAGTGAGTCTGGTGTGGAACAGGTATCACAGCGTTGGCTGCTGATGGAAGAGGAGGCTTCAGAAAGAGTCTTAACCCTCAGATCAGATTCAGGTCCTGCCTGTACCGACGCCGCACCTCCCTCATCTCGCTGACACGCTGCTATCATGTGTTCACTCTGTATCTTTTTTCATACAAAGTGACTCAATCCTCACATACAAAGAGGATCCTCTAAAAATGGAAGGATTTGACTCAAAAGAGACAGAATTCAAGTCAAGTTTAAGTTTAATCTCGAGTCAAGGTTCAAGTCACAGGTCTTCAGATTACAAGTGGAGCTAAACTCCTCGACCGCTGCAGGTTCCAGGTACTGAACATTATCCCCACTCCAACGAAGCTGGGAAATGTCAGAAAATTACCTAAAATCTTTCTGACACATTTTAATGGGTTTTTGAAGGTTGAAAATGATTCAGATATTTTCCCCGAAGCTGCTGATAAAACAAATCTTTGTGTTTTTTAATCTGACCTTTTTCTCACCAAAGTTTCCCCCTGGAGATGTTATTTTTGTCATAGTGAGGAAAAAAACTTGAAATGTTATTTAAACCATGACACAGTGAAAATCTACAGTAAAACCAGAGATACACACATTGAAGTGTAACAGCCAGAGGCCACATCAGTGAGGTGCAGGGCTGCGAGCTTAATGATAAAGCAGCTGGAATATTATACACTTAATGCATGGGTGGTGAAAATGCTTTATTAGCCAAACGTGTTATTGTGTTAATCTAACATCACCATCTGGCTGCTCTTATTTGCTCCATTTCTGTTTCTTCATTAACAAACAATCATGGCCCATTAACAAAGGCCTGAAGTGTAAATGCCTACGACAGGTACATGGTGGAAACATGTTATTGCACGTGACAGCTCCAGACCACAGAGGAAGCTTAAGCAGCAGAAAAATCAGCATTCTCGCCTCAAAGTGCAAGCGAACACAGGAACACACCTCACGGACGGCTACCATCTTCCTCACTTCCTCCTCTTCTTCTATCTTCATTTGGACCCGCACCAACGAGAGGAGGGTGTGACTTGAGCTGGACAGAGAGAACAGATCTCAGTGTGGACACTGGAGACATCAGGTTAAAATCATATCGAGATCTGGATATGAGATGTATTTTGATGTCGGGTGTAAATGGAGGATAACATACGTGTGAAGCAACCATGAGACGATGTTGGTGTGGAACAACTTTATTTTGTCAGTGAACATTCAAGCAACATGACATTACATCACAATGAACTGTGGAATAACGAAAGAAGAAGAAGAAGAGTTTATACTGAACTGGCAAACCAGCAACATAAAGAACTTTGTGAGTGCGCACAGCAGCAGAGCAGCTCTCTCAAAGGTTAATCATTAAATCATTACATAAAAATAACACTGGAAAGGTGAGGAGATCCTTGGGAAAACAAAGCGGGCTGCGCAGTCCACCGTTCACGTGTCTGGAGGACGACCCCCCGACAATGTGACAGACAGAGAAAATACCAGCAGCAGGTCTGATGACGGCGGCTCAGCGGCTCAGTGTTTGCTCCTCCTGATCCTCTAACCGCCGAGGCTCCTGAGATCTGTGGGCACACACGGGCAGACGTGGAGCTCTGCAAACAGTCCACGGCCAGGAGGTGAAGGCGGCCGGGGCCACAGAGAGGAGACCCACTGGTGGAGTCTTTGTACTGGAGTTTCCCTTCATCTCACAAGTGGTTGTTTAAAAGTCAGAAAAACTTCAAACTATTGAAAGTTGAAAAGTAAATTTACAACGAAGAACTGTGGTAATTAAATCTCCCCCACCTGCTCCTCGTTGTTTCAGAGGTGCAGTGACTTATTATTGATTATTTACTGGCTGAACGCCTCACTGAAGCTCATCTGTTTTTCCTTATTGAGTGTTGACCTGACTGAACACAGCTTTGGTCCACTAATCAAACAGGTTTAAACAAGATTCAGCAAATCACACTTTTGGAAGTAAAAATTAAATTAAGTTAAATCACTCAAACTGTCTTTAGACCTGCACAGGCTGCGTTCACCGGCTGACTCTAAGATAAAGTCATTAACAAAAAAATTAATTAATGAGCAGTTCATTCTTGGCGATGGAAACAGATGTTAATAAAACATCTACAGTCACTGGTTCTGGAGCTTTCAGCCATAACAGACTGTTTTCATCAGAAACAATAACAGAGGTAATGATAAAAACAAAAAAAACTAAATTAGTGTTGTTTGCAGTTTGAACTGTGTGTTAATTACTGATACAAAAACCCCCAAATTAACTTCACAAAGAAGAAGCATAGAAATGTTTTTCTAGATAAATAGTGAACTCATATTTTCATTTTCTGAGATCGACCTGGAGCTGTTCGTGTTTTGCAGCCGTGAGTTTCTCCTCCACTTCCTTTGTGCAGTGTAAACGTGTCCATCAGCAGGAGCTCGCCTGCTGAACTGCAGCTCCATGTTGAGTCTGAGTGGCCGTGCTGTACGGGTACAGGAACAGGTCATGAATGACAGGACAGCAGCGTGAAGCATTGCTGTACGTTGTGTCGTGGGCTGAGTCTGTTGAGCAGACAGGTGTCAGAGTCTGCAGCTCCAGTAGAGGGTTTCTCGGTGAAGCGGCGAGCTGACAGCAGACAGCAGCTTGTTGACCCAGCAGCCGTAATAGAGAGCTGAGCTGCGTCCTGCAGCCTGTCAGCCCCACACAGATTCTCATCTTCCTGTTTTTATCTGCTAGAAAAGTCAAAACCCCACAGAGTTCATACACATATGAACACGAGGAGACGTTTCCCCGTGTTTTATTGCACATTGCTGGACATTTGTTCTGCTCTTTTAGCATCTGGGCTCAGATGACTCCTGAAGGTGCAGAGACATAAAACTGAGTGGATTAGGGTCAGTATGGGTTTTTGGAAGCTGGTGCTGACTCTACAGTGAAAGTAATTCCCATGAACATGCCTCCCCACCCAGCGACGGTCCTGCCACAAAGAACAGGGATGCAGAGATTAGTGATTCCCTCCCTGAGACCAACATGTGACACTCTCACACAAAACAAAGTCTTTCTCATTCGCATCTCATTAAGCAATAAAAATAAATGAGAACTAATAATTAAGATTATGATAAAAAAAAAAAGCAGTGATCTGCAAACTGATGAGGACGGAAATCTTAAAGTGTCGAGTGATGAACGACTGCTGGGTCGATGGGGTCAAAGACGGACGTGTACGCCGCCTGAATGTAAACAGCATGTTAGAGCTCATCTGCACGTTAAAAGTGTAATGGTTATAAATCATGCACTGTGACACGCTCCCCAGACACGACACTGGCAGAATATTCAACCACAGCTTCTGCTTTTCTGTCAGCACGTCAGAGAAGAAGAAGAAGAGGAGGACAGAGCAGAATAAACAGCGTTTGAAACATGATGCAAGTGAATAATAAAAAAAAAAAAACAGTTTACAAATAGAAACAAATCTTCCAGTTTATTTGTGAGTTTAGAGTCTATAGTTGAGTAAAATACGAGGGTTGATTACACACTTTATGCCCAGTGTTTGATCAGTTAACACCAGTTCATGAGGTAATAGTAAAACCACTCAGGGCCCGGCTACCATCCCCTGAAATACCGTGACCCTAATCTCTCTCCAACTCTTCCACTAAGCTCTGTTTGTGCTAATGAAGCTCACAGCAGCGAGGCACAAGGGAGGGAGAAAAAGGGGTCATTAAAAAAAAGGGCAGCATCTGTCTGGAATTAAAAGAAAGCCATCTGTCATTACAAGATGAGACTACACCTGGCAGGTAATGAGCTCCAAATGTGCTAAAACCCTCAGGCAGGGAAAAATTAAATGTGAGTGATGTTGGAAACTAACAAAGGGAGTTGGCAGAAGAGGAATATCGCTACTTTAAATGCCTCTTTTCAATCCTGCTCTTTCTTTTGAGTCACTTAGTAATAGTGCCAACATCCAGTAAACAAGCCCCTGGCTTTGGCTTTAAAGCGTGCACGTTTTATCTTGTGTTTCCTGCCACGGCCTGAAATGACTCCCATTAGCGAGGCAGTGCCAAGGTGAACACAACCTCCCGGCCATGATGGTTGTACAGCACGACAACGGACAGAGTGAACATGCGACCTGCTAACGAGCGGCTGAAACAGGCGGACGCTGAGTCTGTGACTCTGCAGCAGCCACAGTGTCCTGTCTGCTGCTGCTGACACGTAATAAGAGCAGCTGATAGAGTCATAATCGCCTCCACTCCCGGGGCGCACCTGTGGTGGCGAGCAGGTCTCTCAATAGCACCTGAACCAGCCAGAGTAAATAAATCTAGTAATAAAGCTGTGGGCCGGGAAGGTTTCGACTGCAGATGGTACAGAGTCACTGTCGCCTCACAGGGACAAACTTAGGATCAGTTCTCTGACCATTCAGCCGGCTCTACAGACTTTCTGTAGTATTACCTGTAGTATTCAACTTTCTGTCTTTTCAGTGGGAAAATGGGTTTGATGCAGCAGCTGATTGGCAACAATTAGAATACAGCAAAGGATGAAACTATTTAAAGCTCCACACAGTCTAAAGGTAGAGCTCCATGTGTTTGTGATTATAAAGCAGGTCTAGGTTCTATATTAATACTGTGAAAGTATCAAAGCCTCAGTCCACAGAGAAATGCACACAGCCTGTATTCAGAAACTGAGCCTTAAAACCAGCCGACAGGACTTCTGGAACTTTGTGATGTCACAACAAAGCAGTCACTGCCCTCAGTCTGAGAGAGGAGATGTAAAACTACACTGAGATGGTTTTTGGTTCTGAAAACCACAAATATATCTTCTGATGGAGATCAGTGCTTCAGATAAAACACTGGAGAGAGTAAAATAGTAAAATATGGACCTTTAAAAACTTAATGCTGTGTTTTTTTTCCCCCACCAACAGAAACTGATTTGACAATATGAATTCAGTTCACCACTGACATCATCATCATCATCAACTTTCAAACAAACAAATCATATTTCCTGACAGGACTGTCATTAATTATTAGCAAATACAAATTCAAATTCTGACCTAATGACCTGATCAGCAGGACATCGGGCAGCCGCGCGATTTCAAATCAGTCAGTGTTCAGTCGCACTGAACTCTGCACAAAGCGAAACAGGCATTGAGCAAGTTGAGCTCTCAGGGCCACCGTAGAAAACATTCCTCGAGTTAATCAAATATCTGAAGACATGAAAAAAATAAGGGAACTCATTAATGAGATCTGAGTTTAATTCTGGCGATAGTCAGATCCAGTTGCTGCTCCGGTGACGAGGAGTGCAGCTGCAGGTTTGTGATTAGTTTTCATAGACGCTGATGATGAAGTGAGTTTTAAAAAATCCAAATTTCACACCATGAGATCAAATATCTGCAAACAAGCAGCAGCCAGTAGCTGCTCTCTCTTCCAGTCTGTGTCACCACACTGTATGAACCACGCAGCAATTACACACACTGTGAATTAATTAAGCTTTGCCAAGTTTGCATTTCCAATTAAAGCTCTGCCCCTAAACAGCAGACACACCCCACATACATAAAAGGGCAGAGGGTGATTTAAACTGCAGCGGAGCAGCCTCGCTGAGATTGAAATTCAGCGGGGGCGGTTTGGTTTGATAATAAAAACAGGGCTCTCGTATGTCAATAAAAAAACTACTGAGGTGCTACAGGAAAGATTGAGGTGAGCAGAGGTGTAAAAAAAAAAAAAAAAAATGATGCCAATTACCCAGAGAGCAGATACAAACCCTGCCAACCCAGAGTCTGTGAAACTGTGTAGAAATATGCTGAATACAAGACAGTGAGATGAATAAAGAAACAGCGAGGCCGCACTGATTCACCTATTCAATTCCCAGAAGTGGCTCTTCCATTTTTATTGGCACCTGGAAAGAAGAAGACCGTGATTTCTCTCTGAGGAGGTGAAAGACTTTTATATCACAACATTTAAACCCTCCTGTCATCCCTGCAGTTACACAACTCTGACTCTGACCAGAGTTTGTTGTTTCTGCTGCTTGGGGCCATGTTGTTGCAGTTCGTGTGTCCAGGCCTGTTGGTTATGATCCTGTTACTCAGCAGCTTCTCTGTGTTTGTTCTTTGTTCTTAAGTCTGATCATCTCACTCAGTTTTTACAGCTTTTCAGACAAGGAGGAGTCTGTTTGTTTCCCTCGACCCCGGTCTTATCTCTGATCTCTTCGTTCTTTGAGATCCACAGGTGAAGGTCTTCTGTCTGTTCCAGAGCCCTGCTGAAGACTAAAGGGACCAGAGTGTTTGCAGTCAGGGGCCCGAGGCTCTGGAGCGATCAGGAAACCAGGTCACTTGAATCTGTGACCTCCTTTAAGACTCTTCTTAAACTTACTTTTATCAGAGATTTAAAGTGACTCTGTGCTGGTTTTTACTTACTTAACTGTTCTAATATCTTGATTTATCAGTTTTTTTTCTCTCTTTATTGATTCTATTTATTGCTTCATTGCTTATGTCAAGCACTTTTTGCCCAACAAATAAACATTATTATTACTATTATTTTTATTATTACATCACAAAAACCTTGTTAACAGCTCTTTAAGAGATTCTCCAGGAACTTTTAAAAGGATGCATTAATATTTAGCCTCCTTGTATGAAAAAAAAATGTTTGTCTGTCTCTGTGGATTTGTGATGCAGAAGTAATTTTAGTTTTGGAGGAAATACAGATGTGAAACATTTCAGATCCAAAGGGTTTCGGTTTGGTTTGGTTTGAGGTCTGGACTCTGCAGGCAGAGTCAGGTTCTTCCACACCAAACCATTTCTTCTTCTGCAACACAAAGTCAGTCACTGTTTAAATATAACTGTGTGCTGTAGCATTAAGACTTCCTCTATCCTCATACAGTGTAGTTCTGTAATGCAGTGACATATTATAATAGAAATCCTCATAAAACTTACTAAATAAAAATTACATTTTCAGTTCTGAAAGTCTACATCTATAAAAGACAACCAGGCTTCAGGAAAACCCGACTTCTCCTCAAGTAATGAAGGTTCATGAAGTTCGGATGAACATAAAGCATTTATTTTCTTTGTGAATCATAAAAATTTAAGCAGTAAACATCCATATCACAGGCTGCCGAAATGACTGTAAACAAACACCAGAAACATGGAACTATAATGAGAAACTAAAACAATTTGCAGAATCACAGTGACCTTGAGGAAAATCCATGTAAAAAAACAAAACAAAAAAAACCTCAAATTATAGAAAAGTCAAGAAAAGAAAGGATTAGGACGTATTTTTGGAGACACACTGATTGTCGGCTAAATGAAATGGCAAAGTGCTTTTCAACAGAGGAGAAAAACAGCAGAGTCGATAAGTTTAGGGCGAGAAAATGACCCTGCAAAAAAAGGCACATTTCACAACTCCCAACAAGAGTCATCAAAACCACATTCAACAGATTCAACGTCCCATCTCACACACACACACACACTCACTCTGATATTTGTGCCCAGATGAAATTATAAACATCTACTGTATCCAAGTTTAATATGTTTTCATTCAAATGTTTCATGTTCAGGTGAAGAAGGAAAAAAAACATCTGTAACATCTGGATCTGGGAGGAGGAGAAACAAACAGCAGAACGTCAACATGTAAGTGACAGATAACAACGATGCTTTGTGTGTCTGTGCCTGCAGGGACACGATACTGTTAAATGAGACGAAGCTGACAGAGACGACGGACACTGAGTGCAACAACCAGCAGTGAGTTATGATGAATAAATTACAGATGAACTTGAACTTTTGAGAATCAGCTGCTGAGTTAAAATCTCAGCAGCAGATTCTCGCGTCAGTTTGGTGACGATGACGACTCTGCGGCACCACGACCAGAGACACCTACACACCCTTCAACAGTGCACAAGCTCCACAACAGCTGGATCGTTTGCCGAGAGGAAATCTCTATGAATAATGATATGAGATTTTTTTATGACTATTTACGCTTTCAGATGATACACATGCAGAAAAAAAAACGTTAAAAAGCAGTTTGTTCTGTGGGTTTGTCGAGGTCGTGTCGACAGTTAAACTGGATCAGAAACTTTGTGTCTCGTCACCATGAAGCAGCTGAAACATCATCAGGATCCCAGATGATGTTTGGACTCATATCATGAGATCATGTAAACGACAACAACAAAGTGTCTGGATACAAGAAAATTATGGACAAGATCCTCGGAGTCCTTCATGTTCTGTAAGTTGTCAGTTGCTATGGTTACCGTTTGATGTATTTATTCACTTAAAGCTGCAGCTGTGTTCAAACCTCACATGCTGACAGGTCACATGACTGAGGCATCCATCACAGGTGAAGAGTGAGTGGTGGAAATTTTTGCAGGTGTATATATTATCAAACGCAGCATGTGTTAAACTGACGTTCTGTGACCATGTCATCAGAAATTCAATTAGCAGTAAACATGGTTTAAATCAACACTTCATCCAGCTCCAGTCTCCTCCACTGCTGAAGCCCTGTGGTATCCTAAAGTAAGCGAAAGTGTAAAGGGTCAGTTCAATCAAATGACAAAAAATAATGAAGTCATTTTGTCATTAGTGTGACGATCTCTGCCTCTGAGATTTCTACCATCACCATGGAGGTGGATGGGATATTATCTGTGGTGCACACTTTAGAAAAATGAAAAGTTTAAAAATCATCTCGCTGCAGAAAGTCTCCTTGTTTCTGTGGAAAACCCACAGAGAAACACTACGTACAGTCTGCAGTGGAGCCACTTCCTCCTGAAGAAACAGGGAGCACCACTTATAACATTTCACACACCTCCACTGTAATCACTCACCTACAAAGTCTCCATTGCAAGAATTCTACTTCAGATAAAGAGGAAGATGTTTGTTCTGTGGGTCGACTGAGTCTCATGAATTATAAGAGTTAAAGTGACAGAACCGTTAGAGATGGAGATGTGAGGGTGATGAGTTCATGAGCAGGCACAACTCAGAGAGGAAGCTGCCAAGTGTCAGTGAAGTCAGACTGTGGTGTATGAAGCTGTGTAGTTACAGTTGGCCCAGTCCTGGCCCAGTCCTGGCCCAGTCCTGGCCCTGACTTTGGGCCACTGACAGCTTCCCCGCAGCCAGAGCCGCAGCACTGTAGATCACGATTACCCTGTCAGGTGTTAGATACAGATATGAGCCTGACAGAGTCATGAATGGGTGCTGAGCAGTCAGAGACGGGAGACATGCCCTGTGTGTGAACTACAGGTGCGAGTGTCTGGTGATAAACTGAGATGGAGCTCTTCCTGGAGGCCCATCCGTCTGGATCTGTCACCGACGGAGCTTCATCGTTCACAAGCGGGACGAGGAGATCGGAGGCAGCCACCGCTGAGGAATAGATACACGTCAGCCACGAAAGACTGATCATCCCTGATTTGTTGTTTTTTTTTTCTTCTTCTGTTGGTTTCTGGTCCAATTTCATTATTAATCTGTGTGGATGCCGAGCAGGACACGAGTCTGGGTGAGACAGGCTCTTTTTCTTGTCGCTACTCGGCTCTTTCAATCGCCTCAATATATTTTTATTGGAACAATCTGCCCTGAAGGTCCAGTGGATCATCCAGCACCTCAAACTCTTAACTTTCCCGTAGTTTGGGACATGAGTGAGGCACAATCTAACCCCCCCCCCGTCCCCCCCCGTCCCTGTGTCCGACAACACTCATCCATCTGAAGGTAACTGAACCTAATTAGAAAGTCATGTGAGAGCAAACCTCAGACTGTCAGCTGTTCGTTGACAACACATCATTTTAATAAATTCCCTTTGAGTATTTTCATGCAGTTCCAGCTTTGATAATGGAACATAAACACTTGACATTTGGTCCCTTTTAACAAAGTTGATAAATTACTCTTAATTACATTAAATTTATGCAACAAAAGTCCCATAAAAAAGGCACACTGTCCAGCCAGCAGCAAGTAAGGCCTCGTGTCTACGAACAAGGAAACTGGCCAAACAGATACAGATTTTTTTTTTAGAAAGTTTTGGGAACAGTGAGTTTTCATTTCTTGGTGTCAGTCAGGATGATGTTGGCTGTGACAAACATGAGGCAGGAGGCGGCCCACAGCAAAACAAACCACACCCAGAAAGCGTGGCGGAAGGGGGACTGGTGCTTGTTGATGGCATTTCTGCCCACCACAGGCTCCAGATGGCGTCTGGCGTAATAAACAAGGAAGGCTGGGACAATGTACTGGATCCCTGTGCCAGCATAGGATCCTGTAATGCCCACCAGGGACTCCAAGTTGTGGGTGCAGAAGGCCACCACGATGGGGGGCACCAGGGTAATGAGGGGAAACACGATCCGGTCCACCACCCACGGGTAGGTGCCTCCGTCCCGGTGGAACAGGGTCTTCCAGTTGTTGCGGAGCGTGACGGCGATGATGGGGAAGTTGGTGCTGATGGTGAAAACCGGGAACAGGCCCAAGAAGTAGCGCAGCACTGGGATGTCTAACACGTTGCAGTTGTCGGTGAAGTTCAGGGTGTACATGTCGTGCAGCAGGGAGCTGTCAAAGCAGAAGATGGCGGTGAACGAGAGGAGGACGTAGAAGCCCAGGATCAGGATATAGTCCGCCAACACCAGGGTGCCCACGTGCTTCTTTTCAGAGATGGGTGTCACCAGGGAGGGCAGCGAGTGCTGGCACATGAAGGAGTAGACGCACACCCCGAACAGGTTGGGGACCCCAGAGAGGGAGGCGACCGGCGGGTGGCCCTCACCGGTGCCTTTACCGATGCGGATGAGAGCCAAGATGATCATCATGGTGAACGCTGTAAAAAAAACAAGAGGAGGTTAATTAAAGAAACATGAAAACAGATCTACTGAACATTTACGTTTGTTCGATGCGATGGTGAATATTAAGCCTCATGTAGAGGGAGGCAGCGGTGCGAGGTCTTTTGGGGGTTCAGGCATCGGGAACCGCTGCACTAGAGGAACAACCCCACCTTCAAGTTTTATATTGTAAAGTCATTTCTATTTTCTACGACAGTCTACGGATCATTTCTTCCAATCACACAGAGCTCCCACTAAATCTGTACTGTTAGCACCACTGCACAGCGTTTAATACAACTGTGTCATAAATCTCTGCCTTAGGACCAAAATGCATCTGATTGTCTTGTCTTTGAGTCCAAACTAAAAACAACAGAAACTGTTTTTACTACAGTTTGTGTTTAAATGTCATGCTGCATTAATTTCATGCTTCGAATGTGTTATGTAACACGGAGCCTTGAAACTGACAGAAGGTAGTAAAAGGTTAACAGATAAGTCAAATATATAATACAAGCATCAATAAACAATTAAAAATACAGCGTAGTGCTATAGAACTTTATACCTTTTCCCTTTACCTCCAATCAGTTCATAAAATTAATCGGGAATTAATTAATTCTACTTTTTTATTTATCGTTTCCTAGTCGTCATTTACTATAATTGATTTCCCATTTTTCTCACCGAATATTTCCAGCTTTCCTAATGCCTCGATGATGATGAGACGAACACGTCTACATCACAGACTGTAAATAAAGATGGACGTAGCCTCTGTGATGTCACTTATCGACTGCCCCGTCGTTGTGGGGTGTGTGTGGCTTTGATATGTGCCAGTTTGCAAGCTCCCATCTGTCATTCAAAGCAGCTACACCCTCAATTACGCAGAACTTTAAAACTCAATAAAATCTTAACAGGTGAGTTATATTAAAAAAAATCACTTGTACCAGGCTGTAAACATGTTTATTTCTGCTGTTAAGTTGGACATTTGAACATGGGAGTCTATGGGGACTGACTCACTGCTGGAGCCAGACTCTAGTGGTCATTAGAGGAACTGCAGCTTCTGTGTTTTTCAGTTTCTTCATTTTTCAGCCTTTGAGGTTGATGCTTGGTCTACATATGTGATAAGCTGCAGTTAACACAGTTTCCTATATTTTACTTTTCTAATAACCTTTAATAACCTTTTATTACTGGGCTCTGTAACGTGAATCATTTCAGCTACATTATAATGTTTGAAATGTGTATATGAATGGACAATGAATTGTCTTAATGAAGATATAAAACATTTAAAGATGAATGTGGTAATGATATTTTTGTTGAAACACTGCATCTGGTGCTTTAAAAAGGGGAAACAACACAGCTCAGGTGGTAAAGTTCACTCTGCCTTCCAGCTGTTTGTCCCAGAAACATCAGCCGTAAAAACCAACTACCAAACATTTCATGGCCCCAAATAAAGTCACCGGAGTTGGTTGAAGATAGAGAACCCCCTCCCATGGGTCTCCACCCCCCGCAGTTCACATTGTGTCTCCAATTGATTTCTGTAGACGCCTCTCTGGAAACTAGCGCGAGCGTGTCTGAACGAGACCTCGGAGCATGCAGTCCTGTTACAGGCTGACGCTCAAGTGGCCCAGTCAGCCGCCTCACCTCCACGCACACTCAATCAGCCCGTGACACCAGGAGTTAGTCATAGCCCTGCGAAGGCTGGCAGCCAGCTCTTCAACTTTCATCATCAGCTGTCCTTTAAACACACAGTGACATTTAGGAAGTGACACTGGGACCATAATTTTCCACACATATGCAGAAAATTATTCTATACCATACACTTCCACACACTCTCTGAGACTGGCAGCACTGAACGAGTGAGACCCCTGCTGCCTTTGATGGAAATATTTAAGAGGGCCAGGACTGCAGGTCCCAGAACAGAGCGGTTTCTGCTTGGCCACAGTGCTTTAACAGGGTGGAGGGGAAGTGAGCAAGGTGGGAACTTAAAGTTTCAAACAAGCTCTATTAATCAGCTCCTGTGTGTCCTTGCAGTGCCACTTTAATGTATGTCAGGAGGGTAAAATTCATAAATTCACTCCAATTATCAGGGACGGAGTGTACAAAGGGAAGGAGACGCCATCAGAGACGAAGGCGTTCAGGACAGAGGTGAGCGTCTGGAGGCCATACTGTTATTAGGAATTACTTTACAGAGATACAATATGAGACCGGAAAACATTGAGACTAAAATAAAGAAATAAGCATCAAATAAAAAGCATCAAGCATCAACAACACAATTCAAACAAATAAGAAGAAAATCTCAAGGACAATAAAATGACAACTTTCTGTTGCCTCTTCCTTCTTCTGAAGTCGCTGTTGTTAATCTTCATTTGTGGTTTTTGGTCAGATGACTCCATAAAATAGTGAACTGATGAGCAGAGGAGCAGATGAATTTCTGTCCCTCTTGTCAACCGTTAACATTTCCTGCTACTTCAGTTGTGCGACCAACAGAAACAGATAAAATGTACAAATGAGAACAACTAAACTGCAGATGAATCAAAAATACAGTGTCATTGGACAGGAAGGAGGTTTAACCAGTCGAGACCGTCTGCCCTGCACCTCCAGCAGGTTTGTCATTTGCCAACCAAAAGAGTTGGAACATACATATTCAGCCATTGTTCATTGTTCTGGCGTTGGACATGTGTGTGGATGGATATCTTTACAGAAACAACCTGAGAAACACTAGCAAGTTATTTTCACAGATAAATGAAGGAGGGGAGTTTATACCAGATTTTATTTGTCCAAAAGGGAAAAATTCATTCTTTTTTTTTTTCATTGGACAGAGTGTAGATCTGAAAGTGAGGGATCTAGGGAACAGACCAGCAGAGCACACACGGTTCATACCTTTGTTTCACACTGTGCATAAACTAACAGAAGATGTACTGTACCTGCTCACACACATCAGTGGCCAAAGTCTATAAACTTGTTGCATGAATGTTCAGTATTTGATGCATCTTTGGCCTCCGTCCAATGTAATCTCTGGCTCAGGGAAAAGCTGCACGAGGTGGAATCATCCCCACTCCGACCTAAACCCCCCCCCCCCTCTCTTATAGAGAGAGGTCAAATGGTTGGGCAACAAACCAGCTTTCAAGGACAAGGACACAGATGAAGGGCTGCAGCTAGAATTATTATCAATCTGTTACTGTCTTGATAAATTTTAAGAGTTTTGAATATAAAATGTAAAAAATATATCTAAAATTATATAGAAACTGTTCAATCAGAATCAGAATCAGAATCAGAATCAGTTTTATTGCCAAGTATGTTTTCACATACAAGGAATTTTTTCTGGTGATTGGTGCAATTGATCAGCAACAGTGGGGCTCTCTAGCCTTGTTGATGAGGCTAATAGCAGATGGGAAGAAGCTATTTTTGTGGCGAGAGGTTTTGGTCCTGAAGGACCGCAGCCTCCTGCCAGAGGGGAGTGTCTCAAAGAGTTTGTGTCCAGGGTGGGAGGAGTCAGCTACAATCTTCCCTGCACGCCTCAGAGTCCTTGAGGCGTACAGGTCCTGGAGGGACGGAAGATTGCAGCCAATCACCTTCTCAGCAGAGTGGATGATACGCTGCAGTCTGTTATTGTCCCTCTCCGTGGCAGCAGCGTACCAGATGGTGATGGAGGAGGTGAGGATGGACTCAATGATGGAAGTGTAGAAGTTCACCATCATAGTCCTTGGCAGGTTGAACTTCTTCAATTGCCTCAGGAAATACATCCTCTGCTGAGCTTTTTTGATGAGGGAGCTGATGTTTAGCTCCCATTTGAGATCCTGTGTGATGGTGGTTCCCAAGAAGCGAAAATGCTCCACGGTAGCCACGGGGGAGTCACACAGGGTGATGGGGGTGGGTGGGGCTGGGCTCTTCCTGAAGTCCACTATCATTTCCACTGTCTTCAGAGCGTTTAGCTCTAGGTTGTTCTGCCTGCACCAGGTCACCAGACGCTCAGTCTCCCACCTGTAGGCAGACTCATCGCCATCAGAGATGAGTCCAATGAGAGTGGTGTCGTCTGCAAACTTCAGGAGCTTGACAGACTGATGGCTGGAGGTGCAGGTGTTGGTGTACAGGGAGAAGAGCAGAGGAGAAAGAACGCAGCCTTGCGGGGATCCAGTGCTGATGGTCTGGGAGTCAGACACGTGCTTTCCTAGCTTCACGTGCTGCCTCCTGTCAGACAGGAAGTCGGTGATCCACCTGCAGGTGGAGTCAGGCACACTCAGCTGGGAGAGCTTGTCCTGCAGCAGAGCCGGGATGATGGTGTTGAAGGCAGAGCTGAAGTCCACAAACAGGATCCTGGCATAGGTCCCTGAGGAGTCCAGGTGCTGGAGGATGAAGTGGAGAGCCATGTTGACAGCGTCGTCTACAGACCTGTTGGCTCTGTAGGCGAACTGCAGGGGGTCCAGGAGTGGGTCAGTGGTCCAGAGGTCCAGAGTGTTCCCCTCTCTGGTCGGGCAATTAACAAACTGTCTGTATTTGGGCAGTTCATGACTGAGGTCACCTTTGTTAAAGTCACCAAGGACAATAACTACGGAGTCCGGGTAGGTCTGCTCCACACACAGTATCTGGTCGGCGAGCGCCCGCTGTGCCTCCTGCACGTTGGCCTGTGGTGGGATGTAAACACTGACCAGGATGATTGAGGTGAACTCACGGGGGGAGTAGAAGGGCCTGCAGTTTATGATGAAAGTCTCCAGGTCAGGAGAACAGTGCTGCAGGATCACTGTCACGTCTTTGCACCAGCCACTGTTTGCATAAAAGCAGATTCCTCCACCTTTGGTTTTGCCGGACAGCTCTGTGTCGCGATCCGCTCTGAAGAGTTAAAACCTAAACCTAAAGGTGTAAAAGTTACTGTCATTTCTGACAAAGTAAAGCAGTAAACTCTCACATTTTTGCTTGAAAACACCTAAAATGATGAACTATGAATCCTTCATCAAAGCAGTTCTTAATTTTCTGTCAATCCACTGATCGATTGAACGACAAATTACCGCAGCTTTACACAGACTTCTGAGAAACATCTCTAACAGTCTCCTATTGTCTGCTGTGTTGGAGCGCTTTTTACTCTCCACTCTTTAATGTGTGAAAGAGCCATCACTACATCCCATCTGTCTGCTCCCTCTGCTTCACTCGTCTTCTTTCTCCTTCAAACTCTCGTCTTCTTCCCACCTTTCTGTCTGCAAGAGGCTACGTGTGAAGCAGCGAGCGCGGCCACCTGTCCGTCTGCTGTACCACGAGAGAGAGAGGTGCAGGTCAGGAGAAAGGAAGCTCTTCTCCTCCTTGAAACCAACACTCGCAGGCTGCACAGGAAGGAGACAGGCATGGGGCTTTTAATTAAGACTACCTCAGGGTGGCTAAGCATCTTTTTTTTTGCAAATCCAGCCAAGATTAAGATGCTGCAGGAGAGATTGTGAGAAAGGACGGGACTGCTGGTCATACTGGTTACCTCCCAGTTAAATGTAAATGAGGGTTAATAAAGAAAGTAAAACTCTCCAAATTGCAAAATCTAAAGCATAACATCTTTTTTCTGCCCACAATTCACAAGATTTTATGCTAATTAGTGGCAGAGAGCTCATTTGTCTTACTTAAGACGCAGGAACTAACCCATTATTTTTCAAAGAAATTGAAAGTCGATCAAGAGCAAAGCCACTAGAATAAAGCTTTTCATAATGTGCTCATTTGTCACCAACTCTCGGCTGCATCATGCTACATGAGGAGGGAAAACCACGGCTGCCTGGGACGATTTTATCACAATCACTGCACCTACAGCTCTGAATCTCAGTGGTGAAGCTCTGTGCAGCCATGAAATAAGAGCATATCAGCTCTGATCACAGCGACTGCTTTGAAGGGCAGTGGGTCTCAAACCTTTTCAGCATACCCCCGCTTCAGAAGGAGGAAAAGTTCCCCCTCTCTCCCAACATTTGTTAGCAATCATTAACAACGACAGAGGAAGCAAATTATAAAAAAAGGATCCATATTGAATTTTAGTGAAATTGCATCTGCAAGCTCCTGTTCTGTTACTTTCATTCAACTTAGTTTCGCTGAATATTGTTCCCCTGGTCTACATGTGAACAGAACCAGACTCCAGTGTTTTATTTCCATAGAAAATTCAGTATGGCCTCCCAGGTCACGGGTTTCATGTGAGAGAGGGGTGAGTCACAATCACATGCATTATTCAGTGACTATAACGAATCAGTAACCCTGAAACCAGTAACACATACAAATGAAATATACCTCAGCCTGACATTCTGTTTTAATCTGAACTTCCTTTATGGTCTGATTGAAAAAGCCTCTTGAAGAGACGCTGAGACTCCCTGATATAGTTTAATCTGACAAAACCTGTGTCACCCACCGACAATCCAGCAGCAACACACCCTCTCTGTGCAAAGACCCTCCACACAGCTCATTCAGTCTGATGCGATGAGCCTTTTACCTCGGCAGAGATCTGTCAGGATACGGTGATTACATGACACGCAGGGCTCCACCAACACTCTCTACCACGCCTGACACATGAACACAGGAACTGAGTGAATTAAGCAGGTGTCAAACAGCCGAGCATCACGTCCACGTAACTAGTGGCCATCCATCGTGCAGCCTGTGATTTATTTTACCTGAATGGAGATGGGAATGACCTTGTGAGGAATGCTTCAACTTAACAGCCCTCCAGAGGAGGCTCCTACAGCTGTATTCTCTCTGGTAGCAAACAAAGCTGTTGCTGTTAACCCAAGGCTGGCACACGTCTCAATACTCCAAGGAGTCATTGACTTCCAATGGAGGAGGACTCTTTGGAGGCTATCTGAGAAGAGATGGGATTCCTGGACTCAATTAATGAGTAGAAAATGGTAGAAGGTGAGAGGTGATCAATCTCATGTGCGATGGAGCAGGAGAAAGCAGCAAGTGGGGGGTGGGGGGGGGGGGGGGTGATGATAGTGAGAAGGTCAAGGACTTCTCAGCTTTGCCTGTAAAGAACGGCCCTGTCATTACAGTATTTTAAACGTAATGTAATCTAATGCAAGGTTCTGGTGATGCAGCTCTACTGTTTCTCCTCTTGTTGCCAATTTTCCCCTGCAAGTGATTTTAGAGCAGAGCAATCATCCCATCATTAATTAAGCGAGACACTCCTTGAGCACTCTCAGATAATCTGTGGGGTAATTAGCAGCACCGGCTCTTTGCCCACTTCTCACCAGGGTCTCAGGATCTCTTGCTGTGGTTGAGCTCTATCACTTCAAACCCATCAGGACCGGAGCTAGCGGGCTGCTGCTGCTGTGTTTGGTGGGCGACTGGGTGATAAGTGGCTCCCTCGCCTCGTAACAAGTTGTGCGATAGCAGATAGGACTATCAGTAAACACAGCACAGAGCCGCACAGCAGTTGGCCCACTGTTTAGCACCCAACACTGCAGCTCAGGTTCACAGGGAGGAGCCAGGCAAACTCCACGACACCATCCAACAGCTGATGAAAACATCAATTAGTTCACTCGCTGAGCCAGAGCCCTGAAAATGTGAACATTATCCACAGATAAGAGGTGAAAGGCACCAGCCTCTGTAACAAGGAACAATCCAAAGAATCTGCATCTCTAAAAAAAAAGGGTAATAACCAATTATCTGCCTTGAAATGAGTCTGTTATACACCCTCCACCCCATTATGATGCACAGAACCAGTGTGGTGGAGAGGAAGGCAATTTTTCGTTTCAATGATTTAAATGTCATAATAAAAATATACAGAATAAGTTTAACTTTAAGTCAATGTCTTTGTCTAGAAAATGTCTAGTGTTGGAACAATTAGTCGACTGGTGGAAAATTAATAGGTTGCAAAAACTTGATAATTGAGTGATAAAGATCATTTATCAAGAACCAAAAAAATCTAAGACATCTCTGGTTCCAGCTTCTCAAGTATGAGGATTTTCTGCTTTTTTATTTCATGTTATTGTAAAATGATAATCATTGGGACTGTTACTTGGACAAAATAAGTAATTTAAAGGTCCCCTACAGTCTAAAGGTAGATGTCCATGTGTTTGTGATTATAAAGCAGGTCTAGGTTCTATATTAATACTGTGAAAGTATCAAAGCCTCAGTCCACAGAGAAATGCACACAGCCTGTATTCAGACACTGAGCCTTAAAACCAGCCGTCAGGACTTCTGGAACTTTGTGATGTCACAACAAAGAAGTCACCGCCCTTTTCCTACCATCCAATCTTGCAAGATTTGTGCTGTGCAAAGTTGCTGGATATTGGCAGGAAGTGGAACATGCTGTCGTACACACAGATCCAGAGCGTCTCAAACATGCTCAGCGGGAGATATGTCCGGTGACATTTTGATTCTTTGATTTGATGTGTTCACCGTCAGTTCAAAGGAATAATCCTGACACTTGTTCAGGCAGGGAGGTGAAGATGTCCAGGCAGAGAGCAGCAGGATGCAGGAGAGAGACTTCCAGCACAGGAAAGACAGGCAGCTCAAAATCATGAAATAGGACAGGCCCTGAATTTAAGATTTGCTGCCACAACTGTCATGAACATGTCATTGCAGATTCAGTCGGTGGTTTGTGGGCAGTGGGGAGGGGAGTCGGCTCTGTGGCTTTGCTTGCTTAAGTCCCTGTACGCCACTGCCTGATGCTTTAGTCCTTGGCTGACAATAGGAGTGTCACAGGAAGACAGAAAAGGAATGATGCTTCCCAATCTGGATTTTTGTTTCCTGTAAAATGTAATTTTCCAGAACCTCTGAACTGTGGTTCTGTTGTACGGCTCATTAAGACCTGCTCATATTTCACCATCCCCCTGTGAGCTGCATGCTCTGGACAAACTGAACTTCCACTCAACCTGCCCCCAGAGTCCCCCTGACCTTCAGAAACAATATCTCCCCCCCTCACCCATTTAGAGCGGCACTGGGCAGCTGTGAACATCCCTGCGGGCATTTCCTCAGCTCTTTATACTACGCTGTAGTAAACTAAGAGCATGAGATGGATAGTGAGAGCCACGGATCACTGAAGCTAATCCTCTTTGACTTGCACTCATGTTTTCTTGTTGCACGGGAGGAAAATGTGCAGTTTACTGTATTTCACATAAACATGCAGTTTATCACAGTCAGCGTTACTCTGAGGATGCAGTGATGCTAAATTTATTTGGCCGTCAAAATTTTTATGTGTGCTTAAATATAATCTATGAGAGTTTGTATTTTAACACAAAAAAAAAATGAAAGCAAGAAAAAAAAGAAAAAGTAAACCCTACAACTTACTGTTTACTTACAATAAACATGACAGTTGCTCTTGGGAAACTCAGGATCCATATGCTACTGACTCAACAGTTGATGCAGACAGTAACCACACAGCTATCCTCCAACGCAGGAGAGATGGTGGAAGTGATTAATACTTGTTTACTGACTGAAGAGGCTATTCCCTTCCTCTCATACCACTCAATATCAATTAGACAAGCTCTCTGCTCCACTCAGTGTTGCACTCAGGAGGTGGTGCTCTGGAGAGCTGACAATGACCCCCCATCCCCACCTCCCCACCCTGCTCACAGGAGGAGGGGAAGAGGCTGACTGCAACAGGTTGCAACATCATTTAATTTGCATGAATTTATGAATGTAAATATGCAAGAAAACTATATGATGAAGTCATTAACTAACTACCTATTTTAAATCTCACTTGTATGCATACTATTAGTTTGGTTTTGGTTTAAATTATCATATATGAACACAAGATTTTGGTGCAGATGTGTGCAGACGTATAATATATAATGAAATATTCTGTAAATGTAAAAATAAAAGTAACAATACTCCAACTACCACAACTACTTTTAACTGGTAACATAAACTGGTGAGATAAATTGTGCATGGTGATTTTGTCATTTGGAAATGATGATTTATCAAAAAGGTTAACGTAGTTTGCCACAGTGAGTGAATGATGTATATATTATGTGCAGCTCCATGATTTTGCCTCCTTACAGCACGGTGCTGAGAAGACAGACGTAAAGGTTAACGAGCTCTTGAAATTTCAAAAGGTAACGAATGGCAGCTGATCGGAGTGGACGGTGGTTTTTTAAGTGAGGGCGGGACGATGGTGAACTTTAGAGGGAGCTCTTCAGTTAATTAGGAACAAAAATGTATATAATGCTTTTCTCTCAACCAAGGTCCTCTATGTTTCTGTGGAGCACTCTCAGAAATTACTCCATATTTAAACATCTCAGTAAATCATGCTTTGAAAATCCTCATCATGCAATGCAGTTCTTTGCCTATTTTTGAGAAAATTAGGTAATTCTGTCTTTGAATGGAAGGGGTCCATTCAAGTTGTCCTGGGCAATAAAACAATAGTGATATGTATCTGCAATAAGATAATTGCTCAATAGAAAGTCTGATAGTCTCGCAGTTACATGAACACACCCTGAGATTGGCAGAATAGTTGAACAGATAATTCCCTCTATTTTTGTCAAATATAGATTTGTAGTGTTTAAGAGTGCAGGCTTCTCTTTGCACCACTTCCCACTGCAATCCAGGTACGATTAAGTGGGAATGTTGGGGGTGAAAAGGAAGTGGACAAATGACTGCAGACACAAGTTCTGATACAAAAGGTTTCACACTGAGCCGTGCCGATGGCTGTTCCATTGAAAATCCCAGCGTGTTGCAGGCAGCACAGCAGCAGGCGGCCACACCATCACTCATGTTAGGTTGTAAAAGAAACAGGGCTCGCTGGACAAGAAGGTGACCACAGCTGAGTGGCAACGACAGTGACAAGGCCAGGAGACGAGGGCAGGAGGCAGGGCCCCGGCGCACCAGCGAGCTGCTAACCCTGACATCCAGCACACACCTCGCCACCCAGGTGACCGCAGGTGTATCCAGGGGAGTGGTGAGGAACGGTCAGAGAGGGAGGGAGGGTCTTCTGTCTGCAGAGGATTTGGTGTCAGTGATTCTAAATAAAATAGATCCTGAGACCCAGGGGAACAAATATAACCAAACTGACAACAAACAATAAATAAATACTGTCTCTCTAAAAATTGTATTTAAGTAATATTTCAACCAGGTTTCTTACTTTAGGCTGTGATCAGCTTGAATTCATGAAAAAGCAAACTAAGAAGCTCTGACAGGCTCCTTTAAAGTCTGCAGGGCTTCAGGATCAGATGTTGACATGTTCAAAGCAGCTGTAAAATACCTGTTAAAGTACCTCTGACTGTCAAACATTTGATTTAAAGGCCAAACCTGTGGTAAACAGGGGAGTACTGTAGGATATTGTAGCCTCTGGTAAAGTGCATTTCACTGCTTTTGAGAGCAGAACACCACTTATCACTTCAAACACTTTACATCTGTCCAAAAACTAAGACACATTAACACTTTTCTGAAAAGAAACAGTGTTAACAGCATAATACAATCTGCTGTCCTCGAGAAGCAGCTTGGTCAAAAAGGCTCCAATAAACGATCCACATATCCACACAACAGGAAATGTGTTTAATTCTCTCGCATTAAACACAACTAGCATCGCCTCGTCGTGGTTGTATCCCTCTGCCAACCAGCCAAACTGCAGGAAATATGGTCACAATCTCCTCTTCCTGAGTTACAGCGTTGAATAATGACCAGAGGTGTTTTTGCAGAACATTATGATGTCACAATGAAGTTGAACTTTGACCCTTTGGATACAACATGTCATCACTTCATTTTATCCTTATAGACATTTTAATTGATTTGTGTCACAATTTTGAGTTATATCAAAAACGTGTTTTGGGAGGTCTCAGTGACCTTAGACCACCAAAATCTAATCAGTTCATTCTTGAGTTCGAATTAATGTTTGTGCCAAATTTGAAGAAATTCCCTCAAGGTGTTACTGAGATATTGTGTTCACGAGAATGGGATGGACAGACTACCTAAAAACACAACATCTATGTCCCCGAATGAGGCAAAAACATTTATAGCCAGAAGGCCAAAGGTCAATATTAATGACCGGACATCCAAAGACTGATTATCAGGTACTCTGATTCCAAGCGTTACACAAGGTTTCTACCCCTGTTCCTAAAGGAGAACTCTGTCTCTATTTATTTAGTTATTTATTGGTGTTTTTTCTTAATTGTATCCACCATTATTCTCCTCATGATTACACTGTACACAGTAATGTAGATGTTTATGATGTGGGAAATCAGCCAGAGGTTGTAAAAAAGCCAAATGTTGCAGATTTTCTAAACCACCTCATATGGAAATAAAACTGAGAGTTAGCCTACATGAAATGTTTCTTATGACAAATCACTGCACAAAAGAACTGTGCACACACAACTATAATCAGTACTATTCTTATCATATTCTTTTAGACTTTATTTATTTTACTGTTGGATCTCAGAGTATGAGTTCTCTCTTGTTATTGCTCAAAAATATGGAGGACACATAAGAGATGGAGATATTCTGAATCATTAGCCGGAGCTGTAAAGCGCCTGCAAAATTGACACAACCAATCAATTACAGAGAGGAGGGAGGGTAAGGAGAGATGAGGAAGAGTGAAAGGTGAGGCTAAAACCCCGGGGTTATTTAGCCAGTGGACGGTGTGTGGATGCTGCTGCATTTGTGTGTTGCCTATGTGAGCTAGCAGGCGGCTGTGCGGGGGTGGCGGGAGCACCATGATTCAGTGGCGTTGTGATTTTAACAGCGAGCCCAGGACGGGTGGTTTATTTTCGTCCGTCACCCTGTGAGTGACGGTCCAATCAAGCTTGGGACGGGCTGTCAAGCCTGTCAGGCTGAGGAATGAGAGGAGATGGGAATCAAAGACACAGAGCAGGACCAAACTGTGATGGACGGACCTGAGCACAGCAGCCACACAGGCGAAGGCAGAGGCGGAGGAGGGAGAGCGGGGATGAAAGAAATCTGGGGTGACATCGAGAAAATGGAAATATGTGTAGGTTGAAAATGAGGAGGAAGAGAGAGAGGGCTGGAGGAAAGCAAGGGGAATCAGGAAACAGGGAAAGGATGGTGAACGTCAGGGAAAATCCCACGTTTGAGAAGGTGAAGTAGGTGGAGTAAACTGAATAATCAGAGTTAGTGAGAGAATGTTTTAAGATTTGTTTCATCTTACCAATCCAGCGCATGAATGAGGTGAGGATCTGAAGATATTTGGTCTTCTGAGCATTGAAGAAGGTGAAAGGCCCCAACAGAACAGTGAACACACTCTGCAGGAAGATAAAGAAAACACATGGTTGATACTTTTATTGCTATATAAGACTAAAAATGCTATACTAGCACAAGGTGTGACACCCCTCCTGCCATTGTCATTATGCCACTTTTGTGGGTTTTTTGTGATAATTCCCACAACACGTCATTTTGAAACACCAGTGGAGACTCATTGTGTGCTGTCGAAATCCCATCAGCACTCTCAAAGATGGGTGAGCAGATGAACAGGAGGACCAATCCACAGTTCAACTAAAAATTTCAAATCCTCTCAGGCCAAAGCTCTGATTGCCTTTCAGATACTTTCTTTATCAAGAGCTGCAATCAGAGGCAGTGGCTCAGCTACTGGAGCTCCAATTCCATCAGTCCCCCTTACTCCTCCTCCTCACTCCTCCTCCTCCTCGCGTTTCTTCTTCCCTCCATCCTCACTCTCTGACTGCACAGTCTGAGAACCATGTGATCTCAATGCCAGTCACTCGTGTGTCATTTCATCTCAGGAGCAGCTAGCAGGGTTTCAAAGAGGGACCTTACTCTCCCAACAAACACACATGGACAGACACACACTTACACACAGACACACACACATATGTCTGTGAGGACACAGAATAAGACTTCAGAAGAGACTTTTTAAAATTAGAAAAGAAAAAAAATCTCATTGGTTATTCATAATGTGCCTCGAAAAGTTTGGCACTTTGAGTATCCATAATAAATAATGATAAATTCTATTTATAGGCACCTTTTAAGCCTCTCAAGGACAACTCACAACACACAGCAGAGGATAAAATGGCAAGTACAAGGCATAAAACAAAAATAAATTTGAATAAATAAAATTGCATAAAGTACATGAATGTTGGAAGTGTGTTGGAAGTTTGACGGCGTGTGTTTTGAGGTGGGATGTGAAGATAGGAAGAGACTCAATATTATGGATGTCCTGTGGAAGTGAAGTCCAGAGTTGAGGTTCTAATCTAGACAGGGGGATTAACAGAGGAGGAAGATCTAAGAGTACGGGCAGGTGTGCAGATGTGGAGCAGGTCTGAGAGATATGAGGTGCTGGGTTGTGAAGCGATTTAAAAATGAGAAGCAGGAACTTGAAAATAACACAGTGTTTATCAGGGAACCAGTGCAGCTGCTGGAGGACAGGACTGATGGAGGAGTTCTGGTGATGATACGAGCTGCTGCATCCTGAACCAATCAGAGTTTATGGAGGAGTTTGTGAGGAAGACCAGAGAAAACCACCGCAATATCTCTCTCCCTCTCTTTATATTATATAGTTTGTCCACTGTTGTTGCATCAATGCGAGATGTGACTAAACAGTGCACAAGAACATCAGGGGTGTAAGCGACAGACTGCTGCGTAGATGGAAAAATGCAGCCCAGGTGATGTTATTGATGAGGAAGTGCTGTCAAGGATGAAACCCAAACTCTTAACCTGGGGCGAAGGAGAAACTGTGACATCGTCAATGACAAGAGAGAAACTGTCAAGTTTAGCTGAGGTAGTTCTGGTACCAAGAAGAGAACCTTATCACTGTTGAGTTTGAGGAAGTTGGAGGAAAACTTCAGCTGCTTCTAAACACAAATCTATCAATGTGAATGTGGATCAACTTTTTGGGCGTTGATGTTTTTTATTGATTTTGAAGCAAAGTTACCAAGCTGTGGTAATATGACTTTGAATTTCAGACGAAGCTATGCTCTAAATTAGTCCATCATGCCTTCATGGATCATGCAGTGATGACAAAACAATCTTTTCAAAATAAAGTAAAATGTTTGAACTAGTGAATCAGGGAACAAGGAGTCAGATTCTGTCTCCAGATGTACAGATGGACAGCTGGGGTATCTGTGGGTGTGAGAGGAAAAAAAACAAAACAGCCTTTAATTCTGCTGAATAATGATGATGCCTGTGTGTCTATATATTAAAGTATTACCTGCTGTCTTCTTGGCAAAGTGCAGCCTAAGCTCAAGACAAGCCAAAGCATAAATCTGCACAACCATTGGAGGCAACGAATGAATCATTATGAAGAGAGATGTGTCTGAAGAACAAAGTGAAATTAATGGCAGCTGGCTGACAGACAGCAGTGTTTTTAGCCCTCAGTGGTTCAGCACAGTGGGTCTTTCCCAGCACCTCTGCTTTCTGGACAAACATCACTTTGTGAAGAACAGCATGACATTATTCTGGGCCTGAAGTTTAGATACATTTATGCCTGAAACATATTTCTCATGCCTAATGGAAACAGCTTATTGAGATGGTGACCGATACAATTGATGACCAGGTTGGTACTTTGTTTAGTCATCGTTCCTGTTCAAGTTGACTCTACTGAAAAAGCTGCACTTTTAAAGGTCCCATATTGTATAAACTGAGATTTCCATGTATTTTTTTAAATTATAAAGTAGGTCTTCGTTCGATATTAATACTGTGAAAGTATCAAAGCCTCAGTCCACAGAGAAATGCACACAGCCTGTATTCAGATACTGAGCCTTAAAACCAGCCGTCAGGACTTCTGGAACTTTGTGATGTCACAACAAAGCAGTAACCGCCCTCAGCCACACCCCAACCCCCGCCCACCTGGACCCACCATCCAACCTTACAGGATATGGTTTCTCTGAGTGTTTACCTGAAATCTGCTATATTCTTATTGGATCACTCAGAAAACAGTCAGCCAATCAGAAAAGAGAATCAGCGCCTCTCTTCTGATTGGCTCACCCATCTGTTGTTACTAGAGCTCCAGAGAGAAGTTGATGTAATACTTGATGTGTACATCAACAGGCAGAAAGTTGACCTACAAATCAAGCCAGGCCAAAGAAGGGGCCCTAGAGAAATGAATTTTTAGGGATACTGCATATTTTCAATGTTCTACAATGACTTTTTTGTTAAAGGGTAAATATAAACTTTAATAATCAGTTTCTCTAGTGCCAAAATAATCTGCAAGTGTGCAATGATATAAAATAAACTTTTCCTGAAGCTTTAGTTTGTGGAATATAAAAACATTTGATCTAATATCAACAATATAAAACTAACAGATTATTCTGATGGAGATCGAGACCTACCCGAGTAAACGAGAGCAGGAATCTGACCAACTGTTTGATGTATTTGGTTTGTGATTCCTAATGCTACAGACACATTTGTGGATATTTAAGAAGTACTGATGTTTCATGCCCTGGCCTACATCAAATGTCCTGATTTTTCATTCCTTTAAAGTGTAAACGTATTGGTGATAAATCATCTGTTTCCACTGCTATTAACATAGATACAAAGAGTACAGCTCCTACACAAACAGCTCTTAGCACCAGGTCCAGCCTTGATGGGCAGAGATTCTAGAAATATCCCTGAGGGTTAATAGCACTGAGCCTGATGTAGTTTCTCAGCAGTTTCAGGACCACTCATGAATCAAGGCTGCACAGCCTCCAATAAAACCCCCAACTGAACAATGGCCTGAGGACAGTGGATCGCTCAACTGTATCTGAACAAGAGCACTACAAGAGCAGAACACCACTCCAAAGATAAACAACTACTACACCTTCTTCTGTGCAGAGAGAACAACATTTCAAACAATATAGACTCTATTATTTGGTTTTATATTTGTTATTTTGGTAAATGACTGACCAAACATTTCAGATCATGTCCAGATGTTTTTACACGTCACCAGGAAATGTCCATCAAAATCAAAGAGCACAACTAATAATCACCGTTTTCAAAGCACACCTCAATTTTTATGTTGATCTCTAAAACCTTGTTCTGGTTAATGGGCTAAATCACGTAAAACCACGATGACAGTCCATTAATTAAACAATGAGGGAATAAACTAGATATCAGAGGACGTATATACTCCCACAGCAGGGACAGCTGAAGATCACAAAGGTACAAGGGCTGCAGAGGGAAGAGAGGAAGGTACAGAAAACAACAGCATGGCAGTGGAAAAGTGGAAGTGTGAGTGGGCGAGTGTGAAGGCATCAGATGCCATGTGGCTGTAGGGTGACTCAGACCCAGAGAGCTGGCATGACCCCACCAGACCAGAGAGAGAAAGTGGTTGTGTCACAGCGAGCCAGAGTTCACACTCCACCAGTCCACCTTAAAAAAACATGTAGTACCAGGGAGCACTTTCAACAGGATCTAACTCTGAGGCATGAAATAGAAAGCACACAGGTAGGTCTAGTCCAGGACTGACAGAATGCTTTTATTCCTAATAACTCTTCTATTTCTAAGTATATTTTAATCGTATTTTACACAGACACACATTTTCTGATCTGTTCCCATTTTAAATTGCTGTTATTGCTGTTTGCTGTTAATGGAGATGTAGCACATCCTCGAGAAAAGACAGCACATTACTGCAGTTCTCAGGTCTTTGCACTGGTGTCTTGTCAGATACACAATTAAATTCAAAGTGTCACTTATTGTCTGCAAGTCACTGGTCTGGAGCTTAAATATATTTCTGAAATGATTTCTAAGATCTGCAGTAGCCGGTCAGTTAGCGGCCCCCAGACTTCAAACTAAACAGGGTGAAATGGTGACTGCCCGCTGCTGGAACCCGGCTCCCAGTGGAGATCAAATCTGCCCAAACTGTGACCGGCTTTAAAAAGAGGATAGAAACTGCTCTGTTCTCCTTCATTTAGTCATTTAATCTCTGCACTTTAATCAGATATTATCCGTTTTATAATCTGTGTTTTATACTGTTTTCTTATTTTGCTTTATACTTCCATTTTTATACTTCATTTATTTCTGTTAAGCTCATTGAATGACCTCTGTGTGTGTTTATGTGCTACATAATCTTGCCATTATCTTGACAAATTTAGGATGATGTATTTCCACAGCACAGATTCCATCAACATTCATGTCAAACTCACCACAGAAACACTTTTCTGACTAAGAAATTATTCAGACCACCTTTACTTTATTCTTCCTGCACTGATTTTACACATTAAAGCCTATTTGCTATTCAAATGGAGAAATCCCTCACTTTACTGATTGACATTAAATCTAAAAAAGCTCAGGATGTGCTGAGTTTTGGTCTTGTTCGGTCATGTAGATTTATTCTTTTTCACAAAAAAAGAACAACTAAAATATATCTTCTTGTTTTGTTTATCCTCACACTGTGTGGCTCTGCAAAGTGGCACATAATTCTGGTGCTGAGAGCGTTATGTGATGGGGGTCACATGACGAGCTGCTGCGGCCATGTTTTTTTGCACTACAGACTTCCTGATGTGTGAAATGATTGAACGCTTTCACAGATCTTAATGTGTCAAATCTAAAAATGAAGCCTCAGACAGAGACAAGCAAACCTGCTGAGAAGCTGCAGAAAAACCTCTGAAAATTAACAGATATCATCATCACGCAACAATTCTTTTATCATTCAGCTAACTCTATGCTTGACGATGTCCAATTCAAATAGTAATAATTATATTAACATCACACAGAAAACCCTCAGCTCCAGTTTCCAAGGTTTGCATCAGCTGGAAATGTGCAGCGGTGTCAACAAGAGAAATAAAACTGCCAGACAACAGGAAAACAAAGAGATGAATATAACTAGAGTTTCATAACGTTGACAGATTGACACTTGGTTCCAATGCATTTATTCATTTAATACTTTGCTCAGGCTGTTCTGGCAATTTCATCTCACTGTGTACGTCGGCCTTGCCCACATACAGGTTTTTTTGTCTGCATTTTTGTGTCCTCACCACAGAAACTGCTTACGTTTCATGCTCGGTTTAATAAATGTCTCAATAAACCAAAACAGATTCTGTCAGGAGGAAAGTGGCATGAATCCTCCCATCTCGTCCTGTTCGGCAAGCTGATGGGTTTTGCTCCTCCTCTGCAGCACGCTCATCAACTACGAACATTTAACTCTTGACAACAAAGACATTCTTAAAAATCTGCCATTTTTTCCTCCTCAGTATGAGACAACACCTGGCCGGCTGCAATCACACACTTCAGTGAAACGCAATAAACGGTGAGTCTGAGATGAGAAACTGTAAAGGTGACCAAGCAATGATGGATACAAACACTGAGATCTGTCCTCTTACCTCTCAGTGGAGGGTTCCACCTGACGCTGCTTCAGCAAATACTGAAGAAAAACGCTTCTCTCACAACCTGTTTTCAGGGTGAGGTCACAGGCTCTCATTCATTAGCAGAAAGCACTGCAGGTCTATCGCGGCAGACAACTTATCACACACATTGCGTCGTCCAACATGGATTTGATATTCAGTGGTTATTTTAACAACCAGTCAGAACAACCATACAGGTAGCGGACCTTGGTTGTCATGGTTACAATAATTAACTTGCAGACTGCACTGAGAGCGACCTGCCTATGTCGCCATGGTTACAATAATAATTCCCATGGCTTGGTTAGGCTTAGGAAAAGATGGTCATTAGGGTAAAATAAGTACTTCCTCCTCATTAGACGATCTTTGTTGTCATGGTTACAATAATATGTCACAACAGTATGAATTAAGCTTAATAAAGAAGAATAAACAGAAGAAGAACCTGTAATGATAACGTAGAGGTTGTTATAGTTCTGAGAAAACAAACATTTATCAGACTGAATTATCCAAAGTCTTTCCAACATTGTTAAAATAAATAAAACAGCTTCACTGATCAGATAAAGATGCTACAACCTGAAACATGGTCCTTTTCATCTCGTACTTCTGAATATGTTTTGCTTAAGTGAGCAATTCAGATACCAGATCTTGATGACTCCACTTGCTGTGACAGAAAAAATCTGCAGATGATACAGCTCAGATAACTGCCACCCCCTGGGATCTAGTCTTTGAACGTGTTTCATCCACATTCAGACAAGGCGTCAGTTCGTTGTGGTGACACCATCGTTATTTTGGTTCCAAACAACACCTTTGTTGCCAGTCCTCATTGCTGTACCCAGGTCTCATGACAGACCATGACCCAAATCATGGCGACGCTCAGAGGGCAACATCTTTTCATCTTTTATTTCTAGTCAGAACCAGAAGGATGAACAACCTGCTGCCTCCTAGTCTCTAAACCCATTGTTCCATTTTTCCAGTTTTCCACAAGGCAGCAAACAACACGTCCAAACAGCTGATTGATAAAAATGCAACTAGAATTTGCTTTGTTACTGTTCACATGTGGCTCCCCGGCCCACAGTCATATATTATACGTTTGACTGATTTACTGAACTGGTTTTATTTTTTTCATATCACACATATTGTGTCTGCTACATCAGAGGTCTGTCAAGCAAGCGACAGAACCTTCAGAACTTCCTGTCATAACTTTTCAGAATTAAAGCTCACAATAGCTCGAAATAAAGCACTGCTGCAAAAAAAGAAAAAACAAAACAAACAAAGAGAAAAATTTCTTACGCTATTATTTTGTAGGCAAAATAATAAGCAGCTTAGGTCGGGACAGATTCCCTGTATGGATACTACAGCTAAATGTGGGACTGTCTGATATTGTAAGATTTGGAAAAAAAAAAAAAAAAAGAAAAAAAAAAAAATCATATCAAAATAAGATGTAGTCAGTCAGCAGTGTGGACAACACATCGGACTGATGTTGAACTCAGTAGCAAAGGGTTTTAAAAAGAGTGTCGCTCTCAGTAAAGCTACTAAATGAAGGTTTGAAAAACGCCTTTGTTTTCCACCATCCTCTATCTTTTTACCCTCATCTATTATTTAATTATTACTAATTATTTTATCATTAATTAAAAAATTGATCTTCATATATTTCTACTGTCCCGTCTAATAAAGAGAATAAGTACTTTTAAGAAATCAACAAAGTCACATCACTTTTCCACAACTTTTCCAGGGTCTCTCTCTGTGTGACGCTGTAAAGTGAAAATTTGGGGGTAAGAGATTAACGGGGCTTAGATATGGTGAATGATCTCAATTATGGTGAAAACCTGCCACCAACTGGCAGACGAGGCCGTAGCTGTCAATCACTTTCAAAGTCTTTAAAGACCAGTGTTTTGGATTTGTGCGGATGAGAGGGTGCCAATCAAATCCGGTGCCAATGGACTGCTCTCATTAATCTGCACATACGTGAGCGTGTCCCCTGAGCGACATGTTGCACAGGCTCTTCATCCATCACAGTTGGGCTACGCTGGTCGAACCCTGACTGACCAACCCATTAAATAATTAATCAAACATATTTTTCTCTTCTTTTCTGTGCGGTCGGCCAAACGCCGCGGTGGCACAGATGTCCTCGGGCTCTTGGACGTCACAGTAGCTGAATTTATGTCCAAGAGAGTCATATGAGCACTTTGTGCATGACTGCCAAATTGGGCAATCACTGTTTAGTTTTTGAGATTGGCTGGTTGTTCGTCTGCTGCAAGAGGGTTAACAGTAAAACACCCAGAGGACGAGCAGAGATCATGATCGGGAGAAAGTCCAGCATTGAAAATCCTAAGTGCCCTGGTGGTTTCACGCGGTGGTCCAGCCTGGATGCTGATAATCCCCCCACAATCAAACAGAGATTATAATTCCCAATCCCAACAGTCCCAAGATCCCTTGCCATTTGTGTCTGATCTTAATCTTTATTCCAAACAGATTTTAGGCAGAAAACATTGAAGCTGCAGGTCATTATTCAGTCACTTTTTCTTCATTATTTATCAGGAAATTTCCCAACTACACTCTGTTTTCTTTTTTGTGATGGCCTGATTAACGAACGCAAACTGTTCATCTATTAAATAGTTGTCACCTGTTGTGCTGACTCACACACAGGCAGATCTCAGCTCTTTACTATGGAAAGATGACAACCGCCTCAATCATTAAACACAAGATCTTTCCTGTGCAGCACCTCATCTCATTTTCTGTGAAGCCTAATCCAATATTTCATAAATACAGTCTGTGATTATGGGAGACTCTTTATTTCAGGAGAGGCAGCACAACTTCACTGTAATACAATGGAGACAATCCAGCACCTCCCCCCACTAATTAATTCAATTATAACGAGAGTTCTCAAATGTGGAACAAAACTCGTATTTCCAGACGTTTGAAAACATTTGGCATGAAATACTGTAATTTATTTATTTTTAATTATTATTATTATTTTGGGCATTTTGCCTTTATTTATAGGGCAGTGGAGCATGACAGGAAACAGGACAAAGAGCAGGGGAATGACATGCAGCAAAGAGTTGTCAAATTTGCGTCCACATGGCATCCACCCTAACCATTTGGCTATTAGGTCGCTCCCTTTTAAAGCCTATAAACACCAGCTTTAATTAATCACAAGATGCATTTCACAACAAAAACAATATCCCGTTGCAACGGAGACAACTCTGCACCCAGTGAAAAGCTCGATCTTTGCTTCCTGCCTCTTCCCCAGTAGCTGCTACAGCTGCAATAATTCAAGACCTATACAACTGCACAGATCATTTAACTTTAATTAACACCTTGAATTAATAAAATACAGAATCAAGCAATCTAAAACTTTTTTCAACCAACAGACAGTTTGACAATGTTTACATTCCCAGAATGAATGATCCTCAATTTGCATTTTTTCATTAAGACCGATTGAAATTTGTTAGCAGTGAGATATGAACCAAGTACTCAACAATATTGTGTATATATATATATATATATATATATATATGTATATACACATACACACACACACACACATATACACACACACGTGTGTGTGTGTGTGTGTGTGTGTGTGTGTGTGTGTGTGTGTGTGTTCATGACAATTCCTGACAATTTTTCATCTTAATGATGCAAAACAAAATAAAATGCTGTATGACTGCATGATGCTGAGAAAAACAACATGTCAACTCCATCACAGACAGGATGTAATGGAGTATTGGATATTATGGGGCAATTCAGTGCCTTGGTTTTGACATGTATGATAAAAGACTTGAGGGTAACATGACCAGGGTGGTACGGAATAGAAATGGCATAAAATAGGCCATAAAAGCCCAGGAGACACGTACAAACCCTTATGATAGCAATAACAAGTCAACTGATTCACTGAATACACACACACAGGCAGTGGGGAGGAAAAGGGAAGCATAAGACAAAGATGCTCAGCACATGATTGTGGGGATGGTGCCGTGAGCAGAGGCAGATAATACAGAGGGGGGCAGAGACGGCACCCGGGAGGCAGCACGGTGCAGTTAAAACCATATTGGAACTATACATTTGTCAGGATGAAAGAGGGTCTACTTTCACCGTCATTAATCACCAGAAAACATGATTAACATAAATAAATTATAAAAGAGTAAAAGTATTTGACATGTAATATTTCAAGAACCAATTAATGAAACCAATTAAGATATGTGGCTCCATTCCGCTTTATGTTCCCTTCATCAAGAAACAATGAACTGTGTGCAGGAATGCCAACATGCAGCCTCTAAGTGATTGTGTTTGCTAAGTGACGATGCAATTAATAACAATTAATCACTAGAATTACCGCCTCGCGGTTGTATGCCTCCTCCAACCAGCCAAGCCGCAGGAAATATAGCCACAATCTCTCCTTCCTGAGTTACAGCGTTGAATAATGGCCAGTAGTGTGTTTGTAGAACATCATGATGGGAAGTCACAGTGACCTTTGAGTTTTGGGATGTAAAACATCATCACTTCCTTATACACATTTGAGTTCAATTGTGTCATAATTAGTGTATGAAGAAATGAGTCACGGCCAAAAGTGTGTTTTGAGAGCTTGACCTTTGACATTTGACCTTTAACCACCAAACTCAAATCAGTTCATCTTTGAGTCCAAGTTAATGTTTGTGCCAAATTTTAAGTAGTTCCCTCAAGAAGAGATATCGTGTTCGTGAGAATGGGACGGACAACAGCCTGAAAAAAACAAACGCCTCAACACTGTAACTGAGACTGAGACCATGTTTCTATGTTTCCTGCAACTTGGCTGATTGACAGATGAAAACAACTGCAAGGCTGTAATTCTAGTTTGCATTCAACAATTAATCAATTAATTAATCAAATAATTGTCATTAACTCACTGTGCATGAAAAAAGACACAAACAGGACAACGTTGACAATGTTATGTCGTCTGTTTATTGAGGACAAGTTAATTTGTGGCTGCAGCTGATGAAAGGATCCAGACATGAAATGTTTTCTTAATAATCAGTCTGAATGTTGATGTGTGTATAAAGGTCAAACACAGGGTCAAATCACTGCAGGATCAGATAAAAACAAGCTCACAGGGGCCTTAAGCACAAATGTCTCAATTTATGTTCTAAAACTTGGCCTTTTACTATAGTTTATAAATGTTTTGGGGAATATTTGCTGAGAATGTGATGATGAGCAGCCACAGTGCAGGGAAGTCAAAGCCAACGACAACGAAGGACAGCAGAAAGACACTGAGGACTGAGGAGAGGAAACTTAATGTGAAGCTGACAAAGTCTTTCCTTTCCTGTGTGTCTGCGGAGGTTTTACAAATGAGCCTCTTTCTTGGTGCCATTTCAAAAGTGTTGACAGAGCATCAAGCTCACCTGTCACCTGAGTGACAAGTGTTGGCCCGGCAAGTTAGGCTTCACTGTTCGCTGAGAGAGCAGAGAAAACATCATCACTTCAGCCTCCACAATCCTGTATTTAGTGAATTTTGAAAAAGCAAATTCCAAATATCATTAACGACAGACTTAAGGTCAATGTTATGTTAATTTCTCTGACTGTGTGCATGTTTTTATGTGTTATGAGACAGACATAAAGACTGAGTGGAACAGGGCTTATCTGGTGCCAACAGAAGCCTCTCCATCCATCTCTTATGTCACCGTCTCTGTCAGCTCTGGACCCTGCTCCGAACCCTCTGGGTCTTTGGGTCAACATCAAGCTACAGATTCAACTTCCTCAAAGACACAAGCACAAGAAAAATACCCTGCACTACCACACACCCACCCACCCACCCACACACACACACACACACACACACACACACACACACACCACATGAATAAATAATGCTGCCTCTCCCAGAACATGCCTCGCATCCAAAAGACAACTGAAGCAGGCTTCAGGAAGCCAGTGAACCAGACGGTGGATCACCTGTCAGGCCTGATTCAACTCACTGGAGGTCCTTCAAGTCCAGAACAAGTTCAAGTCTAGGTCTGACATAACTTTGTATAGCAACTAAATAACCCAGCCGATAAAACAAATTGTTCTTAGTAGAGATATCCCAAGCTAATCCTACGTTTCGGTATTAAGGAACTCCATTGGCCAATAGAGCCAATCAAAATCATCTTTACTGGACTCTACCGAGTTTAATCCACCTCAGCTGATTCTATCACTGTCCCCTTTATGTATTCATACAGTGTGAGCATTTAGCTGCATAAGCCAATGGAAATAAGAGTGTGTGAATGGGAAAAATTATTTATATAACTTCACATGTTTAAACTTTATTTAAAGTTGTGTATAATTCAGGGCGTGCTGCTTTGAGTGGGTGAGTACATTATTGCTACGAACTGGCATCTACCTCAGTCTCAGTTCCACACATGCTCCACCTCTTTGTCCAGTTTTTAAATTAGCTGGGAGTTAGGCTGAGTCAGACTTTGAGCTTCAAAACCACTCTTCGGAAACCTGGGGGTGACATCGCAGAGGTTATGTCCTTTATTTACAGTTTATGGGGCGGAGCGATGTAAGCGACTTTGATTTCTAGCGTCCAGTTTGGCCAAATATACAGATTCACCAAACTGTTGTCTCTCATTTGCAGAGAGCAGTTAAAACATTCAGCAGCTTCTCCAAAGAAGCAAATCACTGCTGTAAGACTTTGAATTATATTATCAAATATAATTGATTCCATTCAGGCTACATTGCTTGTCCTCGCTGTCCTGAATTTTCAGATCTTGAATTTAAGCGTGACCAGCCTGATTTTTTATCATTTTTCCCCTTGTGTAGCCGGAGAGAATAAAAGTTAATTACAAGTAAGTTTTACTGATCACATCACACGATGGCACGTCTCAAGTTGGGTATCAAACCTCAATACTTTAAATAAAAGAATCTGAATTAAAAATCTCATAAAATACTAATATCTACATGGCTAGATTTGGAAAAATCCCATTGAAATAAGTTCAACTATGGACACGCTCTCATAACAGCTTTCATTAACTGGTGAAAGTGAAACAGACCCAACACAACAGCCTACACTGTTAATTAGGTATGTGGCCCTGGAGACTGCCATGTCTCTACATGATTAAAGATTGGACTTTAATGAGGGGAAGGCAGACAAGTCAGACAAAAGCAGAGGTGGAGCAGGGATAAAGTGAGGGCAGAGATGTAGGAGACTGGATCATCGTGTTTCCTGAGAAAGTGCAGCGGCAGTCAGTAGATTTTATACTTACTGAATAAATACTGAATAAATACAGATCACCACATGAAGTTGATAATAAAACAGAGATTGTAAAAATTTGGGGTTCAACTCTCACTCGGGCCTCAATGGTAAAAATTAATGCAGTCAAAGGACTGCGGATAATATCATCCACCAAGAGACTGGGAAGATTAACTATGTGACATTCAAATTTAGACCACAGAGCCAAGTGATGGAAGAAAATACAGAGACACCTTTATTTGACTGCAGTGCTACTAAATCACACAGTCTCATCACTGTCACCCAAAGACTGCTCCAATATGGAGGCACAATTAATGACTTGGCTGGACTGTTTGTGGCAGAACTCATGTGTAAAAGTTAATCACACACTGGTCATCTGCAGTGTGATTTAGCGGGTGATTAGGATGTTCCACTCCCATGATTTTAATAACAGCAAAAAGTTGCTCTGCAGAGAGAGCTCTCACCTTCCATTGGCGAGGTCACGTTTACCTTGGACTTTGTTTTAAAGCCAGAATGAAAATGAAGCATTTACATTTACTCATTTTGCAGACGCCTTTATCCAAAGCGACTTACAAGTGAAGGACAACACTAAAGCCTCGGAGATCAGGTAAAGAAGTGTGACCAAAGTCTATATAAGCACTAGTTAGGCATGTTATGGTGTCTAACCCCATCTAAACGGTTTTCAGAAAAACAAAACACACTACAACCCTCGTCCTCAGAACACAGAGACAAACAGCTGTTCTGAATGGTCACACTCAAAAGTTCAAATCCTTCTTTCTGTCTCGCGATTATAAATCAGGTCTAGGTTCTATATTAATACTGTGAAAGTATCAAAGCCTCAGTCCACAGAGAAATGCACACAGCCTGTATTCAGAAACTGAGCCTTAAACCAGCCGTCAGGACTTCTGGAACTTTGTGATGTCACAACAAAACAGTCGCCACCTTCAGCCATGTCTAAGCCCCGCCCACCTGGACCCACCATCCGACCTTGCAGGATTTGTTTTTTTCATTTGTGCTTTTTCATTTGATCACTTAGAAAACAGCCAATCAGAAGAGAGGCTCAGAGCCAGAGATGTAAAACTACACTGAGATGGTTTTTGGTTCTTTAAACCACAAATACATCTTCTGATGGAGATCAACACTTCAAATAGAACAGTGGAGAAGAGTAAAATAAGGGACCTTCTAAGTAAACACTGATGAGACTCTACTTGCTGAAGACTTTATGACTTTGAACAAGCTCCTGTTTCCAGGACATTTACCTAATTAAAAGCCATAATACACAGTTCTACTCCTCAGAAAAGAAACCATTACACACCTACCACAGTGAGAAAAATAACAGGCAACAGCACACAGTGAAGATTTATGACAGGCTTGGGACATATCTGGGGAGGAAATGAAAAATGATAATTTGCCAGTGGTTTAATAGGACGATGGCTATTTCACGCCACCCATCATACCAACTATTGTAAAAGGGACAGAGAGGGAGGAGGAGGAAGAATAGGAAGGAGATATTACAGTACAGAAGACTTCCCTCCCAAATTAAATAGATGATAGACCTTATGAGAAAGTAAAAGAATAAATCAACATAGAAACCGTTTTCTGTATGTTCGATACATCAGGACGTAATTGAAAGAGAAAATGAGCGGACATTTTATTCTCCACTTTGGAGAAGGGCACTCTGGGTCAGTGGACAGCACTTAAGCAGCTGCTCCCTAAGGAGCGACTGGAGAGCAACATGACCTAACGAGCCAATCCATTCATAAAGACACGGAGGTCGGCTGCTGCTCCAGTGGCAAACTGCAGGTTACAAACCCACAAACATGCAGCCGGACGCGCGCTGAGCTCAAGGTTACACAGCCACTGTTAACCTGTCTGCATTTTAAATATGGTCGTGAACCACTGCACATTTCATGGAAATCACGTTCGTTTGCCTCAAGCAAGTCAGACCATTACAACACTCTGAGACGTCCTTGTACCAGATAACTAGCTTTACACTCCTCGCATTCAGCATGTAGATTCTTCTCCCCTGTGTGCGCCCTCATTCCAAAACAGAAAGGAAAACAAGACGTCAGAAAAATAGTAAATGGCCGAACCGCCCACGGTCAAATCCTGATTTTATAACCATGTCGTCACCAAACACATGAGTTAAAGACAAAGTCTGAGCTGTGATTTCAGCTTTTTGTGTCTCTCACTCAGAGCTCAGTCTGGATCCACAACAGTTCAGTCTTTATTTACTTCAACTCCAGAACATCACAAACTTTTATTAGACGCAGCTCTTTATGTCTAACTCCCTCTGTTGTGGTCATCGCGATATTTTAGTCAGAAGACTCGTTTCGAGTCATTCCTGTTTGCCGTGTTAAGTCTACTGCATTATGTGTTAATACAAACTCAACATTTCTGTAACTGTTTCAAATTAAAAATGTTTCAGTGATCAGAAACTCTTTATTGCTGTGCTATTCCTGTTGCTGGTGTTTACATGTTATTCAGATCTGCTAGTTTCTTTAGCAGTTACCAATGACTTCTCTCAAACCTCCTCTTTTGTTGGTTTTGTGGCTCTGTAACAGTGTCACACTATTTCCTCCTGTGACGCTGACAAACAGGAGTAATTACTGACTGAGAGTAATTAATGTGGCTGCTAGAGTTTTCTGTTGCTTGAATGTAAACACGTAATTTTGTGCATTTGCTGAAACGAATGATGCTATTGTTTTGTTGGAAGCAGTCTCATCAGGGCCACACACACACACACACACACACGATGCCCTTGAACACAATATCTGATAAGACTCTAGTTGGAAAAAATCTGTATTACTGATTAATAAAAGCATGATGCATGAATGTACAGCACACATTATCTAGTATAAACAAGTCGTCATAATGAATCATTCAGGTTATCAGGCTGCAACAAAATGGGCTGAATAACAAGCTAAATCTAAAAAAAACAAAAAACACCCAAGGGCCCGTCAGTTATTCCTGTATGAACTCTGTGTCTCCTTGACGACCGGCAGCCCCTAGCACCACCTCCCTGTCCTGATCCGCTGCTCTGATACAGCTTCCTGCTGTTGTGTGGAGTGGGCTCCCCCCGTGTGGATCGCAGCTCTAACACTCCTTCCTGCTGTGATAATCTCTATTAAACCATCTGTACTGTCATCTCCCCACAGCCCCGGCCCTGAATGGGAGAGTCACTGCCACTCAACTACAGTATATTATATATATATACCTCCTTACTGAACATATCAAACATGAGTGCTAATTCATGTGTAGTAGATCTGTAGGAAGTGAACTGAGTCTAATCCTGCTCCTGAGTACCTGCACTCAGGTCAGTACAGTTAATCCGATACAGGTATTTAAATGTTATGAGCGCAGTAAAATATGAATCTTCCAGCTATCACAGTTTTACCAGGAGGATAAAAATGTGACCTGCTTTCTCATCTGTTGCTTTCATAATTTCATTTTATATAAGTAAATACAACACAACTTTGACCTTGTTATCAAAGTTTTGGTCATTGTTCTTATCAGTAATAAAAACAGCAATGTTTTCAGTGGTTTCTGGGAACGCTGTAAAATCCCTAAACAAAATCACTAAAATGAAGTCCAACAGGACAAGAAACCAGATTTCAAAAGTCCCATATTTTACATATTTATCTTACATATTTTCCATCAGAAGATATATTTGTTGTTTTAAGAACCAAAAACCATCTCAGTGTAGTTTTATATCTCCTCTCACAGGCGTCTCTCTCAAGTAACAACAGGTCAGTGAGCCAATCAGAAGAGAGGCTCTGAGCCTCACTTCGGATTGGCTGACTGTTTTCTGAATGATCAAATAAAAATATAGCAGATTTCAGAAACTAAATCCTGCAAGGTTGGATGGTGGGTCCAGGTGGGCGTGGCTTGGGGCGTGGCTGAGGGTGGTGACTGCTTTGTTGTGCATCTCTCTGTGGACTGAGGCTTTGATACTTTCACAGTATTAATATAGAACCTAGACCTGCTTTATAATCACAAACACATGGACATCTACCTTTAGACTGGATGGGACCCTTTCCATTTCTCTAGAGCCTACAATTTGTATTCATTACTGTGATCACACCTGTCTGGGTCCAGCTGATCGCTATAATCAGGGGATTATTATAACCAAACTTTGTCTTTTTTTCTGTATTTCATATGCAGATCAGCATCTAATTGTCATTCGTATATTTATTACATGAACATAAAGTCATTGCTATTTACTCTCCTTCATTACACTCCACTCACGTAACACACCTGCTGTCGTGAGAGAGCGGGGACGATAATTACACACTGTAGAAGTCCCAAAATGTGAGCAGAGCAGGAACGGGAGGCAAATTACTCACTGAGCTACAGCGATGGAGATATCACATGGCACAGTGCACACAGCAAACACACACACACACATTCACACACAGTGAACTTATGTTGGGCGAGCAAGTCGTTACACACTGTGGCTCCAAAAACCTTTTACTAATAAGTTAGAAGAGAGTCTGACAGCTGCAGTAGGAGGTTACAACAGCTTTACATTTGTTTTCATGTGTTCTCATGTATGAAAAGACCCTAAATTAACACTGCTCAGCTAATTATTCAAACAGCATTTGTATGATTCTGTTTGATCCACATAGGCGGTAGATCACTACAACTGTGATCACTATAAGCTGTTTCCACTGAATTTAAGTTGGATAATAAACTCGTTAATGATACAAAGTCCTGTTTTTGTATTATTCCCAGCATTTCAATCAGTCCTCCAACCTGAACAGAACAATAACCAGCTGCACAGACGACTTACGGGTTTGTTTGTGCAAATACTTACCTATAATTTCTCACTCTCAGTATGACCTACAAATACTTGCTAAAGTACTCACATGTGCATTAGACAGTGCTTTTGATTCTTCCATTCAACAGATAATTAAAGTTATAACCAAAATCCCATAATGCTGCTATGTCTTCAATGTGTTAAAATACAGTTCACACCAACCTTTCTGTTCTCAACATTTCTCTCTAATGTTTGTGCCTGTGGAGAAAAACAAACTTTATGTGCAGTTATCTGTGTGTAACAGGATAAAACACTGCAGTAAAAACATGCCCCCACAGGGAGCAGGCACCAAGGTCACTGAAACTCCTCTTGGAATACATCTTTATAAGTCAGTTAATTAATCAATCAGCTCTGTGTTGAGGAAAGTGGCAGGGTGGGTCACTGCTTTACTCTTAAGGGACGAGCAACAACTTTACCTGTGCTTAAAACTAATTCAAAACATGAGACAGTGTAAGGCTTAATATACACACACTGTAATTTAAACATCTGCATGAAGATAAAAAGTGAACAATGCAGCGTAAGCATCATCTGCCTTTGACCTCATATACTGCATTGATTTTCCATCACTTCCCACATACTGGGAGAACAATAAATCAGTTTATCATTTAAATTGTACTCGCTTGTCCAGCAGGGTGGAGTGCACCAACCACTGCTTGGCTAGCCACTGTGACAAAGCCCCTGCAGTGCAATTCAAAAAGAAAACTTAGCAGGGGACAATCAAGGACAGAGAAGTTTAATTGAGGTCTGGGGAATCTCTGTCGGAGCTGAACAAAAAAAACAGACAGGCTCCAATGTTGCACAGCCCCTTAATCTTTTCAATCAAAGTTGTGTAAAGGACCAGGATCAACACTGAGGGCTCTGTTATGCAATGGCCTCCATCATCTCCCTTTCACACCCCCAAAGCAGACAAATATTGTAAATATTGGAGGAAAAGCCCTCAGGTGTCCACTCAGGCAGGGGACATGAGAATCAATCAACAGCAGAGCAAACCACGGTCAATTGATCCTCTTAAGAGCTTCCAGAATGAAGAAAATGGCTGTTGTGGCCTGTCGTCAGCTGACAGTGCTGCTGTGTGGAGTCAATACTGATTAAATCAAAGATCTGACCTGATGAAATATCAACTGGGCTGCTTCAGGCCTCATTATCACAAACTAATTAGCCAGTCTCTATCAAGTGTCAACCCACAGTGAGTTTGTAAGCTCCAGTTTGTAATTTGTCCGTCGGCTTCTTGGTTTTTTGAAACCAGAAGAAACCATTTTTGGAGGAGAAGGTGAAGGTGAGGAGGAGTGAGGGGTGGAGCTGACCTGCTCTGTCCTCTATCCTGATTGTGTGGTACAGTCTGTCAATCACACAGTAGCCCCGCCCTAATGCCTACCCTGCTTTATGGTCTATTTTCCTCTAAATGGAACCATAATTTAAAAAATGAACATCATGTTGTATTGAAGAAGACTTGAAACTAGAGACTGAGACCATAAACTCATCAGGAAAATGTTGACTGAGGTAATAAATCAGTGAGAAGTAGAGACATTTTCCATAGACTTCAAAACAATCAGACTCTGTTTACAACCAGTGGAGTCACCCCCTGATGGTCATTATAGAGAATGAAGGTTTAAGACTCTTCAGCTTTGACTTCACTTTTCAAACCTGGAGTCTACACCCACTTTTACATACAGTGATAATAAGGTCTCTATTCAAGCACTGAAGTCTTTGTAAAAATGACAACACTGGCTGTAATGAGAGTTTGATGTGATGACCATGATATCAACATCACTCTACATTCGCTTGCGCAAGTCTGAGTAAAACTCGACACGACAGAAGCAGATAGATGTGCTTTGAAGATCACAGGCAGAATTCAGCTAATTTAACTTTAAGAAAACCACACTTTTATCCCCGTGTCCCTGCAGGCCGGGTGTCAGTGTCAGGGCTGACACTCAGTTGATGTGACTGACACATGATGAAGGAAACGAGGGCTTGATGTGTGGAACTAAAAAGAAACTGCGATGCCTGAAAACACACTGCATTCAATCACACCACTCACGCGTCTAAGTGAGAAACAAGTCAGGCCATAAATAAAGCAACTCTCAGTCCAAGACACTGGGAGCAACAGGTTGAATAAAAACAGGCTGATGCTCGCACGTTGAAGTTATTGACAACAAATTGCAAATAGAATCAAAACTCAAAAATAAACTAGGTTTAAGGCTGGATGTTTTTTCACAGCATTTCTTTCTGCTATACTGCTATTGGTTAAAGATCCACTCCGATGCACAGGGACAGCTGTTCTCAAACCTAAAAATAACTCAAAGTCTGTTGTCCATTGTGAACAAAGACCCCCAAAACACTGCAGAGCAACCGTCTGGAGAAAACCTGCCAAAACTGTTGGGAGAAGTTCATCCGTAAAATCTGAGAACACCACGTCCTCACAGAGGAGAGGCCACCACCGAGCAAGGTCAGTGGGCACAAAGCTCTGCTAAAACCCCAGCTGTTAAACTGTCTGCTGTTAATGGTGAGATGGATTACAGCTGAAATGATAAGTCTATTAATCGTCAGAAAAATTATCAGCTATAATTCTGAGGATTTATTGCTGAAGACATTTAGCCAGTACAAGAAAAGTCACATTTTCTAGCTTATTGGGTTTAAGGACTTGCTGCTTTTTGCTGTGTTGTATCACTATAAACTGAGTATCTTTAGGTTTTGGATTGTTGGTTGGACTGAAACAACCGCAGGTTTTCACATCTGGCTGAAGTCCAGTGGCCGGAAGGGAGTGACTAAAGGCATCTTAACTCCTGTGGACAACAATTTATCCTGAAGGACTCACAAGTGAGAGCCTCTGTTCACCAGTACGACTCGGTCTGCATCACTCTGACATCAGCCTCCCCTCCCCTGTCTGCTCTTTGCCTCTCTCAGCACCAATCACCCACACAGGGATTAAAGCTCTTTAGAGCAACACCATAATCAGGCTGCTCTTTAATCTCTCAACATTTTCTACACTCTAAAAATGTTATGGCTGCAGTAACGTCACTAGCATCACTCCCAGTGATTCCCCATAACCAAACAGCTTCCCTTTCACTGCGTGGCCGAAACTTAACACTGCGACAGGTATTTATTTACATTTATTAAAGGTCCCGTACAGTCTAAAGGTAGATGTCCATGTGTTTATTTATTATAAAGCAGGTCTAGGTTCATTATTAATACTGTGAAAGTATCAAGGCCTCAGTCCACAGAGAAATGCACAAAGTCTGAGAAGCAAACTGTGATGTTGTTTGTGTCACAGAATATTTATCTGATAAAAACTCATAAATCAAACTGTGAGTCATTCAAGAAAGATGGATCAGAAGGATTTCAGATTGCTGAAGACATCACTTTGTTAAAAAAAGAAAAAATCTCATTTATAGATACTGTTCTTTACAAGTAGAAATCTCAAACACATACCTTCCAAAAAAACCAACAAGGTCATAATAAAAGTCTATTTTTCAGCTAGTAATTTTGAGCATGGCCTCCCTGAATGACCCTGAAACCTCAGGAAGACCTGAGTGAAAATGGTACAGAAATGGACAACGGTGTGGAGGAAGGGCACCTTGTCCTTGCAGTTTAGCTCACGATGCAACCTTGAGATTACAAAGGAGCCCAGATGGATCCTGTTGGGGCAGGTTTTCATAGCTCTCCACGGGGTAGAGCACAGCTGATGAGAAACTGTCAATTATTTAGAATCATCATTCAGAGTCTGGGCAGTGTCTTTAGGGCCAGAGCCTCTGACCCTGTGCAGCACATACACAGAGTGGAGTGACAAGATAGTCCGGCTGCTGTGGCGTACGTGAACACGACTTACTGAATATTTCATCACAGCTCGGTGACTTCTGATTAAATTAAGGAAAGGTCAACCAGGACAAAATATAAAGATTTCTTAGATAAAAATATAAAAGGATACCATGGAAAACCAACAATGTCAAGAGGAAGACGGGAAAAAAAGGATCTTAAATATCCATCATCAGAATATTTAAATTATGACATAATAATGACATGTTGACAGACACTACAACTTCATTGTTGAAGACAAGACACAAACAGAGACCACTGCGATTCAAAACTGCACAACCAAATTTTGAGACTAAGCAAATAAAATCTAAAGAATATAAGTTATAAAATGTCACAACAAGCAGTAACGTGTACAAGTTCAAAATTACTTTAGACAAATATTTAGGAAACTAATTAGAAAATTGAGAACAAGTAAATTTTTTGGCAAATTCTTCAGGAAAGATTACTGTGACAGGCAGGATGCATCCGATCTGCTGATAGTGACCTTATAAAACTGGGTATTGGTCGTTTAATACACATTTCTGCTCTGGTTCATTCATTTGTGACCAATGACACTCCATGCACATGATTCACACTAAATGCATTTTAATGTGAAGGCAACGGTCGCCCTTTACTGTGAAACTGGAAGTGCCCACGGTGACATTTGTAGATTTTTTCAATGGTCCTTCTGAGAAATTGCATGGATTAAATCATTTTAATACATATTTAAATAAGTTTGGTAAAGAACCAGCTCAGAAAACAAAGGCTGGCCTTAAATCTTATTCATGACAGTCTTTGAACAACTGGAGTAAAAAAAAAACTGCAGTGGTTTTGGTGAAGAGAAGCAGAAGCAGGTGATGACAGGAGGTTTGAAAGGTCTGTTCCCAACACCAGGAACCCTACAGCAGAAACGGCCTACAAGGCCTGTTAGCATATAAACATCTCCATTGTGTCATTACAGCCTCATGTTATCTTACCATAGACTGCAAATAAAGATATGACGTCACCCACAGGTTTCTGAGGAGCAGTTTTGAAGCTCAGAGTGGGCTGCTCCGCCGCTGCCACCTTGGCAGTGAGGTGGAGCCGAGACTTCAGTGCATGCCGGTTTGTGGCAAGCACTCGCTCAATCACCCCCTATATTATGCAAAACTTTAAGCCTTAATTAAAATTTACAAATTTCCGTACAGTTATCATGAAGGAGGAAATTAGCTCTAGGGAATAGAACAGTTTTTGTACCAGTTTATTTCTGCTATAAAGTTGGACATTTTAACATGGGAGTCTATGGGGACTGACTCACTGTTGGAGCCAGACTCTAGTGGTTATGTGGTCATCATGGCACTTTCCTGTTGGCTTCATTTTTGATGCTTGTACCTTACTCACAAAAGAATGGTCCAAATCAGTGCCACACAGAGAGATTTCACATTTGAACTTTGGAAATAAAAGCCCACCAGTATTGGAGCAGTTACCCTGAGTAACAGTATAATTCGAGAAAAAGGTCAGATCAGTGCATCCTTATTTGTCAGTGTTGACTGATAAACCGTTCTTCCCTGTCACTTATCTATTTCCCTGAGCAGCCATGATGAAACTGGGAAATTAGTCTGCAAAACTGCAAGTGTAAACAAAATGACCGGAGATTACAAATCAGCATTATTTCAGTTTGCGTACATACACTAAGAGGCTTATCCCACAGGAGATAAAAAACAGAAAAAAGTTCATTTATTGGCTAATAATGTGAGGTCGGCTCATTCCATTAAAATATAAGCAAGGCTGGGGAGGAGAGAGCACGGAGAGCAGGGAGGCTGAGAAATTACACAGGAGGAGATCAGCACATCTATCACTGTCGCCGTGCAGAGTTAAAGCTCCAGTGGAAATCACAGAGTTTGGCTGGCTCTAAACTTCAAGGACACATGCAATTCCTGTGGGCCGCAGACGTGGGGTGTGAGGGTCTCAGAGGACAGAAAACGTCTGAGCTGAATGTGACAGAAATGCAGGCAAGGCATGGCCCATTGCACCTTTTACACAATTTTGTGCACCAGCTGTGCTGTTTGGGTCAGAAGTATAATCTTACAGCAGCTGCATCAGTGTAGAGCCCACAGAGGAAAGATCCCCTGTGAAAACAAGCTGTACTTACATTGTTTTTTAAAAAGATGTAAAAACTGGAACTGACACTGTCTCTCTTCTTCACTTTTTCAGCTCGACTTGTAATTAACCATGATGGGACCTATGAGGCTACGATCAACTATAAAATATTTGTGTCTTATTGGTTTGTCATCGTCTCACATTAGGTGATCGTTGGGTCATAAATTGTGTTGCTGTCTTTCACAACTTGAATCACACAAAGATGACACCTCGCTGTTAAAGCACAACAATGTAAGCATGATTTTTTAAAAGAAAAATAAACTACTGTAGCCGGCCGCTACAGGATGCTGGACTTCACTTTTCCCTGCCTACACAGGCTTTATAGATCCCATCCAGTCTAAAGGCAGATGTCCATGTGTTTGTGATTATAAAGCAGGTCTAGGTTCTATATTAAAACTGTGAAAGTATCAAAGCCTCAGTCCACAGAGAAATGCACACAACCTGTATTCAAAAACTGAGCCTTAAAACCAGCCGTCAGGACTTCTGGAACTTTGTGATGTCACAATAAAGCAGTCACTGTTCTCAGCCATGCCCCAAGCCCCGCCCACCTGGACCCACCATCCAACCCTGCAGGATTTGGTTTCTCTGAAATCTGCTATAATTTTGTTGGATCACCAGAGAGAAGCCTGAAAGAGGAGATGTGAAACTACACTGAGATGATTTTTGGTTCTTAAAAACCACAAATATAGCTTCTTATGGATATAAACACTTCAGATGATACACAGGCAAAGTGTAAAGTATGGGACCATGACAACATTTAAATGTCAGGTCTGAGGCCAGAGACTGTGGTGAACATTTGCTCTCAACTAATTCCTCCAAAATCCAACTAATTACCATTATTGACTAATTAATGAATATATTTAAAGACTGACATACCAGATGTCACATTTGTAATTGCTAACTGTCAATCTCAGCAGTTCAAATTACAACTTTCAGCAGCAGATTTTATCAGCTGCAGCTAATTAATGTTAATTCCATGAAATGGCCAGAGGCCAAAATAAAACCGTTGGCAGCAGTCTGGTTGTTGTACTCTCTGCAGACCACTGTTTGTGCTGTTTAGACTGCCCCCTAAAACTGTTCAGGAGAGAGAGAAGTGCTCTGCCTCTTTGATTCTTTAAAGGAAAATATTGGACTGTGTGTTTTATGGTTCAGAAGGATCAAAAGAGTGGAATGATCCAGGTGATGAAGTCATTTTCTGTCAGTAATGTAGTTGTTAATGAGAAGTAATCAGAATCTGTTTATCTTCTTCTGAGGCAAAGAGCAGGGAGTTAGAGATGTGAGGAATCAGCACCTACCAGAAACACCCTGTATGCATCCTTCCTCGTGACGGAGCCCCAGCACGGGTCTGTATCATTGTACTTCACACTTCCAGCGCTGCAGGAGTGGTTCCCACTGCACAGCAACATAAACACAGACAGAGCTTAGAGTTTAACCCCAACCTTGTGAGATAATATCATCTGAAACTGCTGCACGCACCAGATCATCCCCTCTGCTCTTTTAAATCTATAGTCTGAACTCTTGTAACAGCTTGTCACCTGAAATGTCCTGGTTCATGTATTATAAAGAGACACAATCAGATAAATCAGCGAAAGGAAAGGCTGATGTGTGCAGCAGAGGATGTGAAAACATGAAGGGTATCACTTACAAACAGTCACAAAGCCTATCATTGCTGCGTGACAGAGCGAGCTTTAGTAAAATCATCTGGTTCTTCCTATGCTCGTAAAAAGTCTGCAGTTTGTGCCCTCAGGCAAAGAAAACTGCTTTTGATGTTTCAGTTACATTTCACATTTATTCTTGCTGGAAGGTTAGCAAGGTTTGGACCACAGTGGAGAAGAATTTAATACGATAAGACAGCATCAGTGTGCTGTGCCTCAGGACAGGACAAGGTGGGGCGGCTTTGTTACAACAACAATTAGGAGAAGAGAACAAAGTTTATACTGTGACTTTTTCACTTCAAATCACCTCTGACTTCATTATGATGAATTCATTCAGTGAAGCAGGAAATGAAAGAACATTCACCGAGGGTCAAATGAAAGTAGTAAGCGTCTTTTTTTGATGGGGGAAACCATTTAGCTTTGTGTCAGTCTGTTGTGTTTTTAAATGTGATCTGGGTTCAGGTTGGGTGGAGAAAAAGACACAAATCAATATTTTGATGCTCTTTTAGTTGTATGACAACAATAACAAAACTAGAATTACATCCTCTTGGTTGCCTACACAAACCAGCCAAGTCACAATCGCCCCTCCCTGACTTACAGTGTTGAATAATAGGCAGATGTTTTTGCAGAACATTATGATGTCACATTGGAGTTGACCTTTGTCATAATTAGTGTATGAATTTGTGAGTTATGACCAAAAATGTGTTTTGATCAAATTCTAATCAGTTCATCTTTGAGTCCAAATTAATGTTTGTTCCAAATCTAAACAAATTTCCTCAAGGTGGCTTTTTTTTTGTAAGGTCATGGTGACCTTGAACTCTGACCTTTGTCCACCAAAATCTAAACAGTTCATTTCTGTGTCCAAATGAATCTTTGTGCCAAATTTGAAGAAGTTCCCTCAAGGTGGTCACGTTCATGAGACTGGGACGGACGGACGCACAACTAGAAAACATAATGCCTCCGGCCCTGGCTGCAGAGGTGGAGGCAAATAAAAATTACTTGAGGGTTACTCAATGGCTGCGAGGACCAATAGAGATCATGAAAAAACAGCTGAAGAAGAGATTTTGCTGTTTTCTTGTTTTTCAGCATTTCAGTGTAATAAAAATCTTCCCAAAAATGACCTGAAAGCAACACATGAACAGAACCTTTCACAGAGCTCACTGTGTGGATGTCATTTACTCAACTTGACTCTAAACACCGATGTCAACAAGAGTAACTGAGAAATCATCAATTTAATCAAAGGTCAGAGAAAATATAATACATTCTTCAAAAGTGAAAGTTTTTGGAACCGCCTGAAACTATCAAAAACATCCCTGTCACAAACTTTAACCGTCACCCTCCTGAAATTCTCTCACTAAAGCAACACTAAAGGGAGAATGGCTATTTCTGTGGGCGGGGGTTTGACAGTCTCTAACTATATGAAACACCTTATTCTCACCCAGTCTGGCCAACAGACTTGCAATAAAAACCTGTCTGGAAGCAAGTCAACATGACACTGGTGTCAGGAGCGCCAGTTAGAGGTCAGCAGGCCTAAAGGCCGCTGTCAGCAAAGCTTTATTGTCTCAATCTTGAGTTCAGAGGGTGAAAATTGGACCCAAGTGTGGGGGGCAAGAGGAGCCGGTGAGATGAAGAAAGATGAGCTTTGTCTTGCCAAAGCAGAGAGAAGCAAATGTTCCAAATGTTCTTGAAGGAGAGCATCTATAAAATCCATCTATATTTAATTTTATTTCACAATAAAACTGACAATGAATGTGATGAAGTGAGTGTATTGGTCTTACCAGGCAACTTCCATTAGCGATATAGGCACAGCAGCTGCGTAGATGGCCAGGTCCCCGTACAGATAGACTATGATGCAGATGTAGAACATATTGACACCAACTGAAAGACAAAAATAAAAAAGATCAAGATATGAATGACGCAGGGAGATGTGCCAAGTTTGTGTTTGTGAGTAAAATCAAGATTCAAGAAGTAACACGAGGTCGAAAGGGGACGAGCAAACACATTTTTCAACTTTGTCAGCTGTCCAAACACTTCATTATGAAATACTGCTGATGGACCGTGTGTTAAACTTTACCACTACGGTGCCATCTCTATCAAAATGCACCCTCGTCTGCACACCTCCGCTCATTACATCCCCCCATCTTTTTTTCTTGGACAGCAGTGTGTACAGCCGAGGCTTCTCTCATTGGACCAATGAAAAATATTAATAGCATTAATTTAAAAACTAATCACTCCATGAGGGAAATTTTTCTCGTCAGCTTTTGCTCTCCATAGCGACAAGCTCTAAACCATCTGCCCCCCCTTCATCCACACACCCCCGACTGGCAGGCCCTACCCAGCTGTCTTTCCCAAGCCAAGATCGAAAGCTTTCACCAGCAGTCAGATCATCACAGTCCACCTCACATCCATCATGCTCTCAAATCCTCAGAAGGGGGTTCAACTGTCCAACTGGACCTCTCAGCTAATTCATTACTGCCGAGGAAATTAGAGCATAGAGTCCATTAAAAAGAAATAAAAAGTGACAGATTTACAGCCTCACAGGCTACACTGATTCTTTTATGAATTAAGGGCTGGGGGTGCCCATCAAACAGTAGAAACATACGGAACTGGCAGCCTAAGAAACAAGCATTCATCTGGTTGTAAAAGACACTGTTAATAGATTCATGAAAATCCATTTTTCATGAGTTGAAATGAAAGATCTAAGATCTTTTCTGCACACAGAGGGTTTCTTTCTCTCAAATTTTCTTCACAAATGTGTTTAAATGCCTGTTAGTGAGCATTTACCAAGATAATCCGTCCACCTGACAGGTGTGGCATATCCAGATGCTGAGACACAGCATGACTGCTGCACAGGTGTGCCTCGGACTGGTCACAATATAAGGCCACAATGAAATGTTCAGTTTTATCATGCAAAACTATTCCAAAGACGTTGCATGTTTCGAGGACAGTGCATTTGGCACGCTCAAAGTTCACCAGAGCTGTTGCCCTTGAAAAGAACGGTCATTTCACGACCATAAGGCGTCTAGAAAGTCGTTCCTGAGAATGTGGCCATAGATCCAACCAGCCTCTCACTCATCAGACATGTGAGTCCAACTGAATGTTTGTGCCAGATGTAATGAAATTCCCTCTTGCCAATCCTGATATATTGCAAGAACATGAGATCACTGTGACCTTGAGCTTTGACCTTTGACCACCAAAACCTATTCAGTTCTTCTTTGAGTTAAAGTGAAAATTTGTAGGAAACATTTGAAGGGATTCCTTGAGGAGTTCCCGAGATATTGTGTTCACAAGGCCAAAACTGTGTTTTGTAAGGTCACTGAGACTTTGACCCTTGACCACCAAAATCTACTGAGTTCATCCTTGAGTCCAAATGACTGTTTGTGCCAAATTTGAATAAGTTCCCTCAAGGTGTTACTGAGAATGGAACGGACAACCCAAAAGCATACTGCCTTCGGCCACTGGCTATCACCGAGACAGAGACATAAAAAGAAGTCCATCTTTTTTGAAGTAAAAGCTTTGATATCAGTGTTTAAATTCAGGTCTCAAACTGTATCAAATGTTTAGCGCAGCCCAAGCAATGTAGAATGTAAAAAAATGAATAGACGTACATGTGTTATTACAAACAGAGCATCAGTATGATGAGAAAGAAGACTGGTTCCTTTTGAGGAAGATTTTTGGATGGTTTATCCATAGACTTGTAACTACATGTTCTGAAAAAAAGGTGCAACACTGTTGCTTAATTATGTGCCAAATGAAATGCAAAGCACAATGTGAGTAGTTCTGTGGTGAAGCGGCTCATGTGATACTGGTCAGACTTGATAGTACATGATGTTAAAATACGATCCATATCTTGTAAGGTTGAGTCATTGAGAGTGAAATCTTCCTCACTCTTAGTTCTAGAAACAAATCCCTCCCTGTGCTGCATGTTAAGTCTCCTGTGGCACAACATGAACGAGGCATATTAGTGGCTCTGGGGCAGTTAGCAGAAACAGGACGTACTATATTCTGCTGCCGCTGTCGGTAAGCGATAGCAAGGCGAGAGCTCTGCATGACCACGGGGGATGCAGGCCTTCACGGCACTGTAACTAATATTTCCCAATTACCCAGAGCCACAGGCAGAAATGCTGCAAAATGGGTCTTCGCATAGGAGCCCGGTCTTTCATGTTGCTGTGAAATGTAGTTCTATCCATCAGCACACTGCCTCTGACTGACAGCAGACCTGACAACCTCTCTGTGAGGAGCTACAGAAAAAGCTGCAGGGCCCCTGTTAAGTTAAAGGCACAATAGGGAAAGCCAGTTTTATTACCTTGTAAAGACACGATATACTGATATACTGCTGCATTTAGCAATTTAATTCTGTATTCTGCATTATAGGAGTAGGACAATATGTTATTGAAGTTCTTTGACCTGTCCTGTAAAATGTAGTTGTCTTGTTTGTCACAACTAAAGCATGAGAAATAAAGAATGAAATGAATTTTAACCATGTTTCCTCTCATTAACATCTCTCCTCTATTTATATTCAAATTCTGGTTCTTGTGGGAATGTCACAGTGGAATTTTGATGAACTCGAATTATAGACATCCACAAATCAAATCTAAATTGAGCCCGCCCCAGAGGCAGCAACACCATTAACTATACATCTCTAAAAATAAGTAAATAGGTAAATAGGACAGTACAGAGTTAGAAATGGCCGATTTAGGTCTGTCTTGTATACACACAACTTATCTGTGCTACAGAAATCATTAGACTGAATCTCTTAGACACTAAAATCACCTTCATACATCAAGGGTCTAGGGACAGGGGAATAAACCTGAGAATCCTTAGAGAGATCCAGATCTTGATCAGAGCCACTACCGGATCTTTTATGGATAACACTGATATTTGAGCCATTTAAAACCAAATAAATTCACCAGTGTTAATGTTTAACCATACAGAACAACGTAATCTGAATGAACTGCCATTTTGTTTTCTCATCATCCCGTCATCATTTTCAGTGGTTGCAAGGTGCAGTTTGCATTTGTCATATCGATTGTAGAAATATGCCAATTGAAACGTGTTATTGTGTAAGTCAACATCACAACAAGCTGTATTGTGGTATTGTTTGTGGGAAAAAACACATTTTGGAGACCCAGGTCTGAATTTCTGTCATCTTTAAAATAAAATTCATCCATTAAAGGAGCTTTTTGAAAGTTTTGCTATCACTACATAGCCAAATTAACAGCTGTTCACTTAGCAGTGCAGAAGAAACCAGAGCTGTCTCTAGCTGTGGACAACAACCCTCTTGTTTTGCATTTATTTATATCACTTCTTTATTTCTACTGAAGTTAGCATGCTAAGCAGCTAGCCGCAGCCTGGTCAGCCTGTCTCTTCGATTTCCGATACCGAGTCACTGTAGCGTCCAGGCTGCTTTGAAGTAGAGGGCACATAGTAACCTCTCGTCTTGAAGCTCTTACGAAGACTGGTAAGTAAACAGCTGTTACTAAACTAAACTATGTTCAATTACCTGTATTGTATTGCAACTCCTCATCAGGTGACATTTGTTCCGATTGCACATATAAACTAAAATCACCTGTTCATAGCACCTTTGTTAATACATCAGACCAACAGAGCCACTCGAGCCATCAGAGAGCAGAGCAGAGGTCTGACAGGACTGAACAGATTCAAAGTTATAACAAAACAAGCTTCACTTGGCTCCATTTTGAGAAATAAATAAACTTTCACAGGGAAAACTTCCATCCTGGGACGAAGCTTGTAATATCAATCTGTTGGGTTGATCACAGTTAGCCATTATAACATACTCCCTGAAATTAAAGTGCATCTTTTAAACAGCGCACACTGAAAACAATTGCAGTAGTAGCTTATAGATATTAATGGGGCTGCAAGCTGAAGCAAACATGTCCATTTATCTTCCAAGTGGCTCAGACACTCCTGGTTTCATTTTGCCAGTGCTCTCAATGCACAAGTATGACATTTAAGTAAAAGTCACTGAAGTATTAAAAATGGATTCTCCCATATTTGGCTCTCATTAAAGACACAAGCCCAAGTTATGGCGGAGTAAATTAGTATTCACCACCATGATCCTCCGTATGTCAGGGGAAGGACGGCTCACGTTGAAGAAACAATCCTTCTGTTTGCACGGCCACCGTGTTCACCTCCGCATTGCACCGCAGAGGTAAGAAAAACTGAGAGAAGATGCTGATGCAAGGACAGCGCTCAGTTCGTCTCTCTTTGTGACTTTAGCCAAAGTCGTCTTCTAATCAACTTTCAAATCATCAGTGTGAAGGTTATAGTAACACCTTTCCACAGTGGTGCGAATAAACCAGCCCCCATCAACATTCCTGTCAGTGGCTGCGGGTCAGACTGATACGATAGCCATGGCCTTATTCCAAGCCTGACTTACTGCTGCTGCTGCCACGTCAATTTCAGCCCAGGAGGAAGTCAAACGCCCTCCAAGCAGGAGAGGTGCTTTTAATTGCCTGCAAAGGTGCAGGGCAGAGAGACAATGTGCAATCACGCCTACAGTTTATTATCCGTGAAGAGTGGGGAGGTGGTGTTAAAAACGTCCTGTAAATTCAGTAGAGTCTAATGGTCTTGTTTGAGCTTTCTTGTTATTTAGCACCTTAGATCCATTAAGGAAGAGCTGCATGTGAAGCAAAGTCCAGACTGCAGTTTGCCCTCAGCTGATTTTATTTTGCTTATGCTTTCCAAGAAAAAAAGTGCTGCTGGATATCAAATGTCAACATCTGTCTCCTCACACCCATAATCTTTCCTGTTAAAAGTTTGTTGTAACTACTGCACGGCCATTCGCCTGGAAGAGACATTTTCATTCATTTTGGTGCATTTCTATACAAACTAGATGTAAATGTATAGCCCCCAAAGGCCTGATTGTGTTTGATCTTAGCAGATTATTTGAATTGTGAAACTATAAAACTCAAATGCCAACTGTCAAAAAATGACAGTTAGTTGTAGACTCTGTTGGTCAGAGTCTCCAACTAACTGTCATTTTTTATTATCAGTTCATTTGTTCACTAGTTCCTCAATTGATCCATGAATTGCCTGCTCTGGAAAATGTCAGAAAAACTGTGAAAACTGCCAGAGCAGTTTCCAGAGTCCAGGTTGACATATTAAGAATAGCGTGCGTAACAATCAATTTAAAGCCCAAAGATATTTCTCAAACTGACAGAAGACCAAGATTGACTGACTTAAACTGTGCACAGCTCAGACGTTTTATAGTCCAACTCCATTCTCTATGTGCAACCAGATGCCGGTAGGTTTCTGACATTTGCACCAGTCCTCAGGTTTTTTTTACATAAATTATGATTTGTCGCAGCTTGCAGAGGTCTATGGGGTCTACAGTCTACAACTTACTAACACAAATTAAGATCCTGATTAATCCCAACAACAGATTTAGCAGTGATTATAATATCCTCCAAGGAAAGATTGCATTGAAAAATGCCTTCACAGCATCCGTTCACATCAGCGTGTGTGGGCTGAAAATCAAATTTAAACACATTGAACAAAAATATTAATGAAATCACTCCTGTTTTTGCTTCCATTTTTCATGGGTTGAAATTAAAGATGTTTAAGATTTTTTCTCACTACACAAAAGGCGTCTTTCTAACACATATTCTTCACAGATGTGTTTAAATCTGTGTTAGTCAGCACTTCTTTGCATCCATCCACCTGACAGGTGTGGCATATCAAGATACTGATTACACGGCTTGATTATTGCACAGTTGTGCCTTGGACTGGTCACAATAAAAGGCCACTTTAAAATGTGTATTTTTATTTTGAAAAGAATTATCAGGTACTGAACTGTGTGACTACAGATGCATTTTTTAGGAGGGAGGGTTGTGGATCAGTAAACTTGTCAGTATCTGGTGTCTCGTGCAGTGTGACACATCTCCTCTGTACAGAGCCAATCACACTGTTGAATTGTGGCCTGTGAAATGTTGGACTGCTCCTCCTCGATAGCTGTGGACAGTTGCTGGATATTGGCAGGAAGTGGATCACGCTGTTGTCGTACACACTGATCCTGAGCATCTCAAACATGCTCAGTGGGTGACATGCAAGAACTGGGATGTTTTAAGCTTCCAGGAATCGTGTACATCCTGCTGCAGCATCAGGCGATGGCGGCAGATGAATGGCGCAACAATGCGTCTCAGGATTTCTTCACAGTATATCTGTGTGTGTGTTTGTCTTAGATCTCTTATTTCAACTAATGAAAAATGGGAGTAAAGACAAATCTGTTATGTTTGTATCTTTGTTCAGTTTACTATTTTTGACCAACTGAAATGTGTTTGCAACACTGAGAATCGGAAACTGAACCTTACTGACGCTGCAACAAACATCAGGTCAGAGTTGACTTTGCAAAAAAAAAAAGATGTTTATATTTTGCAGTGAAGTATCAGGTTGGCACTGGGATGAAACTCAGGTATCGTATCAACACTGGTACTGAAAACCGTCGAACGACACCCAGCCTCTCCTGTTACATTTCATTATCCGTCCACGGTGTGTGCACAAAAACGGGAGCTCACACACAGCAGGTAAGACCTGAGCAGGTCACTGTTGTCAGAGCTGTGTTTCCTCCTCCAGCATGAGCCAGGATCTGTGCCTGTCTAGTTCATTTCTGATTAGAGTCACTGCGCTGCCTTCCCGGGGCATGGGGAGAGTGAGAAGAGGAGAAAAACCTAATTTCCTTATTACCAATCAATACCTCCACGTGTCTCACCTGCACGCCGTCTGTTTCATGGTGGGAAAAGTCATCAGCGAAGATTTTGGTTTTTTTAGCACTTCACCTTTAACAGGTGGGACAGTGGAGTGAGTGACAACAGGCTGAGTGTATTGGAGCGCTCTGCAGCTTTAACAGCGTGGGCTGCAGGACCACATGCACGAGTGCGTTCACACGTGTGGGTGTGAACAGGAGCCGAGTGGACGTGTGTTAGACTGCGAGTGGTTGCATGTGTACCGAGTGCTCCACCTAGTGCTGAAACGCTGAAGGACAGAACATGTCAGCTCGGATGATGTTGTCAGAGCTTTGACCTTTTGTTGTTCCTTTATTCCTGCAACAGCAGGGACGCTGCAGACTGTTGAGTCACTCGCATGTGGTTAAGAAGAGCCGGTCGGTGTAACGCAAGCAGACAAGGGTCAGGGGGTGGGGGGGTGGGGGCTGCATGCAGACATGGCCAGGACAATGTACTGATATGACTGAGGATTGTAAAGCTGCAAGGTTTTCTCTGGCTCTGCTTCAAGGTGATTTTGCTGTCAGTGTGCCATCACAAGTTAGCAGAGGGTTCATTAGCTCCCAGACCATTCAGGTAGAAGAAGTACAGGTTGTACCCCCTCCCATGCACATGCACAATGGGGAGATTAACGGTCTTGATGGGGTCTGAAACTGGTAATTATAACCAAAGGCAATTTATCCATTTACAATTACATCCAATTAAACAGCCAGCAGCCTTCCTTTGTGGACAACGGACATAAAAGGTGGAAAAAAATCTTTTCGGAATGATCCCACACAACCTTCACTCCTCCTCCATAAATGTTACACGTGGCTGACAATGGTGGCATCTGCAGTTAATTGAATAACAGGCAGTTAGAGTAGGAGCCGGAGGCCGGAGGAATATTACCTTTGTTGAAGAACATGGAGGCCATTTGACCCATCTCCACCCGCTCCACGATGTCGAAGTGATCGACATGACCTCCTGATCTCTCTGTGGAAACATTGAAACATCATCCTGACGTGAGTGGCATTCACAGTGGAGGTGGTCAAATGTCTTAAATTAACTATTATCTTGACTGTGTTATTTCAGCCAGCGCACAGTGTGTCTCTTGCTCATTAAAAAATAAATAAATAAATGATGAAAAAGCTGGACAAAGGTGATATTGAAGTGTATTAGTATCTTTATTGTGCGGATTTAAAAAATAAATCCCAGAGTATAAAATAAAATACCCAGAGTTCCAGGTGACAGCTCACCTTGTTCAACCAAGATATTCACTTTATAGAAGATAGAAACTGAGAAACTGAAATTATTCAAAGATGTTGAGATTTGATGGTTAAACTAAAGTGAATGAAAACAGTGCCGACAATTATTCTTATTTCTTAAATTGATTGGTCAGCTGACAGAAGCTCAAAATTGACTTTCATCCAGTTTTAAGTCACAATTTTAAGATTCACTTTTTACACCTTGGTGGTTTTCAGCTCTATATTTGAACCAGATGGAGGATTTTATTGTGAAACTGCTTTATTTTGTGTTTCTGCTGGTTATAGTCAGCTGGTGTGTTTGTTGTGGAGAATTCAGCTCCAGGTAAAAACCTCCTGAATCACTGACACTGAAGGAATCCAGACCAGGAGAAGCTCATGGCAATGGTGGTCAAGACCACCATTCCCATGAACGCACACTATTTCATGACATCACCCAACGGCGTCTTTTGTTATTGTGTTGATTGAGAGACCTGTGGCTGCAGAAGTTACATACTGTGTGTCATAAAGTCATTTTCCAGCCAACAGCACTAAACATCTGACGGTTCCTCATAGATGTGAATTTACTGCTTTTAGTTTCCTCGAGAGCTGAGAGCAGCTGAAGAGTTGAACTCAAAACGTGGCCTAAACAAAATATTGTTTTTATTTCCGTCACTTATCTTATTCTATCTATGGTGTGAATTGTATTTTATTCTATTATCTGTTGTTTTATTACAAATTTAGTTTTTTGTTTGCTAATGTTATCATAGTTTATTAAATCTATTTTATTGTGTCTCATTGTGAGCTTTCTTATTTGATTTGTCCTTTTTAGCTCATTAAATGACCGTGAAGCACTTTGAACCTCACTAACTTGTATGAAAAGTGTTACAAAATAAAGTTTGATTGATAGATTGATACAAACACTTGTCAATGATACTCACGAACAGACAGGATGGGCTTCGTCTCCGGCTCCGATCGGCCTCGGCCCATGACATCATCATCCGAATAGTCAGAGGCGGAGTCGCTGTCGTCGATCTGAGGAGGATGATATGAGGGTGTAAAGCTCCATTTTCCCACCTGTTACAAGCTATTAATGCTGTGTTTATTTGCTCTGTATACGAAGCAGGGGAAGGCAACATCTGGAAATGACAAGCAACAGCTGGGAAGCACTTTGGAGGACAGAGGACCTCACAGCTCGCACCAGTCACACGCCACCAGTTCTCTCCAGATTAATATCAATTAGCTGTCAATGCTGGTCAACTTTGTGAGTGTGATCGGCTGAATTGATAGGTGACATGTTGGCTGGGACACGAGCGGGAAAAGAAGATGAGGAGCGACAGGAGATAACGTCTGAGTGACAACAGACAAACAGGAGCAGCTTGACAGAGTGCCAGATTCACAGGATCATCAGCTGGAGGAGACCAGTGTTCAGGCCTTAAGTCAAAGTAACTCTCTCATAATAGAAATACAGTCAAAGTCCAGGCTACAGACAGATGTGTGAACCTTCGCTGTGGCTTCATTTCTACATCATGCAGGTAAATTAGAAAAGAAAGTGGAGGCAGTTTACTCTGATTCATCCAAGACTCCATAATTTTCACTTCAAAAATAATTATAGTGTAAAACAAAGAAAAGAAATGAATTAAATTAAATTAAAGAGTTTTAACGTTTACTTAACATTAAAGCTATATAAATCTTCTGGTGGCATTTTAATGTTATAATGTTATTTAAACCTGACAATATTTTTATTTTTATTTTACAGATCTCAGTTTCCTTTTATGTCCTTCAAAGAAATTAAATTTAATTCACAAGGAGGTTTCTGGAAAATGTTATTTTGAGTTAAGTTGGTGCCATATCTACAGGGCAAATTGAAACTGTGTTCAGCCTAGAGCCAAGAGCCCAACCTTTTGCTTTTCCCTTGTTTGACTTTTTTTTATAATAATTATTTTACTGAAGAGGGAAATATACTTATTTATGAGAAAAAAAATGCAGAAGTTATAGAAAATAATTAAAACTTTTGTTGTTTATTACCCTCAGTAATCATCTCTAAGATTCCCTGATTGCCATTTTTCATTTGTTTCAAATTGATAAAATAATATGCAGATTAATAAATAATTGTACATAGCAGTCCTAATAGATCATTTCTGATTCACATCAGATTACATGGAGCACTTTCTGTTTCCCTGTAATTAGGACCAAATAAGAAAATTATTATGAGGTTACAGAAGCTCAAAATAAAATGCTGCCATAATTTCCATCATTTATAATGGATTTTTTTGACCTCTGAGGAGAGAATTTCTCAGAGTCCATGTTGAAGCTTCACGAGTATTGGACAGTGACACAATCCAGTCACACTTCACTTTTAACTCCAGCAGAGGGAGACTCAGCAGCCGGAGCTGAACATGAACCGTCTAATCAGAGCTTCATTCAGCTGCAGATAAAAATCCAACCAGTTCAGTGACATATTAGGACATTTACAGGAGCTCAGCCCATCACAAGTCAATACTCTTTGCCTGTAAGTCTGTCTTGTTCGCATATGGACTGACTGACAGGAGGACCGACCTCAGAAACATGGACTCCTGTTTTTACCAAATAAACTTCTACAGGACTTTCTCTGAAAACATCACGATGCATCATTTTCTTTACAAAAAAAAAAAAAAAACCAAACATATTTCCATTAATAGGCTTCACTCAAGCTGAGAGAAATAAAAGGCATTCAGTGGTAAACATTTCCAGTTTTCTCCCCCTCTTGTTTTCCATTATGTGGAAGGAAAACGCTGAGGGGAGCACAGGAGCCATGAATCAAGGCCGAGCGTTTGGGGCTCAGTTAGAACCGGGCTATTGTCCTCAGGCTCATAACTCCTCAACTGGAAACACACCAGCATTAGGCGAGATGACTTCTGCACCACGGGAGAAACAAAACGCAAAGGCTGAGCCAGTTAGAAAGCTCAAAGTCTTTTTCTTAGTCAAAGTAAAAACGATTGAAGACCAGGTTGGTTCCCTTGGTAATCGAGTTCAGTCCGACACTGAAAGCTTCATCTAAATTGGGTTTTCTTATAGAGGGGTGGCAGGAGGCACATTTCACTTGTGCTGGGATTGGACAATAAAACAACAACACCAAAAACCCCTCTAAATAAAAAAAATACACCTTCCTATTATAAAGGGGATTTAACATGAAATATTCTGTAGAGATGTGGTGAAAAGCTTCAGCTTGAATAATGAAGATATGTAAAAGGTCACTCAGCCTTGGTGCTGCTGTTCACCGTAAGCTTTTTAATGTTTTAGATTTTGATTAGTCGACTGTGGCTCTGTATCACAAGGTGAATGAAAGAATGTGAGTGCATTTTCTGCAGCACAATGCAGCCTGAGTACAGCACATCCCTCTGGTGTTATAGTGATGATATCGATGGCTGAGCTGAACTATAGGATCAATTGCAGGATCAATTGCAGACCTGCCACTGTCTCCTTGCATCAAGCAATAGTTCTCATTTATCTGTTTTGTCATCTGTTGTTTGTGATCAATAAACGAGCTGTGCTTTAAGAGTGATGACGTAGCTTTGGAGCTACACTAAAGATAGAAAATTAGCATCACACTCCCCGACTGAAAACACTCTGGATTTATGTTTGTTTTGACACAGATTATTTCATAGGTTTATCTTTCAAAAAAGAAGATTAGGTGAAGTTCATTCTGTTATTAGCTGCCTAAACGTGCCTCAACCTGTCAGAACAAGACATGTAAGCACATTAACCAGAGCTAAGAACTGGAAATGTCCCTGCACTGCATTTACACCAACATTAGTTCCACCTTTTTGCCTGCAGGGTGTAAATAGTGTTTGGCTTAATGTCTTATTAGACAAACTCCCCCTGACAGAGAGGAACATTTACTTCTTTAATATTTGGTTTGTCTGACACATCCTTACAACCATTAAATATACTTAAGTGCAGAGCAGGACTCTGGGGTTGTTATCTCACCTCCTCCTGCTCTCTCCTCTTCCAGCGCAGCTGAGCGTTGGCCGCCGCCATCGCCTCAATCACAAAGGTGGTGGTCATGTAGCTGCACAAGACGAGACGACGCAACAGGTTAGCAAGCTGTTAATGACACAGTCAGACTGCTAATCAAGAATTAAAACTATGCCATCATCATTTTTGCCTTGACCATTGCAGCATTATGTTGGAAACGTGTTGCATTTGGATCCATTAAGGCTTCTCTGTAAAATACAGATTTCTTCTCTGCTGTTTTTAGTGAAAACAAGTTCATGTTAATAAAAAAAAAAAGGTAAATCTTTCATTAAAAGGTCCCATATTGTATAAAAGGTAGATGTCTATGTGTTTTCAGAAGAGGCTCAGATCCTCTCTTCTGATTGGCTGACTGACCTGTTGTTACGAGAGCTCCAGAGAGAAGCCTGAGAGAGGAGATGTAAAACTACACTGAGATGGTTTTTGGTTCTTAAAACCACAAATATATCTTCTGATGGAGATCAACACTTCAGATAAAACAAAGGAAAAGTGTAAAATATGGACCTTTAAAGACGTAATAACTGATTTGTTGGCCACCTGCATGTAGCAGAAACAAATTTTGAACAGCAACTACCACCAGCTCCTGAGGGAAATATCTTTAGCTGCTAAATGCTCCACTAGGTTCACCAGCTGCTCTCTGACTGTGTCTGTCTGCAGTTTGCTGCTGAGCAGGTGGTGGACAGTGGTTTTTTTTTTTTTACAGATGTTTCTCTGAAAACAGCTGTTTGCTGTGGCCAGAAACTATGATGGCGGTGAGAGTGAACAGATAAACAATGACCTGAAACTGACTCAGCTCTGTAAAGCTGCAGGTTCAGGTGAGAACTCAATTAACTCACAAATAAACTTTCACACTGTTCTCACATTGTATTTGATACGTCACTATTATAAAATATTGATTATAGATATTTTAAATTCTGAAAACAGAAGGACGAATGTTGAATTTATGCCAAACTGGCACAGGGAGGGGGGAGGTTTGACTGAAGAAGCATTTGTTTTGATCCGAGATGTTGGTGGTCTAGTGCGACATCTAGTGGCAGTGATCTCACATTTATAAAGTATATATATATATATATATATATATATATATATATATATATATATATATATATATATATATATATATATATATATACACACACACACACACATACATATATACATACAAGGTTAATAGATTCCTGTTTGATATTTGATTCTGTTTTCATATTCATATCGTTATGCTGACCAAACCATTCTCCATGCATTAAAAATGAAAAAATGAATAAATAAACTTTTACATCTGCTTGGCCTTTAACCAGTAAACACACATGATTGAGCTGAAAACATTGCCATTAAAAGTCTTGTGAATAATTCAAACTGACTCTAAATATAAATTAAAGAATAATTCAGGTGTTGGTTTAAAAAAGTCAGCCTTCATTGTTTCTGTTATTACATCCAGAACAACAGGTGAAGCATTTCAGAAATGAAAAGCAGGTGGGCAGGTATCCACTATACTGAGTCACTCACCTCATGAATCCTAAAAATGAGATGAGCGCTAAGCTGACCACCCAACCAGCTGTAGCGAAGGCTTTGGGCATCGTCAGAGCTCCAGTTCCCACAATGAGATTGAACATATACACCAGCCCCACCTGTAGAGGAAATGAGCAGTATGGAGAATAAAGACGTGAACAAGTCCAACATGACCCTGCTGAGATTTAACTGTGACAGGATTTTATTTTCTACTAGTATCCTCAGGTTTCATATTGCTCCCACTATAACCTTTACGTGTTGCTGCTGCACTCAATTGAAATTTTTGTATGGGGATCAATCAAATTTTATCTAATACCACTGACTGACTTACTGTAGTTTTTTTTTTAATCTAAATCTGATGGTTGATAAAGTCAACCTTTGTAAAGGAGGACAGCTGGGCCAACACTTACCCCTATCAGGTAGCAGAGTGTTTTAATGATTCAAAGCTTTAGCTTCCTGGGAAAAACATCTGAGCAGCAGGACGTAATGTTTGTGGAGCATCAGTCATGCTGATGTAAGCAAAGACAGGGACTTAAGTGAGCTGTCAAAACTGAGTCCAGACCGTAAAGAGGCCTGGTGTGTTAAAAAAAAAAAAAAAAAAAAGCATGTGTAAGCAAATTAGTTTCCTCTTTATTTTTCACACCACTTTCATGTGCACCATCTCAGCTTAAAAAGACTTTACTGACTTGATAACCTAAAAAAAAAGTCCTTTTCTGTTGTACATCTACAAAGTCTCTCTCTCTCTCTCTCTGTATATATATATATATATATATATATATATATATATATACACACACACACACACATACATATACACACACAATGAGCAGTCAATTTAATCTGCTCAAGATGAGCATCTAGTTCAATACAATCCACCAGGTGAAAGTTAAAGCACCTGCAATTCACCAGAGCAAAAGAGCAACAGCTTCTTAACTTCATGTCAGTAAATGGCTGCAGTGTTTTGATCGGCATGACACTCACAAAGGCAGAGTAGGGTTCCCCCGTCTCTGTAATTCCACCTGCCATGGTTGGTGACGCCGGTCTGAACCTGAAGGCAGAAGAAAACAGCCTGGTAAATGACTTTTTTAAACTTATATTTGGTTTATTGGCATATTGACTACAGCATTAGCAAAACAGGTAGCACAAGGTCTATAATATAAAAAATAATAATAATGAGAAAGAAAGAGCTCAGAATGTAACACAACAAGTTTCTGTCCAGCTCTTTCTTGCATGGAAAAAGAAGTAGGATCACATATCCTGCAATTTAGCATTTATGTTAATGTTGACACAAGGGCACACAAGTTCATCATTTGAATGAAGACTTTTCTTTTATTTATTACTTAAACATGATTCACCAAACGGCGCATATTTCAATACAATACAATGCTTTGGTTTTTGTTTTTTTTATCAAATGTCAGTGAAGTCTGGTGACAGAGACAGCAACAACTCTTCCTTTTATTTGGCTCATGTACATAACCGGGCTAATGTGTTTTAGCCATCCGCGGAAATAAAGTTATGTTTAAGTTCCTGTAGATCTAGCGAACTGAAATTAGCTTGCTAGCAAAACAACTGGCAGCGCAGGTTGGAAGAGCTGTCACATGTGGATGACGAATTGTCCTGACGTTTAATAAAGAATACTGATAAATGTGGCAAACCTTTTAGGTTATCCTGCGGCTAGCTACCCGGAGTGTTTATCGAAAACTAAATTAAAGACTGCTCACCTTTCCCCTCTCCAGTGTACGCTGCTAATGTAGCTGCTAGGCTAGCAGGTTGCTCCGAGCTGAGATCCTCCCCAGCTAGCTAAATAAACGCGGACTCGCCTCTCAGCTATCGTGAGCTGCGTCGGTGTTAGGCGGCTGGAGGTAAGCCCAGAGGAAACCACTTCTCCATGGGTTAACAAGGCTCCCAGGGTCGGCTGACTGGAGGCAGATAACTCCCCAAACAGCTGACCTGCTCCCGCATGAACACGCGTCAAGTTCCGCCAAACACGAACTCACACTTCCGGTACTCGCTTTCAAAGTAAAACCTTCTCTGTCCTGCATTTGTTGCAGCGGGTGATAATAAAGCTTCTATTGATAAGACCAAACAAGATTCCTGCAGATCACATTGTGGGTACATGTTTTGTTTGTCACTGCTGCCCCTGTCTTCTCCCAGCACTGCTAGCAGCATGTTTACCACGATGAATGGCCATGATCTCCAGTGTGCTATTTAAAATGTGTTGTTCCGGATTTGGTTCAACCCGCCCCTCCGTGCTGCCGAAGTGAGCAAAACGACTAACTCCTCCACCAGTATGTCCTGTCATGTGACGCGTGTTCATGTCATATGACTTGCACACCTGTCTGGGCTATTTTTCTATACTTTCACCAGTGTCAGCAGGATTGTGCAAGAAGTACAGGACCCACGAAAATGTGGTGCAGATCTGGATCATTGGTTATGAATTCGACTTTTTGTCAGGGAAGTTTGGTGTATGCTGTTTGGCCTTGTGCTTTTCAGTTCTGAATAGTGTGGTGGTGTCAGTGTCAGTCCAGCCGCCTACGTTCTCCCTCATAGGAAGGTTCTATACTTATTAAATGATAGGCTGCAGGAAGAACACCCTAAAGTTTCTGGAGTTGTGCTTTGTGACAATATTGTGCCTGTGAATGCAACTTCCACTAGAGTGGGTTTAAACAACACTGCTCAAGATTATTTTCAGGATATTCAACAGTGCACTGTGCACATTAGTTATCGTTTGTCACAACATTTAGTTTTTTGTCACATTAGATGTAATTATCGAGCTGGACGCCCTGGGAGGTCGACTTACTCACTGATTTTTATCAAAAAATATTACAGTACATAAGACATTTATTATCTGATTTTGCCACCCTCAGTTGCCCTCAGTTATTCCTGCCTGTCAAACACTTTCCTTTACACGAGCCTCAGGGAAGGAGACAATCACAGATTTGTATCACAGCATCATAAATGTTAAGAAAAAAAGAGTTTATTCAGCATTACACAGTCAAAAGGCCCCAGATACAAGTCATTTTTAGTATTCTTAAAATGCATTGAAATATAATCACTTTACAAACACCAAACAAATAGGAACGCCTGCACAGTGCAATCCAATATAGGTAAATTAAATAAAACAGTACTGTAATAAATCCTGCTTTTCCCTGCGTGAGACTGTGAGTGGTTTTATACTGAACCACAACATGGACCTATGGACAGACGCTTCTTATAAGTGACAACCTCTGTTCATGTAAGTATAAAATTTAAATGTGTGTAATTGTAAATGTAATTTAGATGTACATCATGTACGCTATGCATAAACAGTAAATCACTTTTGCAGTTTCTCTGTGCAAAAGTAATCTGAAGGCAAGAAAAGTATAAAGTTCAAGTTTATCAACTCAGTGCAAATGTGTAATATTTGTGCTCATAAATAGAAAAAAAAACCAACAACATCTGCATCAACATCTAAACACAGACTTAACGTGGTTTGTTTATTGGATCACATCAATGGCTGAGTCAGCTGTTGTAAACTTTTAGTGTTTCCTCATGATTAGTCAATACATTTTAATTGATTAAATTAATACATTTATTAAATTAGTTATTTAAAATCCCTTCATTTTAAAATTTAATTATAAATAATGCAGTTATTAAGGTCTTTTAATTTTAATTTAGTTTAATGCTTAAAGTTGTTGTTCATTTTTTAAATTTGATTAAACATGATTTGATTTTCAAAATATTTTTCAATCCAACAGTTTCTTTTTTAAATCAATCATAATTGAACGCTAATGAAGACTACAGTTAATTTTATGGTACACTCCAGGCTCCGTGAATGTTCAGTATTTCACAATAATTACAATGTTTAACTGAATTCTATTATATAATGGACATATAACATGGTCAACATTGACAAGTTCATAGGCCACAAGTGGAAAATTAGTCAATTATCAACAAAAAATTTAGAAGCAAAAATGACAAAACATTTTCTTTATGTTAATTACAAAGTTGTTGTTTTTTTCTTAAATGGAAATAAGTGTTGGGTTTTTTGTCCTTCAAAAATCAAATCAGTTCAAAAGTGGAAAAACATGGCACAAAATAAATCAAGGCACAGCCCTTCATTATTATTATTATCAAAGCATGACAGGGGTCCACAATAAGCTGCTTAATACAAGACAAACAAGGCAGCGGCTTGACTAAACATAGGTGTGCAGCAGATGTACACATAGCCGCAAGGGCTGAGTAAAAGGGCCATAACTACAAACATTACATAATACATCAAGATCCAGACTTTGTTATGAGAAAGTTCATGAAGTAAACACACCATTCAGGTCTGTGTGGAGCAGAGTGCTGAACCTGTCAGTCTTGCTGCTATTCAAGACTGTGTTTCGGGAGTGGTTTGCTTCACACCTATCTTTAGTCAGGCTACTGCCTCGTTTTTCCTGTACATGAGCCTGTGATTGTCCTGCTCTGATGAAAACCATTGGCCAAAACATGTCAGACACAATGAACAAATAAAAATGAAACTCTCAGAAGTTTGTGCTTTCATGGTGTGCCACTTTTTTCCACTTAGACTGAAATGAGAATTTGCTTCTTTATTTTGTCTTACATGATGAAAAATAAATAAATGATGATTTTTTTCTAATTTTCAGTTGTTCAAAATCTCCTCGAATATGTTTCTCTGGACAATTTTAATCGTGTGTCATTTTCTTAATATTGGTTCCTGATCTACTTTGTGTCTTGTTGACTCATCTCGTAAATATTTCACTCAACGGGCAGATTTTTTAATCTATTTTTTGCTTGTTTTAAGAAAAAAGAATCTCAAAGTGTATTCGAGACCATAAACTTTGTTCAGCTGGATGTTTTTAGTCATTTGAATCTGGCATCATTACACCTCCCATGAGAGGACAAAGAGAGAGAGGAGAACGGGGAGGACGACTGCTGTGGCTTGGCCGACGCTGGAGGAGACAGAGAAGACGATAAAGCCCGGCCGGTTGCTGGAGATCTGGCTGTTGATCCACGACTGATACTGTGACACACGGGCGTAGACTCCTGGGAAACCGGGTTCAGCACAGCCCCTTCCAAAACTCACCACTCCGGCCTGGACCCACCGGGATCCATCTTGAACCACCATTGGGCCGCCCGAATCCCCCTGCACAGGTCAAACATGGCGGTTAATAGCGAATACACTGGACACCAGTACAATCAGTAGAGGAAGACGTTCTCAGATTCCTCCTGGATTATTACTGATGCACTGATGAACATGTCAGCAGGACTTTAAAGAACAATGTGAAAAATCCCCACAGTGTCATGAAGTTAAAGAATAATGTGGAAACAGAAAGAAAAACGTCCAGAACCAGCGACAGCTCTGCTGATTAGTGCAGCTTTAACAGCTGAGTGTGTGTGTGTGTGTGTGCGCGTGTGTGTGTGTGTGTGCGTGTGTGTGCGCGTGTGTGCGTGTGTGTGTGCGTGTGTGTGTGCGTGTGTGTGTGTGCGCGTGTGTGTGTGTGTGTGTGTGTGTGTGCGTGTGCGTGTGTGCGCGTGTGTGTGCGTGTGTGTGTGCGCGTGTGTGTGCGCGTGTGTGTGCGTGTGTGTGTGTGTGTGTGCGCGCGTGTGTGTGCGTGTGTGCGTGTGTGTGTGTGTGTGTGTGTGTTTTCAGTTGCTTGAGGAGTGTTTGCAGACAGACTCACCTGGCAGGAGTCCTTTCCTCCCTCAGCCAGACCGGCACAGATCATGTTGCTTGTGATTCCTCCGTAGGATTCGCTGCACTGGCTGTTGGACACGACAGGAACACTGACCTCCTGCAGCCTCTGAGGAAAAGGAAGGGAGGCTGACAAAGAGAAGAGATATTAGTATTTACAGAACTGAAGGTTTGAGGTCTGAACTCCCTCAAACCTTTTAAAGAAAGTTCTACCTCTCACTTTTTGGGAGATATGTTTGTTTGCATCACATCCTGATCTGAACTAGAATTACTCAAGTGAGCACTTGCTGCCCCACCTACTCACTACAGCACCAAATGTGGATTAATCCGCTGCTGAAAATAGGCCCAAATAAATACTAAACTGTTAGTAACTGCAAACTGATTTAAATATCATTTCATAAGAATAATAATAATACTTACTGCCGTCGGTATTGATGGTTCCCCAGCCGGTGACCCAGCTGGTCGTCCCAGCCGCGAAGTTGCTGCCGTCCGCCGCCAGACACACAGGTCTGATGTAGTTGGTGAACTCAACCGTTGACGACAGTTGTAACAAGGCTACGTCATTATCACTTGTATCGGAATTGTAGTCTGGATGCCTGATGATCCGAGACACTGTCTGGGACTGCTCGTTAGGATTAAGCGATTGTTGAGTATCACGCCCGAGGTAGACCACCAGACGAAAAGTGCTGGTGCTGAGAAAATCAACATGACAACATGTGAGCGATGGAAGCAGTATCAGGTCTGCTGTGAGTGTGAATAATGTTGAATGAAAAAAAGACATCTTAAGAAATATGATTTACTAATTTTGTTATCCTTCTTTTTGTTCTGTGAATTGTTTTATTGGAGTTATTTCACTGTAAAACTTCATTCAGGGATTCAGTGGAATCAACTCTTATTTTGTCATGAGCTTATTGTAAATATATGTTTTACTAAGTTCAAGTTGGCTCAATGAAGTAATGTAGTAACGACTACTGAGTACTCGTGTGACAGTAATGACTACTTAGTACTGATGGGTCAGAACGTCACCATGTTGGTCTCTGCTTTTTATTTTCAGACCACTTCAGAACTTAATAAAGTTCTTACGACTCAACTCTCTCTCCTAGAAATTACGTTTCTATACGACTAAACACTTTAGTCGGAAACATCCAGGTTATGTTTTCTGTTAACATGATGACTAATGTTGTGAATCTGTTGTGGACTGTTTTGTGTTTACAGCTGCAGAAATTTCACTTCCTTTAGTTCTTTTCTTGTGTTCATAGTTTTGTTTTTATGCTTTCGTTCTGCCTTTATGCTGAGAAGATTTTCCACTTGTGAAACAGTGAAGATCTGAACTGAACTGAAACAGCGTGTAATGATGTTTGAGTGGTTTCCTTCAACACCTTTATTGTATTTTCCTTCTGTTGCTGTAAGTCTGTTTGTTATCCCTCTGTCTGGACAGGTGACGAGCTGAGGGATGTGTCAGAGCTCACCTGGAGAAGCAGTGAGCGGCAGTCAGGATCCACTGGTTGTTGATGAGGGAGCCTCCACAGAAGTGACTGCCGAATCTGTGCAGACTGACCTGCCAGGGCCAGGCCCCTGCAGGAGCATCCTCACCCCCCACGATCTTTGTGTTGAGCGGTGCGATGCCACAGACTGGAGGGAAACAGTCAAAGTTCATGTTTTGAGTGAAATATCTCAACAACTATTTGATGAATCACCACAGAAAATGCTACAGATATTCAAGGTTTCCAGGGGATGGATTTTAATAACTTTTGGTGATCCTCTGACCTATTACATCACAAAGATTTATTCATGTGTTTTTTGGGTCAGTTTGCTGAAGGCTGGGAGCAGGAGGAAACAACCTGTATCTGTCCAGAGTTCAGAAACGCACCTGCCTGCTATCAGAAAGATGAAAATGTCCATTTGTGAGATTCATTACCTGCTGCATCTACAGTATTGTGCAAAAGGTTTGGACACAAGAAGTAAAGTAATGACCAACTTCCTTCATCCAAAGTACAATAAAGAGAGAAAGAAATCTGTCACAAAGTTCAAGTCACTTCAAACAGAGCCTCTGTATGAAGTGAATGAAGAGTCAAACAGCTACAAAGAGACGGAAATGAACACAAAGGATGAGGCACAAAAGTATTTACTGTGATATTTCAAAATAAAATTTAAAAAATAAATATTGACATCGTGTTAATATACATATATGATAATATGGTGATGGCAGATGTTCGGGCTTGTGGATCTTTATCTTTATTATTTATCATTTTATTTCTTTTCCTTTTCACTGTCCATTTCGTGTAATTGTTCTTTTTGTTCGTGGTCACAGACTCTCTCTCCACCTCCCAACACTCGTGTTTGAGTCTAATTCATTTGACAAAAAGAATCAAAACACACAAGATAAAGATGAATTTGACTGTTTGTATTATAATTATTCTTTTTATTGTCTAGTTTTCTCTACATATCACACGATCATTATTGTGAATTCTGTTTGTACTCATCTACTTCAAAAAGGATTCAAAATGACCAAAGAGATGTGTCCCTTCCAGTCTGAGCGTCTTGCTCCTGTGTGTGTGGTGGTTTTTCTTTCTTCCCATGATACTGTTTTATAATCCGTCATGGGACGTGTGTCAGGGTTCTTCTTCTGGGGGACATGAACGTCTGAACCAGCTTGGACCACCGTGAACAAACAGCATCGCTGTTGAGCTGCTGTATTTTGACTATTCAAACCTGGGTTCACTCAGAGCTCAGAGGCTGTTTTGAAACCTGAAGCCTTCACTCTCGTGTGTTTTGTGTTAACAGAGAAACCAGCTGAATCAGTCGTGTGGGATCTCGGCAAAACATCAATTGAATTAATGAACAAAAGTATAACAATGAAACTCACCATCTGCCTGTGCGTTGTTTCCTGTGGGAGACACAATAAATAAAACATTGTGTTACTTTATGGAAACTTGCTGCTTGTTCGTAGCGGGGTGATTGTGAAATCTAATCACAGGTGTCGTCACTCAGAAACTCCATGCACACATCCGAGCAGGTTTCCGAGACGTTAGAACAACAACAACAAAACCAACTGATTGTTCTTTCACTCATGACAATCTGTCTTTTCCATCATGGTATGTTGCTGGGTGAGGTTGGCATGTGTGGAGTCTGCCAAACAAAAGAAGACTCTACTTTGACCTGAGAGAACGAGTGCGTTCCAGAACAGAAGTGAGCAATAGCGAGGAATGTGTCATGAGGTCAATGAGGTAAATAAGGTTTTCACAGTTGGTTGAAGAGACGTGGTGAGGAGTGAATCTTTGTAATGCTTTGAAATGTAATCATCTGTGGATTGTTTTTTAAATACTTCAGGTGATTCTGGTGATATCGATCAGTGGTGGAAGAACGTTTACACAGTCACAGTCGTACAACTTCCTCTTATTTACTACTATACTTTTTACTCAGCTATATTTATCTGTCAGCAGGGGAAATTTTTCAGATTAAAATTTTTCATAAAAAATATAAAATAAGCTTATAAAATACAACACAAGTGCAAAATGTTTCAAAATGACCACAAAGAGACACAAAGTAACTGAAGAGAAACTGGAGTTAAACATTAAGTTTTTACATTAAAAACAGACTAAGGTGAGTGTTCATACGCTGAACTTTGTCAAAACTGAACCAGAATTGAAAAGTGAACTGATTTAAGCTGCAGATTGTGTTTTCAGTTTTCTCAACACTGTCAAATTTTGTTCTTTCCCGCCATTAGCAGCTCACATGACAGAATCTGTAACTCTGTGATTGGATGAATCTTCCCAAAATGCACCTTGGGAGTCACAGTTACTGGAACTTCTACCTCAAACATACATAAACTTGTACATTCAATTTTTATCAGATGTTTTTTAACACAGTTGTCGATCATTTGCACTGGAGAGTTTCATGCTGATCCATTAACACTGTCTATGGGAAAATGAACAGGACTTTTATTTTGGTGTCTGACATAGCTCCTCACACACTAGACATACCTGAATTTACACGACCTAAATCACCTCTTTAACCAATGTTAACCAGAGAGTTGCTGTTGTGTAAAAAAAAAACAGTTGGGAATCTGGACGTGAACTTTGGTCACTTCCTGGTGACTGCTGCTAATAAATGCAACGCTTCATTGGTGAAATAAAAAATTCAGCCTAACCAATCCAGCACTGGAAGAACAGTTTACTCGTATATAAAAGTCATTTCCAGGAGACAGGGTTGGTTTTTCTCATGTTAAACCATTTGAGCTCTAGAGCTGCTGGTTGGTTCTCTTTGGACAGATCCGCAGCTAACCAGCATATTTGTATATTTACAGACATGAGAGTGTCGTTCTTCTCATCTTATGCTCTGCAACAGAGCAAATGAGTGTTTTTCCCAAAATGTCAAACTATTCCTTTAAAGCTGAGGCTGTTCACCATTGAGTTTAGATCCTGGTCTGATCATTACAGGATTAATCCAGACGAGGTCCACTGCTCTTTGTCCGCTGTCCAGAAGGTTTTACTCAGACATATGTTTACATATGTTGAACAGTTTAATCTGCAACAAAACCTCATATTTGATAAACTCTGTGTGAAATCTTAATTTGTAAACTAACTACAGCTGTCAGGTACATGTAGAGTAAAACCTACAATATTTTCGTTGTCTTGTCAATGTAGCAGAATTGGAAATATAAAGTTTAGTTATATTTATATATATTCCATAATAGTTTTATAATGGAAATACTCTTTAAAAACAGAAGTATTTCAAATTTGCATCTTTCCACCCCCTGAGCAGTTGTCACCTTTCAGTTAGAGCTCGGGTAAGTATGAAAAACATTCTCTTTTATATAAATGTATTTATTTTCATTTTCAGTTCTTATAGTCACCTTCTTCTATTGTATTAATCTAAAAGAACCCTAATTTTAAAAAAGAACAATCAGAATTGCTGAAATTGGCTGAGTCACTGGTTGTATAACAGAGCTGACAGTTTGACAAGCGGCAAGACTTTCTGTTGGCACAAACAACACTGACTCAAAACTGGTTGTTCTGGATATTTTACATTGTGATGTGCAATTCTTTTTTAAACAGGACTCCCGATAACACTGCCCCAGTTCCTCTGTTCTACCGTCATATGAAGTTGTGTTTTTACATAAAAGAGATGAATTATAATCTTTTTACTGTCTAATGTTAGAATATAAACCAGTTTGTGTCTCTGCTCTTTAATGACTGTGTATCGATGGTAGACTGACCACAGAGAAAATTCCCAGTAAACACACAAAGATACACACTGATACATGTGTGAATAATATGAATTAATTGTCCTGTAAATACAAAGTTGTGAAAAATATAGGTCAGTCTGTTCTATTCCATTTTCTTTTCACTGTAGTCATCAAATCTAATTCAGATTATCAGCACTGACACTCAGAGACTGAGACCAGGTTGACTTGTATTGTACTGAGCAGCACCCACCTGTAACCATGAAGGTCAACAGCACGGCAGCACAAAGCAGCTTCACCTCCATGGTGCGATTCTTCAAACTGAGTGAGGTAATTCACTGAGCAGCTGAGCAGAGTCTACTGGTCCAGGAAGGTGTGACAAAGCTGCTCTCCTGTCAGGTGCAGGGGGTGGTTGTCATTCTCCACCTCCGAAGGTGAAAACGCCCTTCTTTACAAACATAATCAAATGTAGCTGCCAGCAAGACCAGATCCAGACTGTTCAAGGCCCTGAGCTCTGCACTGTTGCTGCTTTGATGTTGGCTTGAAGATAATCCACATAAACTGTAAAGCCTGAAGAATCTGGAGCTGACACCACAAAGAGACACAAAACAACCACAAAGAGACTTAAAATGAGCATAAAGAGACTTAAAATAACCACAAAGAGACTTAAAATAACCACAAAGAGACACAAAACAACCACAAAGAGACTTAAAATAACCACAAAGAGACACAAAACAACCACAAAGAGACTTAAAATGAGCATAAAGAGACTTAAAATAACCACAAAGAGACTTAAAATAACCACAAAGAGACACAAAACAACCACAAAGAGACTTAAAATGAGCATAAAGAGACTTAAAATAACCACAAAGAGACTTAAAATAACCACAAAGAGACACAAAACAACCACAAAGAGACTTAAAATAACCACAAAGAGACACAAAACAACCACAAAGAGACTTAAAATGAGCATAAAGAGACTTAAAATAACCACAAAGAGACTTAAAATAACCACAAAGAGACACAAAACAACCACAAAGAGACTTAAAATAACCACAAAGAGACACAAAACAACCACAAAGAGACTTAAAATGAGCATAAAGAGACTTAAAATAACCACAAAGAGACACAAAACAACCACAAAGAGACTTAAAATGACAACAAAGAGGTACAAAATGACCACAGAGAGACAGAGACCGGCAGCTTTATTTGATTAGGGGGGCATATGTGGTATGTGAGGTGTTGCCTTTGTAGATGGAGATTGACAACAACCCACTCCATGTGAGTGGAGGGCAGCTTGGGTGTAGATTGAGTTACACCTTCCTGTACCAGTATAGACACTGCTCGACTGCTTCCTGTGTTACCGCACACAGTGTGAAGAATTGCACCATGGAGGTGAAGCTGGTCAAAGGTGACTAACTGGTCATTTCCACATCCACATTGAGAGTTTCACTGTAAAACGTTTTTAAAAATAATGTTGAATTATTTATGTTGATTTATACTCACATGTAATCACAGGAATCAAATTGAATACAGCCAATATAATCTGTACCATAATCTCAGCCTCTCCTTTTGAAGATTTCCACACATGGGACTCATTAGGTTTCTGTTATCTTATCTTTCTGTGCTGCCGGTAACTTCATAAATACAGGAATGTGAAACCACGTCAAACCTGATTTATTCTGAGTCTTCCTTGTCATCTAACAGCAAGAACTACATTCTTCTCTTGTTTTACTGCTTTAAAACATTGAGTTAAAATAGATTTGATCAGAGTGTGAATTATACAATGATAATCTGGGGACAACTTTTTCTCCAGGGTGAAAGGGAACCCAGTGCAGTGAAGGGACATGTTTCAGTGAACTGAAAGCTGTCAAATAAATGTAATGGAGAAGATATATTATTTATTATATTATATTTCCCCCTGAAATGTAGTGGAGTGGAAATATAAAGTAGCATAAAATGGAAATACTCAAGCCAAGTACAAATACACCAATAATACCAAGTACCACTGCTAATGCAATTACATCACACATGTATTTTAATATTGTTCATTGGTGAACCACCTGGGGGGGTGCCTATCACAAACACTAATATCAAAAGGGATGTCAAACATATCTTTACAACGAAAAAAGAAGTGGTATGGTCCAGTTTAGAGGTGTCTGAATTTGTAGTACAAGATGCAGGCATGAGTACGGGAAATATTTTGTAATACTATTTTGTAATACTATTACGGTAAGTAGGATATATAAAACTTTCACCCCCACTTAGCATTATCCACTCAGTAAAAGATTAAATACCTTGGCAGTACAGGTTTAGGGTTGGGTTTTATTATCTATTTGAAATCCAGGAAATAATTTACAAATTATACTGACCTACTTTCCGGCCTGTCCAGAGGTCAGATGTGAACTCAGAGCCCCGTGTGGCCTCCAGGGGCCCAAACAACAATAATACGTTTTGTTTGAAAGTTTTTTTAAACCATTTTGTGGAATCTGAGCCTCTGTGTCGTTTAAAATATATTTATCCTTTCATTATGATTTAAATTCACATACAAAGGTACATTTTTTTATGGAGCGGTGTTTCAATTGTATCTTGTGGTTGGCAACACACACGAGCATGCAGGTGGTAGACTACACATTCCAACAAGCCAAAGACAACAGTGATTCTTTTGTGTTGTGCACTTAAGCCATAAAACACACAAGAAAAAGAATACATGAAACACCCCAAACAGAGGGACCAATGATTCCTCCAATTTACACAACTATGTAAAGCAGGCGGTTTGTTGTCTGTTTGATACGACCCGTACGACCAGACCTTTGCCAATATGGTGACAATAATAAAACATGTGGCTAAACTGAGGGTTAACTGACTTAATGATTACTGTTTGTAAGAGCTGAATCATCATTCAAAATCAGACATTCAATACTTTATTGCTTGCAGTACTTACAGTAGGCAATTCTATGACTGTTACTGCGTAAAACATGAGATGCCTTTATGTAACCGGTGCAGCTCTGTGTTGTGTGATTGAAGGTGATCTCAGTTTATTCGGACAGCACTGAAGCATCTGAAGCATATAAGGTGACAAAACGAAGCGGGAGACACATTATATATATGGGGGGACAGAGGGAAGTGTCCGTGGGGATACTGGGGCTCGATCTTAAATGTTCCACTCTTTCTGCTCCGGAGAGTTAACATGTCAGGTGAATTGTTTACAAGTTTTGTGTGATTATACAATGAATACTACAACCAATAATGATAAACTCTGTACTGCATAATTGACCCTGTTACATTTACTCTGTTATAAAGAATAAACATTTCTGGAGCTATGTGCTGTGATGACTGTATTTTCCACTCGTTTCGTGCAGTGTGTAATGAACGCTCAGTGGTTTGTGTGCAGTGTTTGATTTTGAGCGCAGATAAAAACTGTTTTTCAGGTGACTGTTTGATTTTGAGAGAAGAGTCTGAAGTTTTGTGAATGTAGTTTTGTGTTTACAGTCTTGAGAAAAGTATGGAAGGTTTCAAGAAATGTGTTTTAGCAATTGTGAAAAACTATTAGATAGTTCACAACCAGTGCTATGAAGGCCGATCTCCTTGTGTCAGTCTTGTCTGTCAACTTAGATCTGGCCTCAAGTCATGGAACGTAGGAATGTGTTAATATTTCTGCAAAGTAATAAGTAAAATTGACACAAACAGATATAGACCATCAAATATAACACTATACAACTATGAATAATTAAAACTTGTACTATACAGGCATAATGACCATATCATTTACAGCTATATTCACATAATTGAAAAGTTTGAGGTTTAACACATAATTCCACTTCGTCATTTGCTTTACAAATTGACATCTCTACACATTGGTTAGATCGCTTTTTCAGTCCAGCCTTAGTCCAACCCGGGCTCTACTGGGCTCTACTGCTGCTTCCTGAGCGTGTGATTCTCAGCGTCACTGGAAGCTGGGAGACATTTCTGGGGGTGACGCTTCCTGAATACGTCATCACGCCGAGCAGGGCGCTGAGCTCTGTGATTGGACGATAAACTCGGGGAGCGAAAGCCCGAGAAGCAGCCGGAACAGAGCGAGGAGAGCATAAAGGACGGAGGCGGAGGAGAGCGACACAAGCGCCAAGAGAACCGTGGAGAGGACGCTTCACAGCAGGAGCCGCTTTGGTCTCTGCTTTTTCAGCTGTGAACGAGAGTAAGTACATGGCCACAGCTTTTTCTTAAAATTGTGTGCGAACTGCAGACATGACTGTTCTCTAAGGCTTTTCACTGGACCTGATTTTACCAAACTCCGTCAGAAAAACGGTCAATTCTAATCAGCTTTGGTCGTTGTAGTAATCTACAGTTCTGATTGCTTTCTTCTGAGTTTGAATTTAAGTTTTTAGATTTGAAGGTAGGCTTTGTGTGAGTTAATTAATCATTATTAAATATTTGTTGCATTGACTAATTAAAAGAATAATATTTAATTCATATTTGATATTATGTATTAAATTGAACCAAACTTTATCTGAAATACTGTCAATTTCATAACGATGTGGTTGTCGGTCAAACAAATCTTATACAAAATCATCAATTTCTTTGAAATTTCGTTACTGAAGATATGACCCATCAGTTTGGCAATGAGATGAGGCCTTATGGGACAATTTTGAATTTCCATTACATTTTTAAAATTATTTTATTTTAAACTTTTTTTTTCATTCACTTTACCTGACTATATAAAAAAGCAAAAAAGCTAAAGTCATGACTCGATAATTTGGAATGGGAAATATTTATTCAGTCATGCTCTATGAGGCTACCCAATTGAGGCCCACTCTTAATATGAATAAGATTCTGGATACCAATGCGAGACAGAGTGCCATTATTATTATTATTATTATTATTATTATTTTTTTTTTTTTTTAGACAATGTATGCCCTTGCAGAAGCCATAATAGTTGTTTTATTCAGTTTTTAAATTTTCCTTTCAAATTTTTGTCTCTGCATCTTTAGGACATAAATACAAAACAACCAAGATGTCTGCAGCTAAAGGTGTAGCGATCGGCATCGACCTGGGCACCACCTACTCCTGTGTGGGGGTTTTCCAACATGGAAAAGTCGAAATCATCGCCAACGACCAGGGCAACAGGACCACCCCCAGCTATGTGGCGTTCACTGACACAGAGAGGCTCATTGGGGACGCAGCTAAGAACCAGGTGGCCTTGAACCCCAGCAACACTGTGTTTGATGCCAAAAGACTGATCGGAAGAAAGTTTGATGACCCAGTGGTGCAGGCTGACATGAAGCACTGGCCCTTCAAGGTGGTTTCAGATGGAGGGAAGCCCAGAATTCAGGTGGAGTACAAAGGGGAGAACAAAGCTTTCAACCCTGAGGAGATTTCCTCCATGGTCCTGGTGAAGATGAAGGAGATTGCTGAGGCGTACCTTGGCCAAAAGGTGTCCAACGCGGTCGTCACAGTCCCAGCGTACTTCAACGACTCTCAGCGGCAGGCGACTAAAGACGCAGGCGTCATCGCAGGACTCAACGTCCTGAGGATCATCAACGAACCGACAGCAGCCGCCATTGCTTATGGTCTGGACAAAGGCAAATCAGGAGAACGTAACGTCCTGATCTTTGACCTGGGCGGAGGAACCTTCGACGTGTCCATCCTGACAATCGAAGATGGTATCTTTGAGGTCAAATCCACAGCTGGAGACACTCACCTGGGTGGAGAAGACTTTGACAACCGCATGGTCAACCACTTTGTGGAGGAGTTCAAGAGGAAACACAAGAAGGACATCAGCCAGAACAAGAGAGCGCTGAGGAGGCTGCGGACAGCTTGTGAGAGGGCCAAGAGGACCCTGTCCTCCAGCTCCCAGGCCAGCATTGAGATCGACTCTCTATTTGAGGGCACTGACTTCTACACCTCCATCACCAGGGCTCGCTTTGAGGAGCTGTGCTCCGATCTGTTCAGGGGAACATTGGAGCCGGTGGAGAAAGCCCTGAAGGACGCCAAAATGGACAAGGCACAGATCCACGACATCGTCCTGGTGGGAGGTTCCACCCGAATCCCCAAAATCCAGAAACTCCTGCAAGACTTCTTCAACGGCAGAGAGCTGAACAAGAGCATCAACCCAGATGAGGCAGTGGCTTACGGTGCTGCCGTCCAGGCCGCCATTCTCACAGGCGATACCTCGGGCAACGTTCAGGACCTGCTGCTGCTGGACGTGGCACCTCTGTCCCTGGGTATCGAGACGGCCGGAGGCGTCATGACATCCCTGATTAAACGCAACACAACCATCCCCACTAAACAAACCCAGGTCTTCACCACCTACTCTGACAACCAACCTGGGGTCCTCATCCAGGTGTATGAAGGGGAAAGAGCCATGACCAAAGACAACAACCTGCTGGGCAAGTTTGATCTGACGGGAATCCCACCTGCTCCACGAGGGGTCCCACAGATCGAGGTCACATTCGATGTAGACGCTAACGGCATTTTGAACGTATCTGCGGTGGACAAAAGCACCGGCAAAGAGAACAAGATCACCATCACCAACGACAAGGGCCGACTGAGCAAAGAAGAGATCGAGAGGATGGTGCAGGACGCGGAAAAGTACAAAGCTGAGGACGAGCTTCAGAGGGACAAGATCTCTGCCAAGAACTCCCTGGAGTCCTACGCCTTCAACATGAAGAGCAGTGTGCAGGATGAGAACTTGAAGGGCAAAATTAGTGAGGAGGACCAGAAGAAGGTGGTTGAGAAGTGTGATGAGACCGTCACCTGGCTGGAGAACAACCAGCTGGCTGATAAAGAGGAGTACCAACACAAGCAGAAAGAGCTGGAGAAAGTGTGTAACCCCATCATCAGCAAGTTGTATCAGGGAGGAATGCCTGCAAGTAGTTGTGGAGAGCAGGCACGAGCCGGCTCCCAGGGGCCCACTATTGAGGAGGTGGACTAAAGTGGCGCTTAACATGGACTCTGTGATCACTGTAAAATTCAACTGTTAATGTTATGCTCCATATGTTCTTCATATTTGTGATTTGTAGGCTTTGTATTATTGCATTGCTGGACTTTGCAATAAATTTAATTGGTAAATAAATCTAACTGTTTATTTTGGTTTCATTAACATTCTTGGGTCGATAATGAATTTTGAAACACTGAGTCATCAGAACGTAACATCAAATAAAACCAAAGTTTATTAATATCATCAACAAACATTCCAGCCACATTAAGATTTACAGGAACCATGGTACAAGAATTACCACCAGAATACATAAGCTTTTACATTACAAAAATTACAAGCTGCTTTTTAAAAGCTTAAATAAGACAACAGCATCACACAAGGAAATTATGAATGCAGTGTGGTATGTAGAAATACCACTAGATGGTGCACTTTTGCTTTTCTATGGTTCATCACTGCATTGAGAGCCCGTTTGACTTCATTTTACCCTTTTCAACCACACAGACTGCTTACACCAACTATCATTTTATTTTTCAGTGATTACATGTTTAGTTGCTCTGTCATCTAGGTCAGTATTTTGATCTATGGAACAGTGCAGACCAGACATGAAAATACATAGTATACAGAGCAAGGATTCAGATCCATTACTTATATAAAAGTATCAATACCTCATGTAAAAATGCTCATTAAGAGCAATATGTTCATTTGTGGTAGTGGACTTTGTTGGCCTGGTATTGACCTGCTGATGTATATTAACTTTCTATTCTATAATTCTTTATTTTGGGCAGCACTTTGCATTACAAAACATACATCAGAGATGGAAAAAAACACTTCTTTCTTTCTTATGCTGTCCACAGTTTTTCAGGATTTAAGAACTCTGTATAGTTCGGGAGAGGCAAAGTGTGCACAGAAGAACAATGACAAGCATGTCTGAGGGGGATCCAGAAGAAATCACAACAAAACCAGATGAATTAAAATAAACAATGAGGTTCGAGCAGAGTGACAGTATTTTAGCTTTCTATTCCATGTATTTTTAGATCGGTTTTATGTGTGCAGGTGAGTTGTCTGTATGTGCTTTGTTTGCGGGGTCTCTACCTTGAATTGTCCCTTGAAGGACAAATAAATGTAAATAAGTAAATAAATAAATAAATTCAGAAAATGCCTGTCACAACTATTCCAGAGCCCTAAGTCACATCTTCACCAAACTTGTTTTGTTCAACCAAAAAATTCAAAAATCTTAAAACAAAATCAAATTATCAGTTGCCATTTAATTTTCCAGCTAATCAATTAACTAATGTTTCAAGCTGTTCTTATACAAACTGTGAGGTATTGTGATCTTTCACACTGCATCAAACTTTATTAGGTCTTCAATTTGTAAAGTAACAATTAACTAAAGCTTTCAGGTAATTGTAGTGCTGGCAAAAGTAGGCTACAATATTTCACACTGATATGTTGTGAAGTAAATGTAGAAAGTGACATGAAAAGAAAATACTCATGTACACAGTACTTAAGTACTGTAGTTGAGTAAATGTACTTGTACTGTTACATTTCACCACTGATGGTTTGTAATGTTAATGTCTCACACTGTCTGCTTTACCGTCAGCAGCTGATTCCAGTAATCTTCTAAAACAGGTTGATAGAACATGAGTCACTTATACTCAGGACAACAGGAAAACACAATCAAGAAGTCTGATCAAAAGCTGGATACTGGATAGATTTGTTTATATCTGAAGCACTCACTTCCCCTCAGAATTTATTCATGGCAAGATTAACCTCCTCAGGGCCCCGGGGGAAAATTTATTCTTGGGCCCCTGCTGGCCCCCACCACACATGGCAGTTTCATTTTTTCCTGAGGGACGCAGAAACCAACCAATGCTGTAGAACTGAGATGATTAGTTGATTAATTTGTTAGTTGAAAATTAGTTGGCAACATTTATGATAACTGATTCAACTTATGTGTCATTTGATGGAATATTTGCTAAATTCATAGTTTTCTACAACAGTAAAATCAACATCTCTGGCTTTTTGATTGTTGGTCGACAACAAAAGCAATTTGAATATATTTCATTGGCAGAACAATAATTTGATTATTAAAGAAAAATAAATGTCAGACATATTAATAATTGAAACAATTGTTTGCTCATGCCTTACAGTTCCTCTATGATAGAATGATTTGAGGTTTTTTGGTGTGTTGATTACGTGACACAACTTTAAAAACACAATTTTACAACAAAGGAGCTTGATATATACCAAACTAACGAAGGTTTTAAAAGCAGAGTTTGTCTACAAGACACTGGCCACAAGATGGAGGACAGAGGGCCCCTCAGAGTGGATATTCTGCTTCACTGGTGCAGATTTGCAGTGAATCAAATTATGTGGACCCACATGATATGGAGTAAACCTGTGGCTTTGGGACCTTGGGCAGTTGCCCGCTTTGCCTGGTTGGTGATCCAGCCTTTAATTTGTTTGACAAGCAGCCAACTGATTGTGGAGAAGTGCTATTATAGTACATGATTTGGTACTTTTATTTTATTCCTGCTTTATCTTCATGGGTCACACACAAGGTCCATGAAGTGTAGCTCCTCAACATTACGAAATACATGCAGTCTTATATAAAATATCATTAAATCAAGCCTTCAAGCCTTTGTACCAGATTATTAATATTATGTAGGTCGATTTATTTATACCCTTTTATTTGTGAAGTGGGAACCTCACAGGAAACAGAACAACCATTTCCGGTCAACGCTCGAGTCCCGCCCCACCAGTCTGTGCCATCTTGTATTTAGCAAGAACAAAAACGGTGTGAGAAACAAGTCCAACCTCGGGATGGGGCGGAGGTTTTAATGCGAATTTTAAGAGTATATTTTAAAGAACTTCGGTGTAACGGGACAATATGCTTGGAAGTGGGGCACGACGGAGAAACGCCAGCCACACCCCGCAGAACAGCTAACGTTAACGTTAGCTTCAAGCTATCAAAGCTAAGCTAGCCAATTAGCTAAGGCTAGTAACCTAGTAACGTTAGAGAGACAACTGGCGAGCTTAAAGTTGATATTTCAGCCAGTGTAATTTTGAACCCGTGATTTATTTCATTGTGGCTCTAGAATTAGGAGGGACTTCGGTGGGAATGGGCCGAACGTCGTGTTGACAATCCTCTGAGAAGAAAACCGGGCTATGAGGATAGAGGCTCGCTAGCTCGGCTGCTAACAGTTGTTTTTCGGTCCAGAGCGGAACCACAATAAGCCGCGGTAAGTAGCGTTAGCATAGCTGCCCGGCTAGCTGCCGAGCTAGCTAACCCAGTTAGCTGTTCAAGGGGTTTTCAAACTTGGGTCCGGGGACGCCCAGTGGTCTTGGATTTATTTCCAGAGGCCTCCACATACACGAGAAACAGTTTAATTTTACTGAAGTTAACCGTCATTTTATAGCTGGCCCGCGATGGGTGTTTTTAATCTGCATTTGTGGAGCAGACTGCTACGTTTTCTCTCCGCGGATCGTTAGAATCCACAATTCAGTGAGATTCAGTGACACAAAGCTGTTTCAGACATTATCAAACTGTGCTGGGGTTGACTGCGTGTCTTGCTGTGTCTGTAAAGCAGCTCTGCGAAAACCCAGGAAGGTTAATATCAGGGTTGGAACTAACTATTATTGTTATACATTAATCTACCAACAATTTGGGATCAATTCATTTAGTCAATAAAACAAGAAATGATGGTGATGTCTTTCTTAATCCAACGTCCAAAAGAAATCGGTTAACAATGATACATGACGGAAAAAACAGCAAGTTTTCTCACTTGAGAGGCTAAAATCAGCAAGTATGTGGCATTTTTTTCCATAATATTTCCTTGAAAACTTGAGCGAATGTCGTGTTTTAAATCAGCCGATTAATTGACTCATGGTTTCAGCTCCAGTTAACCTCAGTAACTGTTGTCATGTGTTGTGACCTTTAATCACATCAACATTTATCAGCATATGGAAACGTTATTAAAGCCAGCAACCCCACAAATGTGCAGCATCATTTTTATAAGATTCAGAGAGCTGTGTTCAGGAGGACTGGGTCCTGGATTTTAATCTCTTCACTTTAACCCCAACAAACAAAATTTCAGACTTGCTCAAATCTGATCGGTTGAGCTGCAGAGAGATGTGATGTTTAGTGTTTGTTACTAGCTGTGTAACAGTCATTTCTGTTGATAAGGTATTTAACTGGGTGGAGCGGAGGCCATTTATGGTTTTGCAGTTTCTAAACAAAACTAACTAGATCTGAGGTTTCAGTCTTGAGGCAGAGGTTGATGTAATGCTTATGTAAACTTAAATCAGAGCCATGCGTCTTGAGTGTCCTTATTTCCTGTGAAATAACTTTGGGGAGATTCAGTTTGATATAAAGGCAATGTGTGTCTCAGGAGATTTAGCATCAAAATACGGAAAAGCATTGAGCTTTCACTTTGTCTACTCCTGTGGCTATGATTTGTTTGTAATTTGCAATATAACAGTTACAGTTCACATGTGTTCTGCCATCAGTGATGCAGTTTGAAGATGTTTCAGTGTTTATGCTCACTATGAACTTTTGTAAAGTTTGGATCATGCCTATTGAAAGTTGTTGATCCCCATTGCCTGTGATGCCGCTATTTGTATTATATTATTTAAAATAAGAAATTACGTCAAGTTAGTTTTTGTAGGTGTTTGTTAATGGTGTCAATGAATACATTGACACCCATCTTGTGTCACACATTCACAACAAGGACCTTCTTTTATGCAATACATTCCCCAAGTCAGGGCTGAGTTCAGCCATGTGATCTTTGTCATCGGGCACCACTGACACACCAAATTTAACGTCACTCGTTATGTTTTAAAAGAACTGTCTGGGCCTCTGTTTCCCTTTTTTAGTGCTGCTCATACTGTCTTTAAATGTAACTTGATTGAACCAGTGTGAGTTTGTTTTTTCCACATAGGAAGTTTAGGGAAAACTTGCTTCCCCAGTGTCGTGTGCTTAAACTTGTGAGAACAACCCTGTTCATTGGAAAATGATAAAAATAGATGCCACAAGACGTTGCTTCATTTTAAAAAATGGTGAACGGCTTGGTGGGTTTTGCATTTCAGTGTGAAGCTGAGGGATCACAATAGCCACAGTATATATCACAATTCATTAACTTGGGTTTACAGAAAGTTTCCATTTAGCCATGAATGACACAAAATTGGGTCATTTATATGGACTCTTAATAATCTTAACATGACCCCATTTGAAGTTGGCAATAATTGTCATGGTGTAATACCTTTTTATTGTGAAAATTTATAGTGTAGAATGATTAAAAACGTGAAAGGGAAATGACACGATAAAAGGTCCCTGGCCAGATCTGAACCAAGGATATCTTCAGGCAATTATAATGCCCCAATTATTTTTCTAATTTGGAAAAACTTGCTGTTCGTTTTGCACACTTCTGTCTGTCACATTTTTCATATTGGTTGTTTTTCTCCTGACTGTATACAGTAGCCCCAGGCGTCTGCTTCCTGCCTTGTACTGAACACCATCAGGCCACTGAATGCCACATTATATATAATTGGAAATTGGTTCACTGTGTTTTTGAAGGAATGCTGGGTTGGGGGTTGGGGGTGGGAGGGTGGGAATCTGTCTCCTCGTCTAACACAGATTTACAAGCGCGTTTACACAGCAGTGCTTTAAAAGGAACAAACCTTGCAGCACTGCATTAAACAGGGACCCCGAGGCTGGGTTTTCATGCGTTCACCATATCGCAGAGGCCTGGTTATGTTGCCGGCTCCCCTCAGGGCTCCAGCTGACACTCAAGGATGAGAGTCTACATCAACCCCATTTTAAAATGATGTTGCATTTGTCAATAAGCACGGCTCGGTGTGCAGGCTGAGATTACATTTGAAGGGCTGATTCAGTCAGATGATTTGATTTGAAGCTCAGCTTGGCTCATCTTTGGATTTTCATGGATTTATTCATACCGATCTTTGATATGAGTTGGTCCGTCATGGGGAACAACCGTAGCACTGTCAGTTCCTCTCTGCTGTTCTCTGATCTCCAGATGCATGAAAAAAAACAAGTGTCACGCATGTAATTAAAGGCTCTTTTTTATCTTCCTTTTTTTCCTCCCCTTCATCTTTTTTCTTCTTGCTCCACTGGTGGGCAGTTTTTTTGTTTTTTTTGTTTGTTTTTTTTAGAGCTGCAATGTTTATTTGAGTAATTGATTGTGAAAAATTAAATCTGAAATTATTTTGATAAGTAATTAACCTTTTCTCTAATTTTTCAATCAAAAGTACCAAACATTTACTGGTTCTAGCTTCTCAGATATTAAGATTTGATGATCGTCTTTGTCATGTGTGAGATTAAACCGAACATAGTTGGGTCTTGGACAGTGAGTCAAATAAAACACCTACTGAAATAGGTTACCCTGGGTTATGAGAAATTTTAATGGATATTTTCTCTATTTTCTGTCATTTTTCTCATCTGCAAATTATTTGATGATTTAAATTATCATTAGTTGTAGACCAATTTTATTAATTCACTTATTTCAAAGGGGGACACCTTACCTTACATTTCAGCTCGGGCTGAAACAAGTAATTAATTAACTGATCAGCAAATAATTGTTATGCCACAATTTTGATGATTTTATTAATCATTTTAGCTATTTTTCAACCAAAGTTGGCAAAATTGGGAATTTGTAGACGCCACCCTGGGCTTGGGAAAAGGTCAACAACTGATTTAAATAATCAAGACAAGAACCAACAGATAAATCAATGATCATGATAATAATAATAATAATAATTAGTTGCAAATCTACTTGCATTTGTTTGATATTTGAGCAATTTGTGCTATATTTTAGAGTAAATACCCAACTTTTGTTATCTAGATATATGTTATGTACAAATATTTGAAGTTCCATTTCCCTATTTTGACAGATCTGTCTTTACATTTTGCATCTTTAATTCACAGAGAGAGACGCTGTCACCAGTTAGACTTAATGAGCTGGTAAAGCTCCCTGTTGTGTTCTTATTCTAGAAGCTGTTCTCATCACTTTCACATCATTTATGCTTTTGATGTCCCAGCCCAAACTCAACAGTTAATAATTGAAATCCATTCATATTGAAGTGCACTTTGTGAAAACCAGCAGCCATTTTGTTTTCCCCCACATCAGTACTCGCTCTGTGCTGTTCATTTTACACTCTTCTTCTCTGCATTGTTTCTCTTTCTGTTTTTGACTGGCTTTTTCCAGCTTTTCTGGGTTCTCACAGGTGAACATCCTGGCTTTCTCTGTAACTGTTGGCTGTCATGTCATAACTTGTCAGTTGGTAACTATCCCAGATTGATCAACTGTGGGAGATAACGATTGTTTTTTATCACCACAGAGGTGCAGAGCCCATGATGACTCCAAAGTGTTTGGCCAAAAGCAGCTAGTCATGACATTCCTGAAATTCTGCAAAATCTTTGAGACATGGACCACAGATCTGTGGACTATCATGGAAAATGATAAAGTCTGTTTTGATGCATGTGAGGGGAGTTTGCAAATGGGTCACTTTACAACAGTATAAGAACACACTTTCCAGCATGTTTAACACATTAATTAGATAGTTTTCTGCCCAACTGAAGTGGAAAACAGACGCGTCACATCTCTCTAAAACAATAAGGGAACACATTCCATGGACCAAATTTAATTCAAAAGGTTCCCTTTACCAACATTAAGAAGGCAGGATTGAAATCTGATACTCCCAAAGTGATTACCAGGAGTTTCAGTGTACCAATCAAAATAATAAATATTTCTGCTGCTGTTAAATGTTTGTTTAAAGCAGAAATGTCTTCATATGTGATGTCTTCATGTCCTCATTTTGTTTGACCAGCAGCTCAAAAGTGGAAGACATGCAGTGTCTTTGTGATGTGAAATGAATAAACACAGCAAATCTTCACGCACTAATACATTTATAATCGTGCTTACAGGCCAGACCTTAAACACACCAGGAAAGAAGAACATTTCAAAGTGTTGATTACTAAAAGTGCACCAATACAAACCCAGGCTCTTGGTGTTACAACAGAGACCTGGATGTTGTCTCCTTGTTTAGATCCTGAGGCAGCCGTCTCCCAGTGCTAACCTGTGCTCTCCCCTGTGTCCCAGGCCCTGGCCATGCCCTCGAGTGCACGGGCGGGCAATCTGAAAGACCCGGAGGTGGCAGATCTCTTCTGCAAAGATGATCCCGAGAAGCTGTTCGCTGACCTGCGTGAGATCGGCCATGGCAGCTTCGGAGCAGTGTATTTTGTGAGTACGACGTTAAGGCCAGATGTTTAAGTGTCTTTACTTTCAACGCAGCCTCTTCACTTCGGGGTAATCTGTGAACTACATAAATCCTGATTATCAGACTGTATCAGCCTTTTCTCCACTTATTTCATTTAACCTGACATTGTCTTCCCGTTGGTGAATTCAGGAGGTGTTTGTCCACCGTCTTTAAAGCAGTTGTCATAGAGACGGGTGAGACTTGGTACCTGGTTAACAATGAAAGTAACGGTGCATAATTTGAAAGAAAGGTTCAAACTTTGGCTCCTGTCTCACCTCCACTGAGTCGAACGGTCACGGCATGACTTTGGTGTGAGTGGTGAGTCTTTGACTTTGGGAAATTAAAGAAATAGTTGGATACAGACACCCCCTTAATCCAACATCTGTAAGGTGTGGGGGGAGGGGGCGTCTGAAGCTATCTGACAAGCAGTTTAGATGGACTATAAAGCCCGATTGAAGCTGTTCAACACTCCAACAAGAAGTTGTGATGGAGCTTTAACCAGTTTTGTGTATAAAGGAGGGAGTGTTTAATTTGTTTACATCAGCAGATTCAGCTACCGCCACAAATAGAATCTAATTCTGTGGGAAACACTGAATAATTTTTGATGCTTTTTGCAGTATAGAAGAAATGTAGAATTTAATCATTGTTAGGGAGTTGGTGGTTTGTTGGCGTTGCCTTTTTGTGGCCACTTTTCTGTTGCTATGTTTCATAGGTGTACCTAGGTAAAAACATGTAATTGGTTAACTTTCTCCAGCTGCTGGAAACAGCTGTCGGTGAGCAGCTCAAAGCTGAACAAAGCCGAGATGTATGGAACCAGAGCAAACCACATACTCTAAGCTGGTAAAAGCTAAAACGTATTTGTCAGAATATCATTGTCCTTTACTTGTTTGGAGGTAGTTTCCTGTTTCGTGTGCAAGTATAAAGCAACAAGATACTTTGTGTGGTGTTCCTGCTGCTTGGAGTTGAAATCATGTTCAAGAAAATCTGATATTTAAAATGCAATCTGAGCCCCGGAGGTCTGAGCAGTTTAGTTTGTGTGGTTTTAAAAAATTCAGTTGTATCTGCATTTTGTCGTTTATAAAGAAGCTGTGAATTTGAAAATTTACCCACCTAATTAAGAAATCAGTGTGAACACAACACGTGAATGTATTAAACTGTGCATCTCATTTTACCTGTAAGATATTCTTCAGGCTGTGTGGCAGACGAACACCTCCACAGTGTTCTCACTGAATGTCTGAGTTTCAGAGGATCCTTCAAAGGCCATTAGAGATGTGCTACGAAAATAGATGATGTTCATCAATTTGCATCAATTTAACTGGTTTACACTGTGTTTCCTCCAGACTGTGTGTTAACTCAATGTGTGTCAAAGGAGACCAGTGTCCTTAAATGACCTGTGACAACCTCAGTCAGGGATTAAAAAAACCTTATCTGATGTTTAAAATGTTGTTTTTTAAGAAGGCCATAGGATGTAATACTATTTTTAGGAATTCCTCTCAGTCAAAACAGTATTGATGCATCATTTAGCTGTTTACAGTCTGGAGTAGGACTCCATATCGTCAGTGTCATCACAGAGCACCATGACTTCGTCTGGTGTCTGATAGCAGCATCCTCACTCTGGATTTAGGATTAAGCCCATTGGAGGATTAAGCATTTGGGATAGCTTTGAGAAAATATACGCATTTTATCCAAAAACAAATCATTTGGTTTAGTTTGGTTCACAAATGGATCATCGTGTCTGTCTTTGTTCTGGGCTCATTGAGCATGTGAGATTGGTCTTTTGGCACCACCAAATGGTGCTATCATTAACTTGCACCCTCAACTCTAGAAAGGATGGTGAAAAATCAGTTGCTGAATCACACAGTTACCAGGTTACAGTTTTCTTTCTCCAGTAAACTGATGTTTTGTTTCTGAAAAACTGTCCATTTGTAAAATTTAAGCACCCTCTCTCACACAGCAGAGTACTGCGCCACTGTAACAGTTAGAATTAGTATGTAATACCTCCTTAATGAGCATTACCTGCTGTTTATGTTCTAAGGTTACTGCCCTGCTGCATGTAAACGAGTATTTAGAGCGACCAGGTTACGACAGTGAATGTAAAAGTTAAGGAGGTGGTGGCCTAAAGGTTAGAGAAGCTTGAGGCTACGTCCACACCACTGTATTTTCATTTTAAAGCGGCGTCGAATGTGATCTCACCCAGATGAGCGTTTTAGCTCTGTATCAGAAACAATCTCTGTCCAAACTGTCGCACCTAAAAACACACACATACATGACCATTCACATAGGCTGGACAAACACGAGCCAATATAAACAGGAAGCAGATTGTCTACTCTGCAGTTGATTGTTGCACAAAATACTATGAATAAGGAGCAGAAAAGAGAGTTGTAGTGTTAAAATGCAGAATTTAACTGAACAACAGCTGCGAGCAAAGACGACAAGGTCAGTAAACGTAGGAGTTTTAAAACTAAAACATAGTGTGGAGGTAGCCTGAATGTTAAAGTTTGGTTCTCAGACCGGTATGATAAATCTGGGTGGGGAAATTGAAAGAAACATTACTCTTCCTCATTACCACAACTGAGGTGCCCCTGCTGCTCCTCTGAAATAGCTCTGATCAGATTGTGATTGTATGAACCTGTGTGAGTTTGATCAGGGCCTTACTGCAAAAGAGATCTGAGATTCTATTGAAGCTTTCTTAGGAAAAAGCCGTTATCTGATTACCTGCAAAACATCTTTTCTCTGAGTAACTTGGTCTCTGGAGTACACTTGTGAAATGTGTTTCTGTATCTGATCTCCTACAGGCCCGAGATGTTCGCAACAACGAGGTGGTGGCCATCAAGAAAATGTCGTACAGCGGCAAGCAGACAAACGAGGTGACAAACTCCAGAGAAATAAAACATTTCCTTGTAGATTTTAAAGTTACCCCTCCTCAGTTTCTCTGATAATTCAATGGTCATTCTCAAAAACACTGAAACTCTTTCAGTTAATTTTTATGGCCTAGATTTTGAAGATTTTAGTCTTTTCATAGTGTTAAAATAGCTCCTTCCTTGTTCTTTATCCTGATACTCTTCACCCTGAAGTGTGAACAAATAAAACAGCCCATGCCAGTGTTTGTATTTTACGTAATAACATGTTAAGTGTTTTGCAGATGATTAAGCATGTCTCCAATAATGACGATCTATCTTTGAAATGTGCTGAACACACAGGATGAGGACTGACTGAGTGTTTGTGTGTTCATGTGCAGAAATGGCAGGACATCATTAAAGAGGTGAAGTTCCTGCAGAAACTTCGCCACCCCAACACTATTGAGTATCGGGGGTGTTACCTGAAAGAACACACAGCATGGGTAAGTACTGTGTGCATCCGTGGGAGTATTGTAATGCCTCATTAGCTCTGGAAAATGTTTTTCACAATGGAAATACATGCCGCAACAAGCTACAGATGAAAGCTCAGGTTTTTATGTGTTTTCTCTGTGCTGCTATTTAGATATAAAGTGATCTGTAACAGAACAGAAAATTGTGAAATCTTCAAATAACTTTGTGGTTATGGTATAATTACTTTGATGCAACTTTAATGATTAACTGATAATCAAAACCGTTGAAAAATTGTTTAACCAACAAATTGTCAGGCTTGAAACAAAGAGAGAGACCACTGTTGGCTTGTGTTATCCCTTATTGTATCTATGAAAGATGATTCTCATGAAAACAGAGGAATGACAACATTTACATCTGTGATGAAAGAGAGAACTCTGTGTTGAAATAAATGATAGCAGTGTGTCTGTTGACCATTCCGTTGAATTGTCTCTCCCCCAGCTGGTGATGGAGTACTGCCTCGGCTCGGCCTCAGACCTCCTCGAAGGTCAGTTGAGCACAAAGCACCTTGATATTTTCTTTACTAAGTAGAGCTGGATTAAAAAATCTGATTAATCACGGTCTTTATTCTCATTGTAATATTGATTTTTAAAATTCCAATACAATCTTATTATTGATGTGTCTTAGTAAACATATACTTGTACATCTGTGTTAAATTACGTGTGTGTGCAGTGGTTATCTGTTGTCACTGGTTCAGTTAAAGCTGCATGATGGGTAAAATTTCTGCTTTGTGGAAATCAAGTTATTACAACGAGCATGAGAAAATATTTGAACAATAAAAGGAACAGCAGGTGATACAGTAGCTGCTGCCTGAGCCGCCGGGAGTCACTGTGAGGTGAACAGTTATAGTCTGTGCAGGTTACAGGACTGTGGTGACTGACTCTGGCATCTGTGAGAGGGACAGACTGATCTGAACTCAGTTTGTGTTTGTTGGAGAGACTTTTTCTCTGGCTGTGAGATGTGAGGCCATGGAAGTGGAGGGAATAGCGTGTGGATCTACTTTAATAAATCTGTCCCTGTCAGGGAGGAAACAGCAGCTAACATCTGTCTGCAGATGTCAGACTGACACAAGCACTGCAGACTTTCAGTGTCTGTCCTGTCTGTGCTCACTGATCATTACAGTGGACGCCTGGACTCAGCTGAATCATCGGCCACTGATAGTCCATGCATAGCTACATGGGACAGTGTTTATTTTTTAAGATTTGTAGAATGAGGAAAGTGTCCCTGATAGTGTCCCTGAAAGTGGTGCAGTTTATTCTTGCTCAACTATAGACCCAAAAAGATATATAGATGTATTATGTTTAGACATTTTGCATTTGTGAAGGAAAATAAATCCTCAGTCCTGATGTTACCAGCATATTGAACGTGGAAGAAATTTAAGTTCTAAGGATGAATCTGTGCGAAATCAATATTTAACAGATCGGTGCTGATATAATGTGTAAAAGGGCAGGTCTATTATTTAGACATAATTATTCATCAGTCTGTTTGACTCTTCTTTTACTCTCTGTCTTCACAGTTCACAAAAAGCCGCTCCAGGAAGTTGAAATAGCTGCTATTACCCATGGTGCACTGCAGGGATTAGCATACCTTCACTCTCACAATATGATTCACAGGTAAAATCTGTCTTACTGTGTTGACTGCTGTCAAGTTAACTGTTAAAAACATACAGTTGTTAAAGTGGTCTGAGAATTAGACTCCATGTTTTCAAAAGCAAGTGTTTTGTGCAAGTCTGTATCTCAGTTTACAATTTAAATTCATGCACTATGCCAGTGAGTATACTGTATACGCAGTGTACTACAGGCATCACAGTTAATTAAACATTGATCAGTGTTTTATAAAACTTATTATACTATTATTATATTATTTTTATTCTATAAAAATTATTGAGTACTGAGGTTGGATTGTCTTTTGCAGGGATGTGAAAGCGGGCAACATCCTGCTGACGGAGCCTGGTCAGGTCAAACTGGGGGACTTTGGTTCAGCCTCAATCGTGGCTCCGGCCAACTCCTTCGTGGGGACCCCCTACTGGTGAGTGTTCAACTAAGACCTGCTGTCTTCTTCTTTTTATCTTTTTTAAAGACATTCAAGTCACCAATGAATCTTAACCAGTCAAATCTGTCTTTGTGGTGAGATTATAGTGGTGTATAATAGTGTCTGTCATCCTTGGTCTGGTTTCAAAATACCAACAATCAGTTCTTGAAAAGTCTTGAAACCAGTGAAGCTGCACTGGTAATATAAATGCTGAGATTGTTCCATTGTGTCCGTCACTGACCTCTGCCCTGTGCGTTGTGTCAGGATGGCTCCAGAGGTGATCTTAGCCATGGACGAAGGCCAGTATGACGGCAAGGTGGATGTCTGGTCGCTGGGCATCACCTCCATAGAGCTGGGTATGAACTGTGGTTTCTTATATGTGGATAAATCCAGACTTAAAAATACATGATACTAATAATCTTGACTCTGTGCTCTTTCTGTCCACAGCTGAGAGGAAGCCCCCGCTGTTCAACATGAATGCTATGAGTGCCTTATATCACATTGCTCAGAATGAAAGCCCCATCCTCCAGTCCAACCACTGGTGAGAACATCATTTTGTCTCTCCTTGCCAATCTGTTCTAGTTTGTTCTGTACCTAGAGAGCTTCTTTTATCATGATTGACACTGAATCAGGTCAAGATCGACTATTTTCTCATCACTGACTTTGGAGTATTTAGACATTGTATTTTCGCTATTTAAGATCTGAGTATTTCTTGCACCACTGTTCGAGACAGAGAGAAAACAGTATTTCATATCTTGATAACCTTAAAGCAGGCTTCATCTTTGACACTGGGCTTCAAGGACTAAACCTGAATGTATTTTTCCACAGAGGACCTGAAGGACTGAAGTTGTTTGTGACCATGGCTTCTCTCCTGCTTCTCCATGAGTCATTTTATTCACTAATTTGCTAATCCCATCTTTTTCTGCAGGTCTGATTCCTTCCGTAACTTTGTTGACTCTTGCCTTCAGAAGATTCCCCAGGACCGTCCTACCTCGGACGTGCTACTGAATGTGAGGACACACCCAGCTAGAAACGATACCACCCCATCAAATATGCATGTTACATGAGTGTTAACAAATTGTCTGTGGGTTAATTGTGCCGATGTTCATCAGTTCTCCTCATGTTTCCTTCTTAAGCATCGGTTCTTGTGCCGTGAGCGTCCGCTGACGGTGATCATGGACCTGATTGCACGAACCAAGGATGCGGTGCGAGAGCTGGACAACCTGCAGTACAGAAAGATGAAGAAGATCCTCTTCCAAGAGACCCAGCAGAATGGCCCCGTGTCAGAGGGAGGGGAAGAAGAGGAGGTGAGGGATCGGACCAAGATAAAGTCGATGGGTGTTTTTGCATCGAAAGTTCCAGAAACTTTAATTTCTGAAGGACTAAGGGTGTTGTGATCTGTGTTTCCACAGCTTGGGAAACTACCCAGCTGATATAACAAAAGTACAACAGTCACCTCTCAAATCATTTGTGTAAAACAAAAAAAAAAAACCCAAAGCCTGGACTTGATAGTTGGTCTCTGGCTGCTCCATCCTAATTATCTGCAGCCACAAAGTACAAACAAAACCAAATGTTTCCAGCTCTGGTGCCAGTGGAGAACAGTGTTGTGAAGCACACTAGTGTATTCGACCCAGTCACCAGCTTTCACACTCCAAGCCCCACGAGCAGCCACTTAGTTTTACCCCTATCTTCCCAGAGTTAAATCTAGACCCTGGAGTTCCTTAAAGGGTTCCTGTTCCCCGGGAAAGTGGGCTCAGGGAGTTGGTATAGAGGAGGAGGGAGAATATGTAGAGAAAAGAAAAGGACTTTGAGATTCTGAGACTGTGGATCTGAAAATCTATCTGGTTTGCAAAAATATGTAATAATAATAATGTATTTCTGCAACTTGAGCTAGAGTAATAGACACAAAAAAGACCAATTATGCACACAGGCAAAAAATGAACCTAAAATATATCATGCTGGTCTGTTTGTCTGTGTTTTTGTGTATGTGTCAGGAGGTGGAGCAGTACCTGCTGCGGACAGGTACAGTCAACAGCATGGAGAGCTCCCAGTCCGTTCCCAGTATGTCCATCTCTGCCAGTTCTCAGAGCAGCTCAGTCAACAGCCTGGCCGACGCCTCCGATGACAGCAGCAGTGAGATGGCCATGATGCAGGAGGGCGAGCACACCGTCACCTCCAACAGCTCCATCATCCACCGGCCCACGGTAAATGCCGACCTCAGCCAGGACAGACAGCTTCACTTTAAATATCGTCCACCTGCTGTGTTAAAGACCAGACATGGTTTCTATGAGTGAGAGCTGAAATCGTTTAAATTAGTCGACCCATGTGTTGTCCAAGAGTAAAAGTGTCTGACCTTTCTCCCTCCCCCCTCCTCCTCCTCCTCAGGGTCAGGATAACATCTATGATGACCCTTACCAGCCTGAGATGGACCAACCCCAGGTTCCCTCAGCTGGACGCCGTCGAGCCTACTATCGCAACCGTGACCACTTCGCCACCATCCGAACCGCCTCCTTGGTAAGTTTACTCAGCAGGGCCCATTCTCCTCGACTCGAAGAAACAAAGCAAACAAAGATTTCACTTTTTTAAAATTCCAAAGCAGATGCCTTCTTGCTACAGTTCTTGGAGAGCACCTGTGTACAATGTACTGTTTATTACAGCAGGTGTAGCAGCTCTCACATCAGCTTTCACAGTCCTGTTCTCAAACATCGGCGCTGATCTTTTCCTTGTCCCCGTCCTCCAGGTGACGCGTCAGATCCAGGAGCACGAGCAGGGCTCAGCGCTGCGAGAGCAGATGTCCGGGTACAAACGAATGAGGCGGCAGCACCAGAAGCAGCTGATGGGGCTGGAGAACAAGCTGAAGGCCGAGATGGACGAGCACCAACTGAAGCTGGATAAGGAGCTGGAGAACCAGAGGAACAGCTTCTCCACCGAGGCCGACAAGCTGTCCAAGAAACACCAGGCCATCCTGGAGAAAGAGGTGACGGACAGAGCTCCATATGTCAGCAGACTCAGGACATTAACTCTGATTACCTCAATCACAAAATCACTGATTACATCATTCAGACTAATGTAATGTAGTTTGCATGGTTTGACTTGATTGCTTTGTAAATGCAGCTTTCCGATTTTTCTTTTGGTGACTTCTTTAAAAATGAAACTTAGTATCTGTGAGACGTCTTTACACAAAATTTACAGCAAATTTTCTCTGATGAACCCTTTGGTTTTAGTCTTTTTCATGGGATTTGTTGCAGATGAGAAAGAATATCTGGAGCCTTGTTCTCAAAATGATGTTGTCTAATGCACACTTAGAGGATGTGTATAGGAGAATGAATCTAGTGGACTTTCATTTAACACCCAAAGGTGTTGAGTTAATAATAATGTCAAACAGAAAATAGCAGACCCTCTCAGTAGAGATCATGGAATCAGTGTTCAGTGGTTTAAATAGTTCATTCGCAAATTTATGTTAATTTTCTGTCAGTTGACTAATTGTTTAATATGTTTTGGTTACTTATCAGTGTCAGCATCTATGGTTCATAAAAACGACCCCTAACCTTGGGCTCTTTGTGTCCTCCTGCAGACGAAAGCAGCTCTGGCAGAGGAGAAGAAGTTCCAGCAGCACATACTGGGCCAGCAGAAGAAGGAACTGACCAGTTTACTGGAGTCACAGAAACGCCAGTATCGCCAACGCAAGGACCAGCTGAAGGAGGTGTCAGCCCCCACATAACCAGATACAGATGTTGATGCTCTCTAAAGCGGAGTGGAGTCAGAAATTAAAATGAACAAGCCTACATAAGAAAGCACAAAGTTACCAGATGTTCTCATAGTATTTACTCTCTCCAAGCAGGTGTTCATGTCAGGACTCTGCTCAGTATTTGTTAAACTATCCACACTTGTTTGTTTGTTCCTCACCTTCTCCCCCTCTTTCTTTCTCTGTCCCGCACTAAGGAGCTGAGCGAGAACCAGTCAACTCCGAAGCGCGAGAAGCAGGAGTGGTTGATCCGTCAGAAGGAGTGTTTACAGCAGATGCAGGCGGAGGAGGAGGCCAGTCTGCTCAGGAGGCAGAGGCAGTACTACGAGCTGCAGTGTCGCCAGTACAAGAGGAAGATGTTACTGGCTCGCCACAACCTGGAACAGGACCTGCTCAGAGAGGTACAACAGATCCACACAGCTGAAACTCACCCTGAATCTCCCGAATCCAGTCACACAATGAAGGTGTCTTTGTAGCTGATAGATGATATGTTTGAAGAAAAAAAAAAAAGGAGTGAGGAGTGTCTCTTTATTGTCCTAAAACACCACAGAGTGATGGGTTAATATGTCATTAATAAATGTGAGCTCAGTTATTCTGTAGAAAACGAGGCTTCCACTAACTTATGTCTTGTCCTCCACCAGGACCTGAACAAGAAGCAGACCCAGAAGGACCTTGAGTGCGCCATGCTGCTGCGACACCACGAGTCCACCCAGGAGCTGGAGTTCAGGCAGCTGGGCTCGGTGCAACGGACTCGGGCCGAGCTGATCCGAACGCAGCACCAGACCGAACTGACCAACCAGATGGAGTACAACAAGCGCCGTGAACAAGAACTTCGACAGAAACATGCTATGGAAGTCCGGCAGCAGCCCAAGAGCCTCAAGGTACAAGAGACTGTGACAAACCAGAACTGTAAAGAATTATTAGCTTCAGTTCTCAGATCTCTGACATTATAATAATTTCTCACACATCCTGGAAAACTTCGGAAATGCAAGTGACAAAAGTCCTGAAGAATTACAGTCAGATCAATAAATAAAACTCCCTAAAATTTAGTTTTAGCATAAAATACAGAAAATATGTTAGTGTTAAATATCAGTATGTGTCATGTCTGACTTGTTGTTCCAGTCCAAAGAGCTGCAGATCAAACGTCAGTTCCAGGAAACCTGTAAGATCCAGACACGTCAGTACAAAGCCCTGAGGAACCACCTGCTGGAGACCACTCCCAAATCCGACCACAAAGCCGTCCTCAAACGCCTCAAAGAGGAGCAAACACGTAAGCTGGCCATCCTGGCCGAGCAGTACGACCACTCCATCAACGACATGCTGTCCACACAGGCTGTGAGTAAGGCAAGGAACCCTCCGCGCACCTTCTACACCTGAAAAACTGCACCTGCACCTTCTCACAGCAGCAACACAGCCTCTGTTTTCACATCAGAACGAAGCCCATCACAAGTTCAAACATTAAGTTCACAGTGTTATAAAAGAGAGAAAAGCAGCAGTGATTTTTGTTTTGTATTTTTCTTTGATAAATGTCTTAAGTGATTAATCAGGTATCAAACTTGATGCTGATCAATTTTATATAGATATAAAATAAATAGATAAATATAATATTTTATATAGATAGAAAACACAGACATAAGACATTAAAATGCCAAAGTGACAACAACAGCAATAGAGCCACAGTTTTCATTTTTCAGCCAAACACACGACAGTGGTGCTGAATGAGTCCAGTGAATTTACAGTGAAATACATGTTAATCTTAATGTTACTGAGGGCGGAAGAAAGAAGTACCTGCTCGAAATGAGACTTAAACCATCAGAGTGATGACAGGGACGTTTCTGTACAGTGACTCTGATGAAGAAAATGATTCGATAAAGACATGATTTGAGAGCGTGTCGTCACAGAGACGCACTGTCCTGCAGCAGATTGTGCTCTACTGATACAGAGGCTCGTCCCTGTTTGTCCCCACAGCTGCGGCTGGATGAGACCCAGGAGGCGGAGTACCAGGTGCTGCGGATGCAGCTGCAGCAGGAGCTCGAGCTGCTCAACGCCTACCAGAGCAAGATCAAGATCCACACCGACACCCAGCACGAACGAGAGGTGAAGGACCTGGAGCAGAGGGTGTCCATCCGCCGAGCGCTGCTGGAGCAAAGGGTGTGAAGTCACATGGTTACAGACCAACAGATCAATGTCACTGTGACAGAAAAGAATAAGCAGTTATGAAAGAAACTTGTCAATAATAGTTATAATAGTCACGAATAATAGTGAATATGTCTCTTCTCTGTCAGATCGAGGAGGAGATGCTGTCTCTGCAGAACGAGCGTTCAGAGAGAATCCGGACTTTGCTCGAGCGTCAGGCTCACGAGATCGAGGCCTTCGACTCGGAGAGCATGCGGCTCGGCTTCAGCAACATGGCGCTGAGCGGCATCCCGGCCGAGGCCTACAACCAGGGCTACCCGACCCCCAGCCCTTCGTCGGGCTCCAGCGGCTGGCCCTCGAGGCCCGTCCCCCGCTCGGGCAGCCACTGGAGCCACAGCGTGCAGAACTCGGTGGCGACTCCATCCTGGCGCAGTCAGAACCACAGCGGAGGAGGCTTCAGCCGCGCAGAGTCCATCACCTCCTCCCACGGCCTTGGTAGGGACAGTGAGCTGAGCAAGAGCAGCAGGGGCCACCCCTCTTCCTCCTCCTCCTCTTCCTCCCACCATCACCACCACCACCACCACCACCACCAGCAGCAGCAACAGCAGCACTACCTCCCCCAGCACTACCAACACCACCAGAGCACGCCGCAGCTCTACCGTGACAGCCACGATCGCGACACCCGGGAGCGCGAACGGGCCAGGGAGTGGGTCGGAGGAGGGGGCCACTACTCCCATCATTCCCAGGGCCACCACCACCACCACCTCTCCTCCCACGCCTCTGCCCAGTCCCTGGCTCTCCTACCACCACCACCCCCACCTCCCCCCATCTCCCTCTCCTCTTCCTCTCCTCCCTCCTCTGCCTCCTCCTCCTCATCATCACAGGGAGGCTATGGAGGCGGTGGCCTGAGCGTCAGGGGCCCCAGTCTGATGGCCCTCAGGAACAGCCCCCAGCCTCTGAGGAGGACGGCCTCAGGGGGGCCCGGCGGCGGCGGGGGCAGTGATGGAGGGCTCAGCCGGAGCACATCAGTCACGTCTCACATTTCTAACGGCTCTCACCTCTCCTACTCATGAAAGCAGCTGGGTTCTCCTCTCTGCTCTGATCTGAGAGCGTCACTCTGCTTCTGTGCAGGAAACCAACCAACAGGCTGCGAGGACGACGGAGGCAGAGCCACGCCCAGTTCACACAGAGAGCCGAGCTTTAGTTTTTCTGTTAGGAGGCTTCATAGAGCAGGAGCAGAGTAAAAAAACAAATACCCAGATTTTAAACGTGTAAATTTTAATATCTCCTTTCTTGAAGTGAAAAGAAAGAGAGGAAGATACAGAAACACACAAGTTTTAAAAACCCTGAGGAGACAAAAAACAAAACAATCGAAAAAAAATTTGTCAAATTGAAGGCAAACAACACGTCCACATGTGAAAATGAGCCACAAGTCGTATCGTATAAAATCCCAGAAAACACATTGAATCCATTGCACAGTATTGACTTTGTAGTGAGATGGTTTTAACTGCAAGGGGGGGGGGGGGTGTCACCTGTTGGACCAGTTTGAGGTTCAGGTTCGAGCCAGGTTCAGGTGTTCAGTGTCGGAGCAGGTGCAAGTTTAGAAATGGAAGTTTGTTGGTTCTCAGTTTGTATCGAACTGAGCGACAGTTGTGGAGCTTCCACTTGGCTAGCGGTGCTTTAAAAACCACTGTAACTATGTAAATAACAGTAAATTGTAAACCCAGTTTTTGTTTTGTAAGTGTTTCATACATTCAGCAGGGCGGGGGGAAGGGGGGGGGGGCAGCACAGCACAGGAGTTGACCAAGGGAAGATTTCTTGAAAACATTTCTTTTATTTGTAGTGATAAGATTCTGTATATGACAGTAAAAAAAAACAAAAAAACACTGCCATCTTTTTGTTGGGTTGACCCGAGACAAGTCTACCACTGCCCTTTAATCTTCTTAAAGGAACAGTCTGACATTTTGGAGCATGAGCCTGGGTGTTGTCTTGGCAACAGCCAGAGGAGAAGATGATTAATCAGGTTGATCTCTGAGCGTCCAGGACAGAAGGAGCTCCAGCAGGAGGAAACTTTCCAACAGCTTCAAAACTGAGAAAACAAGAATGAGACTTCACCGTTTCTCAGTTACTCCCAGTTGTCGGTTTATTAGTAACACCCAGCTAAAACTAATCCTAACTAAAACTAATCCTCAAATCACTTTTTACTGAAGCTGTTTCAGAGGCGTTGATTCAACTGTTTTCTGCTGTCGAACTGTGTCGCCTTACACGGAGAGGTTTTTCTGTTTTTAGGCCAATAAAATAACAGAAACCTCTGTCTGTGTAACACAACACAACACAAAAACCTGCTGACCCACAACCTGCTGTGTGCAGTGACGACACTGGATTTTAGTCCTGTCGTCTTGATTAAGTTTTCAGCTTCATGCTTTTCCACCTCTGAATTAAAGCCTATATTTGGCATCAATTTATCACATTTCCTGGAAACTCAATTGAGAAGCTGTGTTGTTGATGACAAAACTAGACAGGATGTCTGTTTTTGGCTGGTCCAACAGAAGACCTGACACTGACACACAAATCATTAAAAAAAACCACATTACTGCCTTAAAACAGCCCTGTTCATCATTTCCTAAAACACTAATACTACCTGTAAATATTCTGTCCTCTGACAGAGCTCAAATCTGAATTCAACTTTTTTTTAAGTATTGTGGACATTTTTGTTTCCTTTATTATGAAGCCAATGGATGTTGTTGAACACTGCTAATTATATAAAAGCATTTTTTCACACCATTGGTAGTTATTGATGTGCGGTTCTTTTACTAGGTTTGGTTATGTTTGTTTCAAATGACTTCTAGGTTCACATTAGTTTCACTCACGATCAGAGCACATTGTTAACGTGTTCGCTCAGGTTGGTGGGACAAGATGAAAACAAGATCAGTTTGAAGCTGTTGGAAAGTGTTTTTCATCCTTTTATCCCCGTCACAGAGACTTGTTTCCCCCCTGGTTTTTAGTGCTAAACTAGACGACGCACATCCAGGACTCACAGACTCGACTTGTTGAAACAGCGAATAAGGAAATCTCCAAAATGTGGGCGTGTTCCTTTAAAGGGATGCTGCCAGAGAGTGTCGATGGGTGAGCCGAGCACTAGATCTTGCTGTGTGTGTGTGTGAGTGTGCGTGTGTGTGTTTGTATGAAAGTGTGTGCGTGTGCGCAGCGCTGACAACTTACCTACACCTGTCTCCCCACAGTTTGTCTGCATCTGTAGATAAGATGTACATGTGCATTACAAATTAGTAAAATTCAGTGCATGGAGCTTATGTACAGACGACATTTGTATGAATAACATGCACACTACCTATTTATATAAGTGCATATAAATGTAAGATACCTGTGTAAATGTAGCAGGTATACTGAAGATTGTTCACTGTCCAAACACTTTTGACTTGCATTGTACTTACCAGTGTACATAGAAGCACTAACTCTGAGACTGTGTTAGAGTAATAATAATGATTATTTTGTCATGTGAGTTAAACCGATTTGTACTAGATGCAGACAAATAGTTGCTATCATTATTATTACTACTACTGCAGTTGGAATATTTATGTTGTTATGCTAATTTTTAAGTTTTTGAAATGTAATTGCCAATTTTGACCACTAGGTGGGGAATAAGCGCAATGTTACTGTGATAGAGCTATAAAAAAATATTAGTGTTTTTAAGGAGGACAAAAGGACTACCTTTCCCAGCATTCCTGTCGAGGTCTCAGGGTAGGAGTCTACAGTTCTGGGCAGGGCTGCGTTCTACTTTTACTTTTTTTTTTTTTTTTGAGCCAGTATTAAAATGTGGAGCGTCCACAGTCGAGCTGAATTACAGACGTATTTCCAGATTCTTTCACTACATTTGGTGCCATATTTTTATTTTTATTTTTATCTTACATTTCGCACTCCTTACTCGTCACTGTAGGGAGGACTTTCCCAAAAACATTGTAACCTGCAAATTATGGAGCCCAAAAAGTGTTCGGTATTAGATAAATAAAAAAATAAAATCATAAATAGTGTTACAAAAGAAAACAAAATTTGTAAAAATAAAAAAAAAAGAAAAATTTGAAGAAATTTTATGAAATATTATTTCTTCATTTATTTTTTACAGTACCAGGATATAATTGGATGTAAGTTTGATTTCATATATGGCATCTTTATTTCATAATGGCATTTTTTCTAGTAACACTTTGGCCTTAGACATTTGTCACTTGGCTTTTGACAGACAATTCTCACTATTATCTGACATTTTCATAAACCTGCAGTCGGCCTGCAAATAATGATTATTTTCATTACCAACTGAAATTGATGATGATTTTCTTGATTAGTCAGTCAGGTGTTCATGAAATGTTGCTGTTTCCCACATCACAAAGTGATGTTTTGCCCCAAAGATATTTAGTTTACCGTCATGTACAACAAGTAAAGTGGCTGAAACCAGAGAATTAAAAGATGACACCATTTGTTTTTCCAATCAATTTTCTCTGGATCGACTAATTGTTGTAACTTCATCTAAGAATTCATTACATAATGTCTGTTTTAAATTTCACAATGTTGTATTTCATGATATAGAACTGCAATGATTGGTCGATCAATGGACTTGGAACTGTTGTTCGATTAATCAATCATAATTAGTCACATTTCTAGCAAACGTGGTGAAAAATGACAAATATTCTCTGAAGTGAGAGAATTTCATGCATTTTAAACATTTCTTTAATCTTTGGAACAAAGTTGAAGACGTTACATTCAGCCCTGAGGAAAAATTGAATTTTTTGGATTATTTTGTGGACTAAACAATCGACTAATTGAAAAAATAATCAGTTATTGATAATGAAAATAATAGTTACAGGCCTTTCGTAACAAAACTCTTGAAAAATACCTTTATTAAATGAAAATCAACTGAAAATAATGATGAAATGACATTTTATAATAACGAATGGAGTTTTTATGATTTCTTGAATTATTTCAGATTTATGTTCATTTATATATATTGTAAACACTTTATACATGTGATCATTTATCCTATAATTACTTTAACACGTTTAATATTGAACACTTTGGTCCTCCGTAGCAGAACTCCACTCTCCTTAATAAACACCTCATCATTTGGTTTTGCACAGTTCGAATGGGTAGAAAAAAATCATCTGGTCACTTTCTGCAGCAGCGTCTCAACAGGTAAATAAATCAGGATTTAATTTTTTTTTTTTTTTTTCTTCCATCTCTGCTGCAGAGAGATGACCTCAGTGTGATCTGATGCTGTCTTTAGTTGTCATGTCTACCTCATTTGCACTGATAGTAAAAGAATGTTTGGGTGGATTTAAAAAAATATTTCTTGGCTTTTGCTAAATTTTTTTGTTTCCTTCTTCATATTTGTGCAAATGTTGACATTAAGGAAATGAATGAGAGCGGAATAGTCGTCAATAGTGAGTGAGAAAATTTAGAGTGGAAGCTGTAAAATTAGTTTCTTTTTGATTTTCCCTCTGCTGACACATCACTACAGGACATGCTGGACTCTAATCCCACGTGGAGACGCTGAGAGACATTCAGTGGGCGAACACAAGTCAAACAACATGTACTGATCATTGTTGATGGAGATGGTTGGTAGGAATCTGCTGGCCGGGGTGGATGAACTGTGCTTCTTCCCTTCCTCAAATCCTCAAGAAAATGTTTGAACCGTGAGATTTCATTTTGCCAACTTTTATCTTTTTTTAAATGCTTTTTTATGTAATGACTTTGAGTGCTGACCATTCCTGGATTGTGTTGTTTTTGCCAATTAAAGCTGCACTGGGGAAGATGAGGTCAAAACTCCGCGAACAGAGAGACGAGCACATGTTTTAGATGCAGTCTGTTGTTTTTGTGTAATGTTGGACTCACCAACATCAGATGTTTGACTCCCGGCCTGAGCTGCGTGTTCACAATAACACTTTGATCCCAACTTGATATTCACCAGTTTACTGACAGTGGATACTGACTTCAGGATTTCTGTGCTTTGTTATATTGTCAAAATTTAAGGAATTTATTTTGGGAAGTTTTCAGGTTTGCTATCTTCTCCATAATCTGATGAGAACACGAACATGAGTTAAAGCTGCAACTAAGGATTGTTTCAAGTATCAATTTATCTGCCAATGATTTTTTTTTTTTATTGTCAATTGTCAGAAATTAGTGAAAAATGCCTAGTAAAACTTCTCAAAGCCCACGGTTATGTTAAAACCATTGCTCAGTTAATTATCTGTGTATTCATTATTATTAATCTGCAAATATTTTGATAGTTGAAATAAAAAAAACGTATCTGCTTCCAGCTTCTCCGGTTTCTCAAATTTGCTGTTTTTCTGTTTTCTATTAAACTCAGTATCTTTGGGTTTTTACTGTCGGACAGACGGAGACATCTGAGGTGTGGAATATTGAGAAAAAGCATTTAACACAATTTTCTGTGTAAAAATGCAATATTTAAAGGTCCAAGGTGATGTCTTCAAGTGTCTCATTATGTTCGACCAACAGTCCAAAATACTCAGTTTTAAATTATACACGACACAAAAGCAGCTTATTCATACAAGACAGGAAAAAAACCTTAATCACCTTTGTTGTTTTGCTCTTGGAGTAAAGAGCCTCAGCTCTGGTGCGTTCAAGGACAGTTTGACATTTAAAAACTTAATTACTGCATTATTGAATCTCGTTTAATAAAAAAAAAAAGAGAGAAATTTCACAAGTCGATGGCCAACAAGTGATTTTCCCAAAAAGTGTAACTGTTTTTCCTTCATTAGATGATTCCTTGTTTCTGTTTGGGTCCACAATTTTCCTGGTGCAGTTTTAAATGTTTCTGTAGGACAAACTTGTTCAGTGTCACTGCCTCTGCCCCTGAAGGCAGGAAACACCTCCCCTCCCCCCAGCAAACCAAAAGAAAACACCCCCTGACTGTTGTGTTGGTTGTGGCCAGCAGGTCAAAGAGACGGGGGCAGTTGTGAGGATGATGATGATGAGTTTGTGTGGAGAGCAGGATGATGTGCGTCTGTCAGACAGGAGAGGTTGTGGATGGATTTAAATCTGTTTTTACAGTAGGAGGCTGAGTTTCAAATGTTCAGGTTCAATGCAAAATGTGTGGAGGAGTGTTGAAGATGAGCTGTACAGAAACGTAACAAAGTAATTTTGGAGAAATAAATGAACAAAAACAGAAGTGTTGGTTTGTTTTTATTGTGTTTTTGTTTTGTTTTTTTCTATAATGTTTTATTTTAAATTGTAGTTGAGATCTTTTTATTTCCAAAGATACAAAATGTGTCTGAATTTTACATATTTTTCCAATTTATTTGATTTAATTTTCAATGTGCTGCATGACTATAACTCAAATATAATCATTCATGTTATTTAAATTTTTTTCTAAAATGGGTAAAACTAAAATTCATATATATTAAAAACTTATACAACTATGAATTGATCCAAAAATCCCATCAACATATCAACTATGATGTATTATTACAGGCTAAGATAAAACTTTATTGATCCCTGACGGGAGATTCACAGCAGCAGTTTATAAAGTATGATTGATATCCATCTTTACCAGCTGCAACATAAAAGTGATCAATGCATCAATAATAATAAACACCAGTCTAACACAGGCCCTACACTAATCAGTATCTTGGTACTTAGTAAATTATGACACTATTAACAATGTTTTTATATCTTAAGTAAAATATCTGAGTCTCTTTCTTCCGTTTAAAGCAGATTTAACAAATGATTCATGAAGTTTAATTCATTTTTAACTGATAAATTATAAAGGCTCCTCCGCCCCCAGAGGAGCTGCTGACTGAAAACACCAGGAACCTAAAAATAACTTTTCAATCTGTTTCTGGGGGGGATGATTAAAGGGGAGTGGGCAGCATCACCTCCCATCAAGACTATAGTCAAGCTGGACAGAAACAGGAGACACACACCAGGAAGTAAAGGTTGTACTTAGAATAAAACCACAGTTTGGTCTGGAAGCTTCTGTGTGCAGAGTAAAAACCTTTAAAACACACATTACAAAGACGTGACCTCCACTGGGCAGGTTTACTTTCATTAATTCCCCCGACACACTCAAACTGATCAGTGCTCAATAACTGATAATTTATTGATTAACTAATTAGCTCCTCAAATGTGAATCTCAGCATCTTTGTGTTTCAGGGAAGAATGATGGACATCTCTTCACTATTTCTGACATTTTATTCACTGAACATTCAATCAATTATTAATTAAAACAATTATTAAATATACTTATATCACTCACTAATTACTGACAAACAGAATCATAACAACAGCTTCATAACAAATCCCAACTGTCGATGTGACGCTTTTATTTTGAAAATAAATCCACCGGAAGCTCTTGATATTCTGTCGCTTCCTGTTGGGAGGAAGTCGTCATTCAACCCAAATTCAACTGTCGTTTTACAGTTTCTGTCAAATACGAGTTAATCGACGGAGCAGATTCGGTCAGAAAGACGCAGTGGTTCGACCACAAACTAAAAAGGCTCAGAGATGGCGCAGGAAAACATTTTCTTCTTCGTTCCCAATTTGATTGGTAAGTTTTTTAACCGTCAACATGTAGCTAGCTTAGCGTTAGCAAGGTACAGTAGATAATGTCAAGACAGTGTCACACCAAACTCCATTCAAAAAAGTGCCAAATATAGTGGACACACAAAGCAGAAGGCAGGCTTCCTGTCTGTTGTAAATATGAGGGCTCACCAGTGGATGAAAGGAATAAGTAGTGACGCTAAATTAACTTTTTCCAGTTTTTCCTTCGTTTATGGTGAAATATTTTACACCTCACTTACACTCCCTTCTGCATTGTAATCTGAAACACAACGATTATTAGAATAATCAAATTAAACTATTTTGATGATCTAAGAATCTTTTTTTTTCTCATCAAAACAGTCAAACTTTCTCTGGTTCCTCTCAAATGTGAGGATTTGACACTTTTCTTCATCATATATGACAGTAACCTGTGTGTCTATGAGTTTTATTAGTTTCTCAGACAAAATATTAGTATATCTATTAATGCAGAGATTGATGCTCACAACATGATGCACAGGGAAATGTAAAAGACTAATGTGTCATATAGAGACAGGAAATGACAGGTTGATTCAGGCTGGGACCTTTGTTGCAAGTCATCCTCCTCCTCCTCCTCCTCATCATCATCAATGCTCACGTTTCCTGTGACTGCACTCAGGTCGTTTTTGTGTCTGATCAGTAAACCCGGTGTCCTCTTGTCTCTGCAGGTTATGCCCGCGTGGTGTTGGCCCTGGTGTCCTTCTACCTGATGCCCTGCTGTCCATGGCCGGCGGTCTTCTGCTACCTGCTCAGCGCTCTGCTCGACGCTTTTGACGGCCACGCTGCACGGGCGCTAAATCAGTGTATGTGTCTGCAGGGGAAAATCTCCACTGGGGGGGTGGGGTGTGGGAGGGGGCAGGGCACATGTCCATATCACTTTTCAAGGTCTTTTTCCACTTAAATCATTTCTTTTGCAGAAGATTTGCAACATTAAACAACAACAGTGTAAAAAATAAAACACAATTCATTTGCATTTTTCCACCATTCATTTATATTTGCAGCTCTGTTCTGATGTCGTCCATTTCTCCCGTTTTCTTCCAGTTGTGCTTCTTGTGGTCTGAAGACATTTGTCAGACAATTTCTTCAACAGTTCTTCATCAGTCCTTTGTCAGAGGCTCTGCCTTCCCTCAGTTCCTTGTTGTAGCTTTTTTACTTCTGCTGACAGCTTCCTCTGAGATAAAGTACTGATCCTGACTCTCTGTGTCCTCTGATGTTTCCCATCAGCCACCAAGTTTGGAGCCATGATGGACATGTTGACAGACCGCTGTGCCACCATGTGTCTGCTGGTGAACCTGTCCCTGCTTTACCCCTCCTACACCTTCCTGTTCCAGCTCAGCATGTGTCTGGACATCGCCAGCCACTGGCTGCACCTGCACAGGTACGTCATTAGCACTTTCATCGGAGCTGCAGGAGAAGCCTCTTCTTCTATATTTAACGCTGGAGCTAAATGTTGCTGCAGTTTTCCATGTGAGCGTCATGTGGAGACGAGGCGGGGCTGATTTTCTGCTCTGTGGTGTGGATGAGAAACGACAGTGTTAGACTAGATTTGTCTAATCGTCCATATTAAACCCTACAGGCCTGTTTCTGTCTGTTGGCAGTTCCAGAGCCAGGCTTCAACATGTGTGAACCAACTGAGCATTTTAGATTAAACTTTTTTTTTTAGTCGTGAATAACTTTCCTCCTGTTTTACATGAGGGTTGAGTCCCTGTCATCCCCTTTCTGTTTCTGTTTTTGCTTTTGTCTTTGTCCACACTCTCAAACTGGGATTTGATGCTTATCACTGTTTAACAATAGACAGTAGTGGAAATCAGCAGATTATTAAGTTTTATTTTATGGAGCTGAGGGACAGATTGAAAACCAATGGAACTGATTAACAGATTGAAAAACTGAGGGTATGGATCAATAATTTGAGGGAATAGATTAATAAAGTGAGGGAAGAAATAGATAAACTGATATTATTAATCTGTTCCCTCAGTTTATGAATCCATTATATACATACATATACATAAATATTTTCTTCTACCACATGACCCCTGCAGGGCTCTGTACTTCTGCAGCTTGCTTCATGTTGCCTTCATCAGAAACCTGTTAGAGAAGCTGACCAGTTCCTTTTGTCTCCACGTAGAAGCATCAACGTTTCCTACAGCGAAGCTTCACCGTAAACCTTTATTGAAAATATAAATCCCTGTCAGGTCAGACTCGCTGAGCTGCTGCTGCTGCTCTGCTTCCTCATCATTTCTCTTTCTTTCTCTTCCTCAGCTCTACGATAAAAGGATCGGCCAGTCACAAGACCATCGACCTCTCCGGGAACCCTGTTCTCCGAATCTACTACACGTCCAAGGTCAGGAGCTCGGTTTGTGTGTCTGTCTCTCACACACACAGACACGAGAGCAGACGCTGTATCTAGAACCTGTGTTGATCTAAAACTCAGGAGACTGACTCAGATCTTGTCTCGTGCAGCCGGTGCTGTTTGTGATGTGCGCTGGGAACGAGCTCTTCTTCTGCCTGCTCTACGTTCTCTATCACATCCCAGAACCCGCTGGTAAGATCCTCCTCTTCCTCACCCTGATCAGCTCGTCACACGTCAGAGCCTCGGCTCACGTCTACAGATACAGTCACAGGAACGTGGGGTCTTCATCATGTTTTCTGTTGTTTCCTATCAAGTGTCCAGTAGAGTCCATCAGAACTCGTCCCCCAAAACAGAATCAAATCTCTGTTTACAAATGTTACTCAGGATGTTTCACGTGAAGAGCTCAGGGTCGTGTGTGTTTAGTTCTAAAACAGACTGAAACACGGCTGATAAAGGCTGCAGGGCAGTTTTTAAAGAGACTCTCCTCATAAATATTAATGTAGAAATTCAAAGACAAATATTAATATTAATAATAATAGTAACAAGTGGATTATTTTGCAGGAGTTCTTTTTTTGTGGGGGAGATTTTTCAGACATTAAAGGTGTTTACCTGGAATTTCACTGCTTTTCCAGTCCAGAGGTAACAGGTTGGCATGATGGGTAATATATAACTTTATCCCCCCACCCTTCATTTAGCCTTTGGAATCAGAACATGAAAAAATAAAATAAACAGGTAATAACTGCTTTCGAACAGACTGTAATGCAGTTGTGCTCAGATCTAAGTGTCGGTCTCTCTAACTCCTGCTGCTGCTGCTGTATAAACACATCATGGACGATAATATAGTAAAACACAGCTGTAATATAAAATATGTTTCACAGTTAGAACAGATACTCGACATTTTCTTATAGCTGCTTATAAACAACATCACAGTCTGTTGTAAACTGTTCATTCAGGCTAAATAATGGAGGTAAATGTGAAGCGTCCCTGAGTGAGTCTGTTCTCTGCTGCAGCCTGGCTCTACTGGCTGCAGGGACTCTGCGGGACCATCTGCCTGCTGAAGTCCGGCATCAGCCTCCTGCACCTCATCACCGCCTCCCAGAACATGGCCGCCATGGATGCCGCCGAGCGGGAGAACACCATGAAGAAGCAGTGAGGAGGTCGGGAGGCGTCGGTGAGGATGAAGGGTTCAGCAACAAATCCATCAGTTTTATTTATTCACATTTCCTAAAGGGGAACAGGAGGCTTTGTGGACTGAGGCGACTTAGATGAGACGAGTTTGTCTGTCGATCATCAGAAATACTTTTTTTTTTTATGACCAAATATGACAACATAAGAAATTCCATCTCGGGCAGGTGAGAGGCTGGAAGGTCTGAGGGCTTATTCACAGACTAAACAACAGATTCATGTTTTCTCTGCTCTGATTCATTTTACAAACAAACAGTAAAGAATCTGAACATCACAGATTCACTGAAACTGATACTGTAACATAAAAGGACATATTTTTACATCAGATTTGATCCATATCACAGAGGCTACGTGTGTGTGCAGACAGATGGTGACATTTCTGACCCCAGTTTGTGCTTCTCCTGTGTTGTTGTTACACTGGAATCACACACTTGTTCATTTATTTCTCAGTGATATTTGTTAATGTTGTTTTGGAGCTGTAATGATTAGAGAACAGTTAATCAATTAATTGAAAAACTAATTACTCGACTCTGAAAATTAAATTCAATCCTAGTAATTTTACATTTGAGCTGAAACAATCTCTTGATGCAGCGTCTCAAATGTGAGGATTTCCTGCTTTTCTCTGTTTTATAGATTATAAATAGATTGATAGATTTAATATCGCTGGGTTTTGATTGCGAAGACGTCATCTCTGGGCTTTAGGGACTTGTGTGCTGGGAATTATTCACTATTTTCTGTCATTTCTGAAAAGTAACCAATAATGTTATAATTGTTGGCTGCAGCTCTGTTTTTAAATATTTAATAGTATCTTACCATGTTGTACAAAATAAGGATGGTGAAACGTCATTTCCAGATGTTTCACTTGACATTTTTTCTGGGAATTCCTTCGACACAATGAAAAATGTTATAAAAGAACCTTTTGGGTTCATTAATGCTTCCTCAATGTAAAGACGATGCAGAGAAGCACAAACTGGAGCCAGAACAACTTCATGATGTGAATTTCCTTCTTGTCATAAACTGTCGGAGCAGATGTTTGCTCTGTGGAGCGTTTTCATCCTGCAGCTCTTTAACAGCCCTGACACATCTGCAGCTTCATATTCACTGTTTGTTTGTAAAATCACTGCAGAGCTCAGAGATGGAGGCTGAGACGAACGTGTTTCTCTGACACCAGATTGTGTCAGCGCGGCCTCGTTTTCACTGCTCACTTCTCATTGTGTGTGTTCATCTGGTGTCTGAGCATCAGATGCATTAAAAGACTAAATATCAGATCTATACAGAAATGTATCAGTGGCACAGTTTGGAAAATGTCGCCAGTCAACAGAAGGTAAAGGACATAATTTATACTGGTCACCAGAACAACCAGAATGACAAACACCAGTGGACTGCATGAAATACAGATCGACAGCTGGGGCATTATCTGACCCTGAAATTTAAAATCTGCTGTGAACTTCCTCTCTGAGCTGCTGTGAACTCGCTCTTCATGGCTTTATTAACGGTCAATAAATCTTTCACTAATGTTTTACAGATCAGTTAGAAACCATCAAAACAAAACAGTTGGGATGTCGGTTTCTTAAAAATCTAATTTGTCTGCAGGCGGAAATGTTAGAGCTAAATTGAATCCATCAGTCGACCTGCAAAGTTCATCTGATACTGTTTTTTGAGGAAAAATGAAAAAAAACTTGACAGGTTTCAGCTTCAGATGTGAGTATCTGATGTTTTTTCTTCGTATGTTAAAGTAAAAATCTTTGTGTTTTTCACTGTTCACACAGAATCAGACATTAGAGGACGGAAAACTGTGATGGATGTTTCACAGTTTTATGAGGTTTCATGGACCAAATAATTCATAGAGGAAATAAATGACAGATTAATCAATGATGAAAATAATCATCATTCACAAATCGAGTACTTGCAGTCCTGGATTTTGGCAAGTCATCAATAACGCCTGCAGCTCTTACCAAGAAGTTCAGAGGTCAAATGGTGCATCTAACCAGGGTTTTCTTGATGAACTGAAGAGCAAAAAAAGGACGAAGCAAAGTGTGATGCAGGAGGATAGAAGGTCGCTCTCTTGACTGGTTTCTAACAGATCTGTAACGCATTTCTAAAACATGTATTAAAGCCATAACTTCGAGCGTGGCACCTAAACAGCAGCTGATTCAGGTGGGACTGAAAACTAAATCCACCTTTATTCCTCATTTGTTCTGTTTTTGTTGTGAATTTTAAAATTGTGTCCCTGAACTCTGCGACAACAGACCAACAGCTGACGCAGAGGAACCACCACAGAGTTTGTTTCGTTTCCCAGCACTTCACAGGGAACATGTTCCTGCTTAAATATTCCTTGAGTGACCTCGAGCCGCTGTTCTTACTGTTCATATATTGTGATTCCTGCGAGTATTTTGGTGTTGATTAAATGCTGATTGTCACATTAGAGGGACTTTAGTGCTTTGTTGAAATTTCTCATGTTCTTTATTTGTGGTAGAGGAGGTGTTTTTATTGTACTTAGACAAATAGAAAGTTATGCAGGTCATAAGTTATACCTTGTGTGAAGAGCACCAAGTATTACCGTTTGTGGTTTTGTTTTGTTGTTTGTTTTGTTTTTTTTGTTGATTAAGTCACTGAAGAAACGTTTGTGCTGCTGACGGACTGTGGAGCCACGTTTCACTGCAGAACGTGTGTTAAAACTTTAAAAATACAAATATTCTCTTGTTTTTGATGAAATTTATTTCCTATAATGTATTATTATGAAATATAAATGTACATGAGCAGCAAAGCCAAGGCTGGTGTTATATAGTTAAAAGATATTGGTAGTAGTAAATTAAAAGTATTTGATGGTTATTTTGCGGGTGGTGCAGGTGGTTTGACTTCACTGTAAAATAAAGACAATGAAAACAAGCTTTTGTTTTTTCTTTTTACCTCCAGTTTTATGTGCAGTCTCAAACCCAGGAGCGCCATGTTTGTCTGTGTGGTATGTTGTGTATATGTAGATACTGTGTGTGTGATGTGTTGTGTGGATGGAGATAGTTTGCTACTGATACAGATACTGTGATTTTGACTGTTATAATATGGTTATATGCAAAAAAAAAAAAAAAAAGATTTATCCAACTGGGCTTCCAGTGTCGGCAGTCACTGAAGAAAAATAGCAAAAAGGACTGAAAAGAAATTCCTATAAATAATAGGAATAGAATAAGAATAATAAGATTTCTTTTTAATCATAAAAATATGAAATATTCATTTTTCATTATCTTTAATTCTGCAGCAGAAAAGTTGGACTTTATCTAAATCTGATTAAGGCTGGAAAGTAATTGGCACTTATAATAATGGCTCAAAGAAATATATCACACAGCCATAAATCAAATCACTGTGATATATTTAAAATAATGTTTTATACTCATGAGCCTCTTTTCACTTTCTTTTAATCCCCATGTTTAACAACTGGCTAAGTACTAAGTACTAAGTACTGTCTTGGTGTATGTGCCACAATATTTTTATTTTTTTTTTTGAAGTTGAAATAAACAAACAAAGCATTAATATTTGATAAGCTCAATTTAATGTCTGTTTGTTGGAGAGGTTTCTTTACTTCTTTTACCTTCATTTTACTCAGATGGTGACAACACTTTTACACTTAATAATTAGTTTAATAATTAAATAATTAATTCCTTGCATAAATCATGATATGTTTCTCTACCTGACACGAGTGTTGATCTTAAACTAAAAACTACAATGTTGTGGTACCGTCCACCTCAAGGTGGAAAAAGTGAGAACTAACATTGAAAGTGTTAGTTTTTAGTAATAAAATACCGTTTGCTCTACTGGAAACATGCCGAATTTGAAATCCTTGTATTAAATGACAAGAGGGCTGTCGACCCTGTTTACCATCCCCGTGAACTCCTACCGATAAGAAAGCCAACCTGAGATTTGAGATTTTTTGAATGGAGTTTGGTGCGGACGTCGTGGGCGCTGGGGTGAGATCCAGCTGTTGCACTTGCGCGCATCGTTACCTTTAAGATGCCCGGGGATGAAGCCTCGTTTTAGCTAAACCCGACACCATTTTAGCGAAGCTTGGCGCGTCCGGTGAACACGGTCCGGATGACTGGAGGAGGGTTTCGAGACACACCGGTGGATTTTCTCTTTAAAGCGAAGTGGGGGAATTAACGGCGGGGCAAATTCTACAAATGTCGGATTTCATTATTTGTCGGCCTACCGAGCAGTGGCGGCGGCGGCGGGGGCGAGAGGGACGCGACGAGAGGAGAGGAGGAGACGGGGTCCACTAGGAGAGGAGGGTGCATACACAAAATACTTTCCCTTTAAAGCGGAGAGGGACAGAGGGGGTGAAGAAGAGATAAAAAAAGAAAAGGAAGAAAGACAGAGAGGGAGGGAGGGCGAGGGAGAGAGCGAGAGAGTTTGAAAAAAAGAGAAAGATGTCATCCTGTCGATTGAAACGCCGAGGCGGAGCCATGGACCGCGGCCGACCAGGAGCTCTCTAGTTAGGGGACGGGCTGTACGCAACGCCGAGGCTTGGAACCCGACGCTGCGGCCTTTTCGGAGCTATCGCAAAATAAATGACTCCTGAACAGCCGCTGACTATGATTAGCACGTTTCGACTACGCGTCCATCTTCTGTATAAAAATAATCTCTATTTTGCATGCAATTCACCAAATTTTATTACAGTAGACATAAGCAAATTATATTAAAAATGCACCATTAAAGCAAGCATGATACCAACCATTTTGTCGCATTTACAAAAGCATCTTGTCAGTGCCTGTATATTACCAACAGATATTAATTCATAACTCATAGCAGCCTAATCACTAATAAGTGTTAGTTGATTGAAGCTAAACATCGTCCGGTGTCATTGTGTATCTCCATTAATTAACCGGCAGGTAGAGAGCAGCTGCCACACAGGCCTCGGACTGTGTTTTCATAGCTGTAGTTGGAGCATTTCTTCCCGGGCTCCGCTGCCCTCCTCCCTCCCCTCTTTGGTCCCAGCCTGGTTAGCCTTTACTCCCTCAGGATGGACACCTCCTGGAGTAATTTCCTTTTTCAGGTAAGTGTTAATTGATCCTGGAGCCGCTGCTCTCTGAGGTTTGGGTTTTGGGGGTGGAGGAGGAAACTGGGCGGGGGGGGGGGGGGGGGTGACATCTCAGCATGGGGTTAAAGATGGAAGGGGGAGGTCACAGAGGGGTCAGGGTGAAACTGGCTGGTGGCTGGTGGCTGGTGGACTCTCAGACCTGTTTCCTGTGTTTGTAATTGTCAGGTGGATTTTTTGTTTTCAGTCGTTCACTTTGTGAATTGCAGAACTAAACAACATCAAGCGGCACTGAAATCACCAGAGTTGTTTCACTGTGGCTTCATCATTACTTAGTGTTGAGGCCCTGTGTCAATATCCAGTTTTAATACCTTCATTATTTTTAGCTCATCTTGTTCGCACATGTTGCGTATTCCCATATGATCTCATTCACTGGTTCATTTGAAGGTGGCAGGATGTGTGGTCTACACATTGCACAGAGGGATGGAGGAAGTGGTGGTGGGGGCCAGTTTTTGCCACGGCCCCCGAATGGTTTACTCTGGGGCAAACATTGTTCCAGGGCAGCAGGACCGGGTGATTGCTGGAGTCAGCTTCGTTGATTTAGCATGTTTTATTTTAAAAAATCACAATCAAGTAAAACTACATATATGTAGCTGACACTGTGATGTGGGGGCTTTTGCTTCCCACTGGTTGTTAATCCAGTCTTGGTTCTTATGAGTCCCAACCTAACAGAGTGTTGTTGCCACTAATTATCATTTTCATTACAGATGAATCTGTTGATTATGTTCACGGTTTATCTCTTGGTCTATAAGACAACAGTAAACAGTTTATAACCAGCCTGTTTAACTGATCTTCAGTCCAGAACTCAAGTGTGTTCAATTTACAACGATTTAAAGCTGAGAAAAGCTGTAAACCTTCACGTTGGTGATGATATTAATTTGGTATTTTTGCTTGGAAATTGATTCTCTGAATATTTGCTGATTTATTTTCTATGACAAACCCACATCTGCTACTCTTTAACGTAAACGTAACTGTTTTTAATTTCACACCAAATTGGTGATGCATTCACAGAACCCTGTTCCATAACCCTGAAGGGATCGATGTGTTCGTGACATGTTGGAAAATGTGACAAAGCAAATGTTCTGTGGTTTGAACACACTTGCTTCAGTGTTGACAGAAACAGCAGTGAGACGTAGCATCTGGGCCAAGAACTGGGTGCCGGTACTGATTCTGATGCCTCGTCTCAATCCATCTTTACAGTCTGGTTCAGTCTCAGTGTTTTCAGAGAAACAGCTGTAAAAAGCCTCTGTGCTCTACCTGCTCACAGCAAACAGCAGAGACACAGTCAGAGAGCAGCTGGTGAACACGGTGAAGAGTTTAGCAGCTAAAGAGACAGAAATTTCCCTCAGGAGCTGGTGGAGTCCAAACACAGAGCTAAAAGAGGAAACACTGGACTGAGGTTCATCATGTGACACAGACACATGAATGATAATGTGTTTGATGATAATGTTGCTCTGGATGAATGTAGGCAACTGTTTCCCAACCTGTTGGTCATGATAAATATTAATTAATTAGTGTTGTCTCATTTGCAGTATTGTTCAGTCATGAGGTCAATGATGCAAATAAGAAGTTTCTAACAGACTTCATCTAGTCCAGAAGAAGAGCAGCAGATCAGCTTAAAGTGTCCGTACCACACCAGCATCACTGACATGCACAGCAGACTGTCCTGGCTCCCTGCAGAAGATAGGCTTTGTTTATAAAGAGAATGATATTATCTGGTATTAACTGTAATGTCCAGACAGAATTATCCTACACGTTTCCTAAGTAACTGCATTTTAGAAAATCCTTCACCCAAATGTTATTTATTATTTTCCAAGCATCGTCAGATTATGATGTATTTTTGAGGTGTGCAACACCTGAAGCAGAAGCTAATACAGATCCAAATGAATTCATAAATAAGTAACATGAACAAATGAATCTCAAGCATATAAGGTGATAATATGTCAGTGTTGTGTTTACAGACTGTTCCACTGTCCTCAAGGGGCCCAAAAGTTGATCAGTCTGGTTAGAATTTAAAAACTACATGAAAATAACCAGAATCTAGAGAAATTGTGTAAATTGATGACAATGTTGTTGTTGAACTCTTAGACACCACCGACTCAGAGCCAACCCGAGACGCCGCTTCAGTCAGAGCTGCTGCCTGAGCTGACGGGCTCAGCTCAGAGTCCTCCAGCAGAGCACATCGTGACCCCGCCGTCCACCGTCGACACCGCCGCCCTGAGCGAGGAGCCGCTACCTGGTGAGGGGGTGGGGGGGGGCTCAGACTGTTTTTTTAAACCAGGCTGGATTTAAACCTCGGTTCTGTTTGGGTAATGAAAGGATCAAAAACCTGGCACAGAATGTTTAGTCAGGCAGAAATATGTATATATTTTTAAAGATTGTTTTTTGGTATTTTTTTAGACAGTTGAAAGTAGAGACACAGGAAACGAGGAGAGAGAGGACAATGACATGTAAAGGTTCCGACTCATGCTGCAACTGACAGTTATTTTCATTGTCAATTAATCTGCTGGTTATTTGTTTTAATTAATCGATTGATTGTTTAGTCCATGAAACATAAAAACTTTTTATTGGGTAAAGATGTCAAAATGGCGACAAACGTTCTGAGAGGCTGAGATCAGGTTAAACACCTGTCTTTAAAAGTTTCATGTTAAATGTTTTTGCTGTGTCCGACAGTCAAACCGCTCACCAAACCGAGTCGGCCGGCCCACATCTGTGCCACCTGCAACAAGGAGTTCAAGAACAGCTACAACCTGCGGCGGCACCAGTCTGTGCACACGGGCATCAAGATGAAGGACCGAGCCGCCCGGGAGAAGGAGGACGGAGCGAAGGGAGCGCGGCTGGAGAAGCAGACGGTTCCTCTCTCCCTCCTCCACCTCACCCTGCCCCCACAGCCTCCTCCTCCCCCTCCCCCCGCCACCGGCCCGGAGACCCTCCCCCAGCCCGGTCAGCACGTCAACCGGGAGACCCAGCCAGTCTCTGTGTCCATTGCCCCGGCAACCGTAACCATGGCTGCACAGCCGCAACCTATCCAAGCAGCTGTTGTTGTAGTTGGGTCCATGGAGCAGGTGGGTTTGCTGGGAAAAGAGCCAGTCTGAGTTAAATATGTATGCAGGGAGTTTAGTTAGTGCAGGAACTGGACCCTGATTAAAGCACAATTCAGTTTGTTTATTTATTCATTTATTTATTTATTTATTGAGTTTCTCCTCTAGCTTTGGCCAAGAGTCTTGTTTTTTTTCCACTGATGACGTCTGCATGCCAGGGTTTCTGCAGGTCTTGAAACGTCTTTAAAAAGCATTGAATTCATTTTCAAACAAACAAAAAAAGGCCTTTAGAGATTCTTAGAAAAATAAATTAAACTTGGTGAACCTGCAGAATAATGCACAGAAACATCACCAGTTCTCCAAATGTCATCATGGAAATGAACGTCTATCTGAATGTGGCTCATTCATTCTGGTTTTAGTTCTGCTTCATTTAACTTCTGGCCATCACCCACACATAGACAAGTCCACACACACACCAGTGTCCCTGGTATCCATCTTATCCTTGTTTATTTCATCATGTTGTATAATATGGTTTGGAACATGAACCTGGTTATTCATATCTCTGTCTGATTCCTCATCAGGTCTCTGATGGTGTCAGTTTGCTTTCATTATATATTTATTATTTCTACTTGTCAGCCCACAGTAGGTGTGTGTTAAACTTAGTAAATTATTTTAGAGCTGTTAAAAAAAATTACCTGAAGAGGAGTAATTATCAGCACTTGACGTCTTTATTGGTGCGAGGCTGTTAAAAAGCGGCCTCAGTGGAAGAAGTAACGCCTGCACAGCGACTGAGTCACTGAATTTATTCAAAACACAACGTTTGGATGGAAGAAGAGCCGTCTGGGATCAGATGTTCTTTTTTAATCCATGTTGTGGCTCCAACATGAGCTCACAGCTTTTTTACAACTTTTTAATATTTTGTATGAATTCCCACAGAGAGAGGATGTTAGTGTGACTCTGCCCACTGCTCCCACTCGCTCATGTTGGTTGTCGTGTCAATAGCTGAAGCTCCGCACCTGCAGTTTGTTCACTTCATGGTTCAGTTTCTCACACACACACACATCAGTGCAGTCAGTGTTTTAACAAACCACAGCTGGAGCAAACATCTGGCTTGAATGTGAATCATAAAAGCCTTTGGATTAGATAGATCATTTTTCATTAGAACTGCCTCTGCACAGACTCAGGTTCATGACCACGATATTTGATACAACAGATAAATTAAAATAAGTTAATGAAATGACTTCTCCTCCTCCTCCTTGTTTGCCGTCTAATTAGCTCTCATGACATCATCCCTGGCACATACATGCACAATCACATCGTTATGTTTTTCTCTTTAGCTGCTGATGTTAAAAGAAATAAAACTGTGTTGTTACTCTTTGCTCCGGAGTTTGAAGGTTCAGAACAGACGATGTCCTCTGATGCTTCTTCAGCCTTTCATCAGATGTCGTCTCTCAGTTGGACAAAGCTTCATAAACTCTCTGCCTTTTCTCCACAGAATCCAAATCCCACTCCCACTCCCACTCCCAACACTAACCAGGTGAGGAAGAACCACGCCTGTGAGGCCTGTGGAAAGGCCTTCAGAGACGTGTATCACCTCAACCGTCACCGGCTGTCGCACTCGGACGAGAAGCCCTACTCTTGCCCCATCTGCCAGCAGCGCTTCAAGAGGAAAGACAGGATGAGTTATCACGTGCGCTCGCACCAGGGCGGCGTGGAGAAACCGTACGTCTGTCCGCACTGCGCCAAGGCCTTCTCCAGGTATGAACTACACAACATCAGCTCTCCTCTGCTGCCTCGTTCAGGGACCATGATTTTCTATAGGAAAGAAAGTATTTGGTAGGTTCTGACTCTTCTGTTTTTGTTGTGAACTGTTTTCAGACCGGACCACCTCAACAGTCACGTTCGACAGGTGCACTCTACAGAGAGACCGTTCAAGTGCACGGTAACGTCTTCATCTGTCTGTTCAACTAATATGGGTTTGTGAATCAAATAGACACTTATGATGATGATAATGATGATGATGGACCATGTGTATTTTTGATCAAAATGTAATTTCAAATGAGTCAAAATAATCAGTAACTCTCACTGTGGTTTATTTAGATGAAGCTGCAAATGAACAAATTGAACGTAACTAAAGGACTGTTCATTGGACAGAAAATGTACTTTTCAGCTTTTTCTTTTCAAAACTTTGTTTTTTCTGCTTCGCTTTGTGTTTGTTTTTCTTTAATACTGAAGTTTTGGTTGAATCTTTGATTTGTGTTCACAATTCGTCAGTTTTGGTTCATTTCGCTCAGGTGATACTGACGTATTCATCCTGTTATCACTCATTATGTTGTGGTCGGCTCTGTGACAAATCAATGAGCAGCTCTGCTTTATTTGTATTTACAAAACTTCCTCTCTGTTCTGAGAGGATCTGTCAGGAAGAATGCGATAAACTGCCCAAATCCAGGTGTCTATAGCTCGTAGAAGACTGGAAGCTGCTGCCAAAGGGACTTCTACAAAGTCCTGAATTCAGGCTCTGAAGACTTTTGTAAATGACAGATTTAGGTTTTGTCATTAAAGGTTTTTGAGTGAAGCTCGATGGGCAAAAATATCACTTTTATCCATTTAAGAGTGAATCTGCAGCAAAGATAAAGTGTGAAAGAAAGTGAAGCGTCTGCATAAAGCCAGTGTGTATGTAGTCATGCACATCTTGTTTTTCACAGACGTGCACGTCAGCGTTTGCCACACGCGATCGTCTCCGTGCTCATCTGATCCGTCACGAGGAGAAGGTGCCGTGTCACATCTGTGGGAAGCTGCTGTCTGCCGCTTACATCACCGACCACATGAGGGTCCACAACCAGTCGCAGCACCACGCCTGTCACCTCTGCAACCGCAGTGAGTCGCAGATAACTGCTCAGATTCTGAACCCTCTGGCCTGGTTCAGTCCACACACAGCAGGGGGGAGTTACACCTGCGGGCCACTGTGGTGGTCCTGCTCGTCTTCAAACAGAAGGCTCAGCCCATGTGTGTCTGTGCTGGAGACCAGAGACAGTCTCTCTGTGTTCAGTCTGGTTCTCTGTGGTTTGTAGTTTGCATGTGTCAGCCTCATGTCGCTGGTTACTTATCACTTTACAGCTGTATAACCACAGGAAGCTTTTATTGTGAAAAAGTGCTATAAGCAATGCTGCGGAACATCCTGGTTTTCATAAGAGCCAACACACTATCATGTGATCTATCTCGCCTGTTGATGTCATAATGACATCACACCAGCAACATTACATAAAACCAACACCTTCCACTACAGTCGTCTATGTGTAAGCTGAATCTGAATATGACACAGAGTATTTTTAAGCATTCTAGCAGCTGCATGTGGAGACGGAGGCATTTTAGTGACATTTTCTGATAAAAATAAATCAAATTAATTTATAACAAAAATAAATCCAACATTTTAGAACGTCAGAGCTGACAGCAGCAGCGACGCAGCAGACACACAGTAAACACACTAAAACACACATGTGAGCCGCAGCAGTTTAATGACACAGGCGCCACACACACACAACACAGGCAGTGTGTTCCCAGCGTGATAACAAGCAGAAACAGCCGTGAGAGGAAGAGAATCACTGGAGTTTGTCATCAACACCTTTGACCTGCTTTGCTGCGCAGAGAAAAACTATTTCTGCATTGAAATAGATAAAATATATGAAGCGTATATGTTTTGAAGAGATTTTTATCTGTGTGTTCCAGGCTTCACCACCCTCACCTACCTGCGTGTCCACGCTCAGAAGCACCACGGTCAGGAGTGGAAGGAGAGCGGCGGGGCGCGGGGTGGTTTCGGTGGGACGGGGGCCGGTGGGGTGCTGCTCTGCCAGCTGTGTGGGGTGCAGTGCAAGACGGCCACGCAGCTCCAGGGTCACATGGGCACCCACGCCAACCAGGGTGACCCCAGCCCTGACCCAACGAGCACGGCCCCCTTGGGAACCACCAGCGTGGCTGTCACTGTGTCCAGTGCTAGCACAGTGGGACTGCTGGTAACTGACTGCTCCAGTATCGCCCCCCAGCCTCACAGCTAGCACTGCTGCGAGGTCAAAGGGGGGAGCTGGGGGTGGGATGGGTGGGAATGGAGGCGGGGGAGTTGGGTAAACGGGGGCAAAGGTAAACAAGGACTCATGGAGGAGAGGACGGGAAGAACAGCAGCCAAACCAGGTGAGAGAACCATCATCTATTTAAACATGATGCTCTACATTTTTCTTTAAGTTCTGCCATCATGTCTCCTCTGAAAGTGACCCCTCCCCTAATGACACGACACTGTAAGTGAGGGAAGATCCACAGATCTGTGCACAGATGTATTCCAGCCGAGGCTTCAGCAGCCTGAGTTTCACCGTCTGCAAATCAGCAGCTGCAGCTTCAGTCCTGTGTTTTCTCCTTCCAGATTATTCCCTAACAGACTGCCACAGGTGAGCGCAGAGCGGGAGAACCTGAGCACGGAGATCGTCTCTGCTCCTCGATGTTGCACATGGTTTCAAAAAGAGGACAAGCTCAGCTCCGTCAGCGGCGTCGAACACCTGACCTGCCTCCAACACTGAGGGACACACACTTCCTGTACATGTCACATCCTGTACCAGAGGAGTCAAAGTCAGGGAACAGAGTGGATCAGAAACCTCTCTTCATTCATTATGGAGGAAAATTAATGTGTATTTTTATTCTTATGGCTTAGCACTTAGCTGTTTCTATTCGCCATCATTTCATTGTTTTCATTTTTAACTGACCTGCACAGCCTGTCATGGTTTTGTAAAGCTGTTGCTGTTTTTACATCTTTTATATTCCATGATATCAGTGTTTGTTTATGATGAGGAAATTGGCCTAAAGGCCTCAATTGACTTGACTTATCTCAGTTTCTCCCCTAATTTATTACAGAACAGTCTCGAGTTTGCCTTTGTCAGAGCCTTCAGAGCAGGTCACCTCCTCACAGGACGTGAGAGCAGGTGTTTCAGTCGGGCCATCATGTACATACACTTCTCTAGAGCTGATAAAGGCAAACCACTAGTTGTTTGTGTATATTCTCCATGAACATTGAATGTGCATTAATTCTCTGCTTCGTTATAATCTTTGTTCTTACTCTGGATGCTGATTTGTTCATTCTTGAAAAGGTAAATTGCCATGTAATTTGTAGCTACTTTGGTGACACATTTTCTGTGGCTGTGCATATTGATTGTACTGGACGCATAGTGCATAGCGCCTTGTTACTACTGTATTAAAAGACAGTAAAATGCATGTGTGGATTCAAGATGAAATGATCTTCATGGGTGTCTGAGTGGCTCTGCACTTTATCTGTATTGGTTGTAGAACCCCTTTGAGGTAAATTTGCGCTTTGTGATATTAGGCTATATAAATAAAACTGACGTGAGTTTCTAAAATGACATTGTTTAGGATTAAAACATCAAAAAATGATAATATAAACAATCAGCTGCAACATAAATAGAAATGATCTCATAATAATAATAATCTGATGATATATTACATCATACTGTAGCATTTCAATGCCAGAGGCCATTCTGCTTCCTTTTCATACTAGGGCAACTGCCCAGGGCCCCATTTTGTTGCTCGGCCCCTGTTGACCCCAAATGTACCTGTAGGTTTCTTTTTTTTTTTTTTAACATTTACATTACATTTAAATTTACATTTACTCATATGACAGAAGCTTTTATCCAAAGCGACTTACAAGTGAAGGACAACAGGAAAGCTACAGTGCAGTGGGAAACCTTTGTCTAAGTATTATGAAGTACATCTGTTTGATAAGTGCCTGGAGATTGTATAAGGAAGTGAGCCAAAAATCTATTGATTATCAAAGAAACTAATAGTCAGATGTAGTGATGATGAAGAAACAGACTCTATGACTGTGTAATATGATCTTACAGGAGGTGTTTGAAGTGTTAATGACCTGACAAAGTTAAATAAAATAGGACTTTACAACAAATGAGCAACAAACATAAACTGCAGTCAAGAAAGTCCCCTCTACCAGATGGGGGCCACATGATGGAGGGTGGAGGGGCCCTTATTGCTGATAATGTGCAATTGTCTAATAAATAATCAAACTATGTGGAATTGAATGATACCGAGTAAACGTGGGGGTCTGGGGCTGATAGATCTGCCTGGCTCATCAGTTTCTGGGTTAATGAGGTTGACGTGCAAAGTGGGGGCCACCAGGGGCCACCAGGGGCCCCCAGGAGGTTAATCCGGTCCTGGTTGTTGACAATACTTAAACATTGTGAATGCAGACTGCGTGTTTTTTCACACTGTGCCGCTGCTGCTTTTATGTAAGTCTGTATCTGAGCGCTTGTCCCTCCCCGGGTCCGCGGGTCCGCAGCTCCCGGCCGTTAGCTTTGTTTACAGCGGAGCGCCCTCGACCCTCCCCCACCCGGCGCAGCAGCTCCTCCCACTCCACAGGCTAGCCCGCTAGCTGTAGCCGCCGGTGTAAAAGCCACCAGAAATCTAGCTGGTCTACATTAACGGTGAATTTAAAGGGCCTGTTGGATGAGACTCCATCCGGAAAAGACAATAAAGTGCCTTTATGGGACGCTTCTGCGGCGGGGTTCACAACGCGATGGCCAGCTAGCTGGTAGCTGACGATCCGGGTGCTAGCTCCAGGAGCCGGGGCAGGAGCTCCGGCGACGGACGTCTAACTCGGCTTTTTAAAGTCTGTTTTCGTGCCCTGCCATCCTTGGCTTCACTGCGCTCGGTTCGTACTTTGATTGTACTAATTTATCAGGGGGATCTGTCTTTCTAAAATATGTAGGTCACAGCAAACGACCGATGGTGATTATGTGGGTCACAGACACCAGCGCTTTAACCTGTTAGCTGGAACAGCTGGTTAGCAAGAGAGCTAGCTTTAATGGCGAGGGGCTTTAATTAATCATTTTATGAGGAAAGACAATAACGTTAATGCATTTGCCCGCATTAGTGGGAGATACTCTGCGGGCTGAGAGGATGAGCTTATTGGGTTTAACGTCCTTTTTTTCATGTTTTGGAGTCGCTGATGGCTGCTAGCTAGCTTAGCTGGCCGCTGTTCACCGAGTAGCTCCACTAACCAGGTGAGCGCCGCACACAAAGGTAACTCAGCTCGCTGGTTAAAGTGTGTGAACCGGTGATTCGGTCAGTAGCTCTCACGCCATCACCGAGGTGCGTATTTCGCCGTGTTTCAACCGGCATGCTTCACACCGTTAGCGGTAATCACCGAGCCCCGCTCCCCTCCGTCTTGGCACCGAGCTCGGTTGTTTACATCTACGGTGGTAACTCGGTCTTCCCTGTATGCACACACAGGAGAATAACGGGTCATGCTGAGTGATCGGCCGTGTTTCCTCCGCGCCTAGCCGGGCAGCAGCAGCTTGGTGCCGCTCAGACAAAGTGGACTGTTCGGGGTTCGGCTGTGGGAGGATGGCGTTTCACGGCGCGGGCCGGCAGACCGTCTGCGGAGACTTGTTTCCAGGCTCCGAGCTGGGCCACAAGTATTTCTGTGTCAACTCCTCCTGTGGAGCTCCCTCCACGGGCCTCAGCGCCACACCGTGCCTGACCGGACCCACTGCCCCGGCCGGGACCCCTCGCCACCCGACAGCTCTCGGAGGAAGCGCCGGCGGCGGAGCAGCGGTGCCTCAGCCCTACAGCAACCCGGCCAGCGAGGTGCCCAGCCCCGCGGAGATGGAGCCGGATCGCCCCATCGGTTATGGCGCATTTGGTGTAGTGTGGTAAGAAAACGACACTGAGGCCAGTGTTTTGCATGTTTTAACTATTAATAATTCAGACCCCGCATTTCTGCTGACCGCTGCCAGAAGGTGCTCTGGAGGCTTCCCCCTCATTTCTGCAGGGTTTTGAAATTTGAATCTGGAGACAGATCATCCATCACAGTGAACATCGTGTCTCCTTGTATGTTTTATTAATTCATCAAAATGGCACTGGTGCTGGCCAGAAAAATAAAGTACAACTCTTTCTAATCAATGTCCACCTTCAGCTGAGTGTTAAATTAAAAAAGAAAAAACAGTGATCACACATTTGAGGATTGTCTGCAGCTAAATGAGACAAATGTTTTACTGGACAAGATGGCATCATCATCATCATCATCATCATCATCATCATCATCATCATCATCATCAGGGTTTAGAGTTCATCAGAAGCCCAGTTGAGGACAGGCCTTGCAGTCACATTTTTAGGTTTTGCAGGTCAAACAGTCAGGAATGTGCTTTTACCATGAAACTAAAGAAAACACGAGGCCAGCTGTGGTCGCAGACCGTGTACTTGACTCTGATAATGAAACTCAAGGGGTAAATAAATTCTCTTAAATCAGACATGAGTGGAAACTCAAACTTGCTTTGGAAAATGAAATGAAACCTATGTGTTTTGTAATAAATGGGCTAAAACACGTGAAAACGGTTACAACAATTTCCCTTTTAATTTCTTCATCTTAGAACTGCAACCAATGATCATTTTCATATTCTGCCAATCGTTGTCTCAATCACCAGAAAACCGGAGCCCAAGGTGACGTGTTAGAAACGATTTGTTTTATACGACGGGCAAACACAAATATATTCACATTACATCATCATATCAGACAAAGTGAAGCATCAAATCCTCACACATGAGACACTGGAACAAGAGGATGTTTGACATTTTTGTTTTAATAGTGTTGCGGAGTAAATTTCTGTCAGATAATCTCACTGACGAACCGCCTGTGCTCTGCTGAAGTTTATCTTACAGTATGTCAAGGGAACTCTTCGCGTGTTTTCATAATCAAATGACCCAGTCTGCTAAACTATGTCACCAAACTCGCCTGAGCTCTCGCAGGAAAATACTTCTTCTGAACAGGAATGTGTGTGATTGTTAACGTCCCGCAGGTCGGTGACTGATCCCCGCGATGGTCGAAAGGTGGCTTTGAAGAAGATGCCTAATGTCTTCCAGAACCTGGTCTCCTGTAAGAGGGTCTTCAGGGAGCTGAGGATGCTGTGCTTCTTCAAACACGACAACGTAATGACGGGACAAAGGGGGAACGTGGTGTTTGTTGTAGACGGGAAGGCGGGATCAGACGTTTTTATGATGTTATAAAAACTGACCGAAGACTAAATGCTTTTTTCTGTTTGTCTTTTTCTGTCCAAATAACAGGTGTTGTCGGCTCTGGATATTTTGCAGCCTCCACAAATCGACTGCTTTGAGGAAATGTATCCTTGTTCATGTGAAAACACAGCTGAGGAGAAGGCAGACTCCTGCCTTCATTTGTTAATATCATCACCATTCACTGCCTTTTCCATCAGACCTCCTCACTTATCACATACATTTACGTCCTCGCGCCGTCTGTCCCAGTTTCTCTTCATTAATTGTCCCTTATGTCCTCATTTTTATTCACTTAATTTAGCCTCTCATCTCTAAATCCAGCTCATCACTGCTGATGTGAGGCCGGTCACTGGTGAATATTTAATGTGGGTAGTTGATGTGATTCTTTTTCTTTTTAATGTTTTATTGACACTTGTTGTTAAGCAACTGTGTCCTCTTACTAAAAAAGAGACCTGTGCTCGGAGCTGCTTCGTGTTCATGTAGGCGGAGGTCAGTGTGTGTGTGTCAGCTTTTTTTCCTTGACAGCAAACCGCCCCGCAGCTACGTGATAACAGAGCTGATGCAGAGCGACCTCCACAAAGTGATCGTGTCTCCGCAGCCTCTCACCACCGACCACATCAAGGTCTTCCTCTATCAGATCCTCCGAGGTGAGCGGCTCGCAGAGAGGAGTGATGGTTAACACAGCCTGCGTGTCTGAACTCGGCCAGAGAGATTAGAGAGGTGGAGAGATGTAACACAGTTTCTGTTCTGATGAAGATTTGGACGAACAACATGTTTTTTTTTATGTAGTTTTATTTTTTGAGCCAAATTTAAAATTTGTTTATTTTAACAGTAGCACTTTTCCACAGTGTTGTCGAGTGTGTCCTTGGTGAGTTTAATTGTCTACAGCAGCACCAGTTTTCTCATGTACATGGTCAATGCAGGATTTTAAATAGTCTGACTACTTGAGCCAGTTTCCCCCAGAACTCCTCATGTTTTGAATTTAGTGTCAAATCTGTCACAGACATTCGTTTCTGTTTTTTCCATTTTAATTTCTTTACAGATGTTTTTTGTCATTTATTTTCTATTAGAGCTGAAAAATGAAGAGCAGAAAAAGTGACTTTTCCTTGAACACTGACACAGCCTGTCGTGAATGAACACCGAGGCTGGATCCAAATCCAGAGTCTCTTGATGTGAGGTTTCATGTAGAGGATCTGAACAGGCTGATGTGTGATAGTTCTGATGTATTGTTATCTGCAGGTTGATCAGTTTTATGCCTCAAAATCACAGCAGAAGTGATGTCAGGGCACTTTTCATATAGAGCAGGTCCACACTGCACTCTTTATAATATTAACACAGAAAAATACTCAGATGAGGAGCCTGTTGAGACCAGAATCAGAGACCAGCAGAACCGTTAGCATCTTTTATTTGTTTATACTGTTTGTTAGCTTGTAACTGGCAGTGGCTGACACAGTGTTAGTGGTTGTGCTAATGCTAACTCTGGCTCTCTGTACTGACAAGGTTTCAGGTGTATTTAGCCCCGCCCCCCCGTCCCTAAAGGTTGACAGGATTGGTTCCTTAGGTTCTATGACGTACGAATCCCTGACTGTCTGAATCTGTTTTTATGAGACTGTCATTGGTTCGAGGTGGAAACACTCAGTCATGGTGTTGACTGATTATTTCACTCATCATGTCTTTATTATATAAAAACATCATCTGGACGTTAACGAGGTTAAACATTTTCTTTCATCAGAGTGTCTTTAATTATTCATTTACATAATACATCTGAGCAGCCAGCAGGTGTTTAACAGTTTGAGACCCCTGATCCTGATTGTTGTCGTCTCATCCAGGTTTGAAGTACCTGCACTCAGCTGGGATCCTGCACAGAGACATCAAACCTGGAAACCTGCTGGTCAACAGTAACTGCCTGCTCAAGGTAAACATCTGATTCTGCTTTTCAGAAACACGTCCAAGTGAAAAAAACAACAATCCCACTTAGAGACGTTGCTGGGACGAAAAGCACAATCTGCTCTGGGTCCAAACCAGATGCAGGAAGTGATGAGCCTCATGTCTCTGTAAAAGACTTTTGAAGATGAGTTTAATTTCAGTCTCCAAGCATCTTTTACTTCACAGAACGTCTGACCAGTTAAACAAACAAAAAACATTTTGCTTGAAATTTGATATCATGAAACAAACTCAAAAACGCATGCATTTCCACAGTTCACGTCTTTAACTGCTGTTGGTTCTGCTCAGAAAAATAGTAAATATGTGTCAAACCTGCAGTAAATGACTGAAGAAACACAGTTTGAGTATTTGGCTCAAATGTAAAATCGCCCACAGTAATAATTATTCTCTCAGTTTGCACCAAAACAAAAAAAAAACGCTCACCGTCATTTTGTCTCTGGTTAGATTTGTGATTTTGGGTTGGCACGTGTGGAGGAGCCCGACCCGTCACGTCACATGACCCAGGAGGTGGTGACTCAGTACTACAGGGCGCCCGAGGTGCTGATGGGCTGCCGGCACTACGGCTCGGCCATCGACGTCTGGTCAGTGGGCTGCATCTTCGCGGAGCTGCTGGGACGACGGATCCTCTTCCAGGCTCAGAGCCCGATTCAGCAGGTGAGACCAGTTGACGCTTCACCTGACTGTGACCCCTGATGTTTCAAAATCCACCTGTCCAGTCATCTGTTACCTGAACCTGTTGGTTCCTTAGACAAGAATAATTTCCGCTTTAGCATCATTGGAGGGTTTTATCTCAAAAGAACCATGAACAGCTCCAAAGGGACAATGGCTTCTTCTGTGTCTTGTTTAATTCAACCAATTATCCAGATTTAATTAATCCAGATTTAATTAATCCGAATTTAATTCATCTTAATTAAAAACAGAGAAAACCAGAGAATGTTTGATGTTTTTGGTGGAAAATGATTGAAACAGGTTGAAATATGTGATCAAAAGTTTATATTTTTGTTTTATTGCTTTCACTATAAAATATCAAATGTGGCGTTTTGTTAAAAACCCAGAAACATTTAGTTAACAAAGATGTAAAGCAGCGAATCGTCACATTACAGAAGCTGGAAGAACATGTGGTGTTTTCACTTCAAAAATTATTGACCAAAAATCCAAAATTTTGTTGGATTTATTTTCTGTTGATCAAGTCGACACTGCTTGTGTTGTCTTTACCTTTATCAACATTGGAAATAATGTTTGCGAACGTATAGTCTGAAAACAGTTGTGAGGTAAACAGTGAAAATATGGCGTTCATATTAGAAAACACTCCACTGGGAATGTGTAAAGCGACAGACGACCAGTAACAGAAGGAGCTGTGGTTGTCCTCGAGAAATGACGCTACACACAGTTCACTGTTTATACGACCTTGCGCTGAAAAATAGACGAGTACGAGCTTCTGACTTTGAACAAGGATTAACGGAGGAAACTGGTTTCAGAGTCTGATCAGACAGTGAGAAGGACACTGACGTGAGGTCGAGTCCAAGAGAAAAACCACTGCTCACAGCACTACAGGTGGATGTTGGCAGCTCATTCTTTAATCAGATGAAGCCAAAATAAATGAGTTTGGAGCAGATGGAGTCCAGAATGTTTGATGTGGACTTGGTCAGAGCCGGAGGAGGGAGGGGGCTGATGTGAGGCTGAGGAGAGGACATTTATAGATGGAGCTATGACTGTGGGTTTGTACCCAAAGATGACTCCCAGTCTCAGGAGGCCTGACAGGACAGGAACTTTCCAACACGACAAAGATCCCAAACACACTGCAAAGATTAGACTGAAAGAGAAAAACAGTGAAAGCTGTGACCTGGACACGTTTGTCCTCTAACATGAACCCAGGTGAAAACCTAGGGTAGAGAAACAAACTCCTCCAGTCAGACTGGTATCATCTGTGTCCAGGAGTCTGTCATCAAAAACAAAGGTGGACATACAGAATATTAACAAAATAAAAGTATGAAGGGCTGTTGGTTCTCTTCATTACAGTTTAATTTGTCAAACATTTGTGTATTTTTATTAATTGGCTTCATTTCTCTTGAGCTTTGGCTGAAAACAAAGGCTATTTGATAACTTCACATTATAGTGAAGCTGAAGTTTGTTTATGTGCTGCATGTTAGTATTTCATCATATGTGCAGCTGTTTTTCATGTATAATGTTTGACTACATGTGAGTGATTACAGTTGTAGTTAAAATAAACACTTGTCCCCAAACAAACACTAACTCAGTTAGTTGGTAGTTAGTTGTTTGCAGGTAGAGAGTTGAACTGCACAATGACGTTTGAGACACAGAGAAACGGCTGCATTTATTTGTAATATTTTATTTTCATCATGTTTATTTTGGTTTAGGTTTTACCTTGAGGAGAAATCCGTGGTGTCAGTCAGTCAGTCAGCTGCAGGTTTACACCTCCAGCAGGTTTAACAGGCTGGTTTATTAAATAACAGTCCCGATCGCTCCCATCCAGCAGCTCAGCTCTTTGACGTGGTTTCTCTTCTCTTTCTTCTCTGCACCAGTTGGATCTGATCACAGACCTGCTGGGAACTCCCCCTCTGTCGGCCCTGGCGTCGGCCTGTGAAGGAGCCAGAGCCCACATCCTGAGGGGGCCGCACAAACCGGTACGTGACTGCGTGGTCTGCTCTCGCTGACTCTACCTCCAACATCTAGTTTCTGTTCTCACAGATTCTCCCACAGAAGAAACAACATGTTAACCTGTGTTTTCTGCTCAAGTTTAACTCACTTTTACAACATAATCAATGCATCACATTCATTATTCTTAATGATGTTTTTATGTTCAGCAAATGCATTTTTTAACCCTCTAAATTCTGCACACGTCTCCTCTCCTGCATGTCTCTCATGATTTCAACACATTGGTTTAAATTCTGGAAACCTCAAAAAATTGTTTTTATTTAGGAAAGAAACTGTTTATGTTTTATTTATTAACATTATTTATAATCCTTTGAGATTTTGGGGGCGTTAGGGGGGCACAACAATGGACCAATGAGAAAAAAATAAGTCAATCTACTGAAGAAAAATGCTCAAGCTAACAGTCAGAGTAACAGTCAAAAACAGAGAACAAATATGTACGGATGAATTATCGCTTAGAGACAGAGGGAACCATGCAGAGCTCTGTTAGCCCTGTTAGCGCTGCTAGCCCTATTAGCCTTGTTAGTGTTACTGTGCTCACCACTACTAATGTTTAGTTGATTTTTGGTCCATACTGGTATTGAGGAGTGTGAAGGGCTCTGATAATAAACACTTAAAGCTGCCTTATTGATATTTGTCCACCAGGGGGCAGAAACCATCATTACCCCCAACGTAGAGGTTCTGTTTTCACGTGTGTGTTGGTTTGTCAGCAGGATTACACAAAAACTGCTTAACAGATTTGTACTGAACTTGGTGGAGGGATGGTGGTTGGCCTGGGGAAGAACTCATTATTATTTACTATAAGTTAAATGTTTTTCTCTGAGGTCTGGTAGAAGGCAGACTGGCTCTACTGAGAGCTCTAAATCTGAGTCAGTCCTCGGCTGTGATTTTATAAACGTAACTGACAACAGAAACCAGGAGTTTTATAATGTCACTGATGAAGAAACAGTGTATTTAACCTGGATCAGTCACATCTGACTGATAATCAATCCACCAAACAAGAAAATAAAAACAAAATCACCATGACAACATTTTACTGAAGGACTGTGTTTATATCTGACTGTTGAGGAGAGAAGCAGATTTTAAGGAACTCTGTTTTTGGTCCTCAGCCGTCGCTGTCGGTGCTCTACATGCTGTCTGACGGAGCCACTCACGAGGCGGTGCACCTGCTCTGTCGGATGTTGGTCTTTGATCCGGTGAGTTCAGACGGTTCACACTAACACAGTCAGAGTTGATCATGAGCAGCCGCGTCAGTGATGAGGTAAAAGTCACGAGCTGATAAGATTGAAGTCACTTTTTCAGACGTGAAATAGACACAGCACAGGACTTATTACACAGACTGTGTCTCTGTGTTTGGTCAGATTTTCAAACCATCCAAATAAATACTGAGTTTGCTGGGGACTATTTTCAGTGGCGGATTAAGCCACAGTTTGTTCTCTAGTGAGTATTTGTTGCAGCAGGACAGTGGAGCTCTGTGGCACAGAGGAATAAGATATGTCAGGCTTTAATTCATACACACACACACACACTCTCCCCTGGTGAGCAGGATCAGTCATGTTGAGTGCACATGAAGCACTCAGTGACTCAGTGTTTTCTCTCCTCCAGGCTAAACGGATTTCCGGCAGCGACGCCCTCTCCCACCCTTACCTGGACGAAGGGCGCCTGCGTTACCACACCTGCATGTGTCAGTGCTGCTACTCCGTTCCCAGCGGGCGAGTTTACACCCGGGACTTTGAGCCAGTAGCTGAGCGGCCGTTCAGCCACAGCTATGAGAACAGTCTGCTGTCAGTGTGGCAGGGGAAAGGTACGATGATGTAACTGTGTCACGGTCACTGTTACTTATATTGCAAAGCTCAGACTAACACACAGAGTCAATGTGGAGCAAACAAAGCATTTTAACTCATCACTGCAAACTGCGACTGTTTTACATCAGTGTAAGACATTAAAGTTTTAGTTTGCTTTACACTGTTACACTGAAAAGCTTCTCCTTCAGTTGATTAAATCCCTGCAGTACCTGAAGCCAGCGGGACTCGTGGATAAATCTGCAGCCTCTGATTGGAGAAGTGTCTCATCAGAGCTCAGCGACGTTAAACACAGCTGTCCACTGTGTTTACCCACATTAAATCAAATGTAAATGACAGCAGGCCGCTGCTTCATCATCTGCTGGTTCATAACTTGACGTGTTCTGGTGTCCAGCTCAGCTCCTGCCTCTGTGTGTTTCTGTTTGTGTGATGTTTTTTTTCTTTTCCTTCCCAACATCAGAGTTAATCCATCGCTTCATCACGGAGCACCAGCAGGGCAAACGGGTGCCGCTGTGCATCAACCCTCAGAGTGCTGCCTTCAAGACCTTCATCAGGTGAGGAGGAGGAGGGGTGAGCGTGGGGTGCTCTCAGCTGATTAGGATGTCATTTCCTAGGGAAGCTGATTGTGTTGCTGCACCTGTATTGTGTCTCCTCCCTCTCTGCTTTTCTTACTCTAATCTGCAGCACAGTGATGCTCTGCTGCTTCCACTGTGTTTAGAAGCTGCAGATCCTCTGTTTTATTTCCAGGCCTTTTAAATCTTCCACTAACCTGTTAGATTCTGATATTAATCAACCCGAAGTTACCAAACTAGTCTTTCTATATCTTAAATTCCTGAACTCTATGGATCACACTGACATGTTTCAGCTGACTGACAGCAGTTAGTTACAACCAGCTGACGGTCGTGGGTTTTTGTGTGAGCCACAGCTGATGAGTAAGAGTTCTGATATCTGTAATATCCATACTGACACACACACACCGGACTTATACAAATCAAATAAACAGTTGTAGTTTAGTTTCTCTACCTTATAGCAGCCTCCTCCAGAGGTGGTTCCCTTGCACATAAACCACATTAGCTCTGGCTGTCACTGATTTTAATTTTTAGGATCTACATGACAAATTTAATTTGTAGTTTTTCCAACATGTCCTCTTTTATAAAACCCCAGACGTCACGTGAACACAACAAAGCTGGTTCTACTTATCTGTCAAAAAGATCTAATCTAATATCTACAGGTAAATCAAATTTCCTACATTTACAGATGACAGCAAACACAGCACTGCAGCCCTGTTTCGATGGCAATCTTAAATGAGCCATTATAAACCACTGATACCAAGATATTTAAAGCTGGACCTTTAAGCTTCACATCAAACTTTAGTTTTATCTCTGAGCGTCAACAATCACGCGTCGTCTAATCCTCTCTGCTCCTTTTCTCCAGCTGATGACGTGATCGTCGTGTCGTCCGGGTGCATCAGTGCCAGAAGCTGAATATAACTGTCTGTCACAGTGTCGTTTAGATTAATAGTGTGACAGCTGCTGTGCAGCAGATACTCTTCTGAATACAGCAAATAACAGTGGAGGTAGATTTCCACTCAGTCTGACTCCTTCTACACTTTCACACAGAAACACATGATCTGAGATTTTAGCACAAAGTCATCACTGCCTCCAGGATGTTGCCATTAATTCCTGCTTTAAACTGTCACATTAACATGAAGGCTACGGCAGAGTGAGGTATTAAACACACATATTTTCACCCGATAAAGACGACTGTGATAAAGTTGAGGTTAATAAATCTCAAAGAGAATATATTCAGAAATTCAGTGAATGAGCCAAATTGAAGTTGTTGTGACTCCTCTCATGTCTGACCGGGGCTAAGGAGGTGGAAAAAAATCCCTGTGCAGCCGCAGTCTCAGCCCACTCTCTATATTTACATTTCTATCCCTGCCAATATCAGGAATCAGAATTATCAACATCCAGCAAAACACTTTATGTTCAATGAGTATTTTCATGCTGGCGACAGCGAGAGTCAGAGGTATGTTGTTCTCAGGTCGTCGTCGTCGTCCGTCCGTCCATCCCCTGCTCTGGACACCATATCTCAGTAGCCTCGTCAAATGTGGCACAAACATTCACTTGGACTCAAAGATGAACTGTTAACATTTTGGTGATCAAGGGTCAAAGGTCACAGTGACCTCACAAAACACTTTTTAGCCATTACTCAAGACTTCACACAGCAATTATCACAAGATTTCACAGAAATGGTTAAAATTTTATCTGACTCTGGATAAACAGGATGTAATGTAAAACTAGTCTGAGTGGTGGAGGGAGACTACGGCCAGGTGGTGAATGTAGTTAACTTTATCATCAATAACTATGTATTTGTTGTGTCGCCAGGTCGACTGCATGGCATTCCTCCAAGGTGTCCAGGAAGGAGGAGAGATGAGCGGCCGTCCTCTTCGGCTGGAGGAGCGACAGCAGTTTGAGAAAGGATTTCATTGGCTGTGGCATCTGAAAATCCCGAAGAGTTTGGGTCTATTTTTTTTTTTTTGTTTGTTTGTTTTTTGTTCTTCTGGCGTGATGCAAAGGGGAAACGACACCCAACCCGACCCACCTCCTGAAAACCCTCAAATATTTTTTCCCTCTAAATCAAAATTTCTTGAATATGAAAACTAACTCTTAACGACCCAGACGGCTGATGCTCGAGGCGTTTTCGGTGCTGAATTAAAAAAATGCTGCTGAAGTGCTTGAGGAGGAATAAGAAAGAGGAAAATAACTGAACTCGGTACTCCATTGGATTTTCCAACCTTGTTAGTAGAGACGTTAGGAATAATGATTTTGATTGTTTGGTAGAATTGTTGCTTAGTTGATTTTGTTGAAGTCATTCCAGCCCTGTGCAATATGGTTTAACCTAACTAAGCGATAAACACACCGGGGACACTGAACGCTTGGAGCGTGCTCTCTTGCCAACTGCAAACGGATCAGCCAATCACAAGCTCCCAACTCAACAAGACGTCATCGCCTGCCAAACAACATGACACCAATAACCGCCAAGGTTTTCCTCCTTTTTTTGGACTGCATTTGAACACATCACTCACTGTGTTTTCATCGCTCGGCGTCTTCGTGCGTCGACGCAGCAGTAATAATGCAATTTAACAGATGTAGCAGGTTTTAACCACAGTTCCCAGGTGTTTCTCCACACACACACTTTAAGCTTTGTTGTTGTTGTTGTTGTTTAGCGCCTCCTTCTCCTCACAGTGAGCTGGTCCTGGATCAGTGTTGTTTGACCTCTTCTTATAAAACCTGGGCCACATTCAGCAGGAGGGAAAACTGGGACAACAGGAATTCATTCCCCGCAGTCGACTGTGTGATCGCCAACTGTTTTATTTTGAAAATCATGACAGGAAATTGTGTCTCTCAGTGTTTAAATAGTCTGAAATAGTGTTCAGCAGATAGATGCCAAACCTGCAGATATTTGGCTGCTTTGTTTTCTCCTTCTTCTCTTTTCTGTCTCGTGTGTTGTCTAAACGCCGTGTGAACTCACCACAGTGTGTTTTTGTCCTGCTGATTCCTCAGCCTCCACTTTTTGTGCCACCAGTGGAGAGAGGAAGAGGAAGTGGCAGCGATAATGTTTGTTTTTTTTCTTTTTTTTAATCTCTTAATTTATTGAGTGTTTGTTGAAGAGTGTGTCTCCACCCTTTGTGTTTGAAGTGACCCCTCTCGGTCTCAGTTACCTCAAACCCTGGGAAACAAACAAACAAACTGAAGGCTGAGGACCCCGGGGTGCACGTGGGATATGTGCACATGTATAAACTGAACCCTCCCATCACATCTTTACCGTCATTCCTCCAGATCCAGTGACTTCATTTACCTCGTGCTCGCTCCTCGTCTCTCGCCCCGCAGCTCAGAATCAGTGTGAGGTTTGAGAGAAGGATGTCGCCGGTGAAATGCTGCTGTTGTTTTTTTTTTTTTTGTTTGTTTTTTTTTCTTTGGTTTGTTGTTTTAGTTCCTGTTCAGTTTAAGGCTCAGGTGTCCTGTTGTAGACTATGAATTGTATAAAGCCACATAAGGATGCACCAGTATTGGTCCTGGTTTGGAGGATCAGATTCTTCACTGTGAGAAGAGTGTCGACTCTCTCACGCTGTGACGTGAGATCTGAGGAGATTCTGTCCCGTCACCACAAACTGGTGGATGAGTTGTCAGATATTTTCCTGTCAGCCTGGGCCTCCAGTAGTTCAGTCTAACTGGGATTACGTCCAAACTGGTGGTGTTTGCATGTTTAGCTGCCTGACTGCAAATTGCATCGACTTCACTACTGAATCATCCTGCAGATGCTGAGTGTGTTTTTCCAGCAGTTTAGTTTCAGTTGATAGAAAATTAAACTTCCTGCATATCAGTCAACTACGGCTGCAACTAATGATCGTTTTCATCATCATTGAAAAATGTCCGTCACATTTTCCCAGAGCCCAAAGTGGCGTCTTCACACATCTTGTTTTGTCCAACCAACAGTCAGAACCCAAAGATCTTCAGTTTATTACCAGCACAGGTCAGAGTCGAGAAGCTGAAGCTTCACAAGTTTTGTCAAAACAATGAATCGATCGTCAAACTTGTTTCTGTTTAATTTTCTATGGAGCAACTCAACATAGATGCCTTTTTATAATTTAGTTACAGTGATGTTTTTATCATGAAGTACTGAAGTCTTGGTAACTGTTGGAAAAGTTCTCCACAGTGGTGCATTCAAGGACGCCTTGTTGTGTCAGATCTCCTGTGATGATGATGCAAACATCTGCAGCAGTGAAATTATGAACACTGACTCTTGAAGGGAAGGAGATGACGTCCAATCTGTAGTTCATGCAGTCGACATGTAAAACCATCAGTGTGGTCCTTAAATCATCGCTGGTTCCATGCGGCCCCGAGACTTTTGGCCCTTTTTGACTGCAGGAACTTTGCCAGGAACCTTTTTTAGGATCTCAGGAACTTTACGAAAAGGGTCAGTGACGTCCGGCTGCAGACGCTCACCATTCAAACATCACAGCAGTTTGTCGCCATGTGCTGAGATGATGTTTCTAACCAGGCTGTTGTTTATTTTTAATCCACCCTCGATTTGTTTTGTTGAAACCTCTTGAGATGTGGTGGAACCTCAGACGCTGAAGGAACCTTTAGCTCCTGGTTTAGTTCCTGTGGCTCCTCACTTCCTGGATCGTGTGTTTGAAACGTTGAAAAGCTGCGGTCCAAGTGTTCTCAGATTTTTTCTTTTTTGTTTGTTTTGGTTGTTGTATTTGCCCCGAATCTCCACCAGGCGGGGCCCCAGAGCCGCCGGGCCCCTGAGCGTCCTTGTTGGTCCCTGACAGTTTCCAGATTTTTAACCCCTGAAACCTCAGCTCCTCTTCTACAGGAACACAGCGAGTCTCTGTGGGAAACACTGAGACCGACTTGTATATCTGCATGTGTATATTTATTATCCCATGGAGAGCATTTGGGTTTGAATGCTGTGCAATGGTTGAGTTTGTCGACGATGACGAAAACGTACATTTTGTGGTAATTTTTATTTAATTCATCTTAGGAAGTGATTTTATTAGAAGTTTTGTTTTCGTTTGTTGTGATCTAATTAGACTTTTTATGGAGTCCAGAGGCAGGAGAACGTCCTGATAACTGTTCCCTAAAAACACCAAAAAACCTAATGAAGTTCTGCACACGGTCAGCACTGGTGAGTTTATTTTAAGTTTATTTATGGTTGTTTAAAGTAGCAACATTTTGTTTTGTGATATGATTGAAATGTTGCTGCTTGAAATAAACTTATTAGTGCAGTTATTGTGTGTTTTGTGCGCTGAGATGAAAATCAGTTTCTCTGATTATTTTATTATTTCCTCAAATCAACACTTTGATTCCCTTCATTGTGTTTAAGCCTCAACACTCCCACTGTTCGTCTTTTACTAACCAGTTTATCTTGAGATTTGTTTTGATTTGATTATTTTCATTATTGAGATGGTTTTTTTTTTTTCTTGGCATTTATAGAAACCAGGAAATAACATTTTCATACAATGTTTCTCCCCCAATGTTGGTTTAAACTGAGGAGCTCAGGTGGTTGATGGTTCAGGACTTTGACACCAGAGACCAGGTTCACATCCTGAGTTCCACCTGATGTTGAGCTGGTTTCAGCTTAATGTTTAAAAGAAGTATTTGATCAGACCCCCTCCTCACATCACACAGTAAAATCTAGTATTAAATTACACTCTCATGTTCGTGGGTCCTGCATCGTTATTGTTGTGTCCATGTCTGCGATTAATGATCATTTTCATTATCAATTAATCAGTGAATCGTTTTGTCCATAAAATGTCAGATAATAATGAATCAGATTATAATTAATCCAACAGCTCGTTGTTCAAACCCCAGAGGACTCAGTTTCCCGTGGTATCAACCAGAGGTCGGCCGTCAAACTGCAGACACTCTAACTGGAGAGAAACTTAAAATGACGAATTGATTCATTTTCTTTTTGATTGTCTCATTAATTATTGATCAACTGTTTTAACTCTGTATAAAACAACAGTACAAACTAAGGGATGATGCATGAATTGAGCACTGAAATGAACCATTTGAGGGATGATTGTTAATTTGAGGCACATTGACTCGTTTAGGGACCAGTTAACCCGAACGTTTCCCTCCGGACTCCTTCTTTTCTTTCTTTTTTCTGTTGTTGTGTTAGTAGAGATCCTTCCAGGTTAGGAACAGTTTTAAACTAGATGACCTGTGTTTGGTCTTATCTGTTCTGAGATCAGCTGACGAGTGTGTTTAGAGTCTTTAAGCTTGTGTCGGGTCAGTTTTTAGACGTTGAGGTGGAGCAGAGACAGACGGACGGACGGCTGGTCATCTATAGAGATTAGACTTGTTTTCTTCTATGAAAAGAAACTTGATGTGTTTATTATTCTAAATATGAAACTGATGTTTGAAACAGATGTTTTTGTCTTTGTTTTAGCAAAAAGTTTTGTTTGTTTTTTGACTTGTGTTCCCAACAAATACTTGAATTTCTTAAAAAAAAATGTTTAGAGTTAAAGTAGTGAATGATAAATAAATAAATGGACACTGGATAATAAACCTCTGCTCTGTCAGCTCTTTACTCAACATGTTTTCAGTGGAAACCTGCAGAGAAAATGTTCATAGTTGTAGAAAAGCCAGTGTTCACATCAATTTATTTTATTTTATTTATGTGCAGTCCTAAATATATCCTGCAGATCAAGAGCCAACTAATGCATTCATAATACTGTGTAGAAAATAAAGAAATAATACAAAACTGAGTGAATGTCAACAAGGAAGCACACTGTGGAAAGTTACTGCAATCAACAACAAAGTCAGTGCAGCTTTATTCTTGACTAAAACCAACATCACTCATGGATGTTTTACGCAGTCGCTCTAAAACTCATCTCAGATGACGAGTGTTTGCTTCTGTGTCTGTACGACTCTGAAGCTCCTGAGTCTTTCAGAGCTGTAAGAACTTTTTAATACTCTTGTGAGCAGTATGTCTGAATAGATGGCCATGCAGCTAAGTAAGGGTGGAGGGGAGGGGCGAAGTGTCAATAGGATCAATACCAAGAAGTGAAAAGGAAAGAAACCCGACCACTGTCCTCCTGATTGAAATGTCCCCACATCAGAATTAACTGAGCTGAAAACAGCTTCTCCATGCAGGTCATCCAGCTGAAGTCAGGCTCAGTGAAGCCAGACTTCCAGATCCAGGTCTCTGGTCCTCACTGAGTCCCCCAAGCAGTCTGTCCCTCATCCCTCATCACCACACCCCCTCTGACAGGTGGCACCAGGAGGCTCCACCCTCCTGATCCTCCTCTCTGAGCTCCTACGAACCTGCCCTCATTTAACACTGCAGCTCATCCAGAGAGGAAATACACACAAATACACACACACAAACACACACACACACACACACAACGCGGAGGTGAATCCAGGAGCCATGTGGGCCCTCAACCTCATCGCTGCCGGCTCCGTCTTCTTCCCTGGACTCTTCCTGCTGTCCAAACTGACTCTGAGACACATGATGGGATGGGGAGAGGGGGACGCTGCTGTCGTCTCCACACGGTAAGAACACACACACACACACACACACACACACACTGCATTGTCTTGACCAAACACTTAAAATTCATCCTCCTGTAACTTAACACCTGCCTCCATATCTTGACTGTGAACAGACTCTTGAGTCATACAAGTTTAATTTAAGAAGTAAGGGGTGCAAACCTTGTTGTTGGGCCCTTACTGGCCCCTAGTCTATGTGGCTGTTTCATTATTTCCCCAGAAACCAACCAGCGTTCCACAACTGAAATGATTAATTAATCAGTCGAAAGGAAAATCATTGGCAACACAAAATATGATGAATCAAACCATGTAGATGAATGTGGAGTATTTTTTGGGCCCCTGAGTCATCGCCCATTGTCCTGGTCGGTCCAGCCTCAGTGGAGCTGACCTCACCTCTTAACTCCTTAGTTTGTTGATGAAGAGATATCTCTCTTCTGATTGGCTGACTGTTTTCTGAGTGATCCAATAAAAATATAGCAGATTTCAGGTAAACACTCAGAGAAACCAAATCCTGCACCGTTGGATGGTGGGTCCAGGTGAACGGCTGGTTTTAAGGCTCAGTGTCTGAATACAGGCTGTGGGCATTTCTCTGTGGACTGAGGCTTTGATACTTTCACCTTTAAATCAATATCAACTGATCACAAAGCAGATCAATAATATGTGGCAGCTCAAATTCATGAAGAGTCCAAATTAAGTTTTGTCTTTCTAGGAAACTCCAGGTTTCCAGGAAATAAAATACAGGACCAGTAAAATAAAGCGTTACCAGTTTGTTTCTCTTGTTTTCCTTCTGGTACAAGTAGAAAGCCATAAATATTTGGTTGGTTCCTGATTCGTGCAGGTAAATAATGCAGTGAATATTATGAAGTGTCACCAGGTAAACAGCAGTGACACTGATCTTAAACTTTATACTGACTGAAGTGTGAAGCTTTGAGCCTGTTTTTGAGTCAAAGTTCAGATGAAACAAGGACAGATTCTTCACAGATGCTTTGATCATGTTCTCCTGGATGAAATCAGACATGAATGAAATAAATAAACCGATCACGTCTCTGCTCTCAGCCTGGTGTCGTCCATCCAGGCCGTCATGGCCTCGTCAGCCGGGTGTATCATCGTCTCATCCTGCAGGGACGTCATGGAGGACAGGTGAGGACCTAATGTCTCTTTGTATTTGCTCCGACTCACACGGTCCTGCTGCCACTACAGCACCAAATGTGGATTAATCCGCCGCTGAAAATAGTCCCCAGCAAAAGTGTTTTATATTTCCCGCTGTCTGTTTGATAAAAACTATGAGCAGCTGTTTGAGGGAACCACTTCTCTTTAAAATGAAACCAGTGGCGTTTCTAGAGTCTGTTGGGGCCCCAGGTAAAAAATGGTCGGGGCCCCTCAAATCAGCATTCATTGCAATAATGTGATAAATAATCAGACACCAACAAAAACTGTATCTTTTTATTTCCAAATGTTCATGTTAGTAGAATTTATATAAATATAAACAACTTAAAAACCTTGTGATCAAAATATAAGTCCAATAAAAACTTAATTAAATCACCAAAATAACTTCAGTGTTGTCTCGTTGTAAATAATCCACATGATAAGGCCTGATAGTTACACCCATTATTTTAATTCAATTAGTTTTAGATGTGAAAATGAGACGTCCTTCTAAATCATCCAGGGAATGACATGGGGCCCCTTTAGGGGGGCTTCGTACTGAGATGTCATTGCATATTGTCCAATGGTTGTTTTAGGGGGAGGGGGCCACATTTTGAGACACTGATGTGGAGTAAAGTCTAAAGTCTGAGACACTTTAGCTGCTCACAAAACTTCATTGATATTTGTGTTGTTTTGAAGGTATTCTTTAATGTGTGAATTCTCAGCGCTGGTCAGAGACATGAGTGAAATATGCTTCTGCTCCAGGAGCCGATCGATTACTAATCACTGTTGTCAGGTCAAAACCTTCAATCTCCAAATGTCAGCTTGTCAACTTTAAGGAAAACGTCCCCGTTGAACTTTATTACCCAGAGGCCTTTGAGGAGCTTTATGAGCTTGAGGTGGAGTGAGGAGCATCTGAGCCTCCACATGTTTGGAAAATATAAAAATCAATAAACTCAGGAGAAGGTTTCACTCGAGTCCTGTGTTGATTTGTTTTCGGCTGCGTGGACTTTACACAAGAAAATGTCGGTCGGTCCAGACGGAAACATCTCAGCAGCTTCTGGACGGACTGACGTGAACTTTTCTTCGTGTTTCCCAGAGGACGAAACCTGATCTTTCCTTTTGCTTCCAGCGAAAGAACTCGACATCCACCACATGGACTGGCACAAAATTTGATGCAGAAATTTACTTTTCACAGAGGTGAATGATTTCTTAACTTTTCTTCCAAAGCCACCGTCAGGTCAAAACATGGAGCTGATGTTTGTGGTTTTCAGTGAAATATCTCGACGACTGCTGGAGGGATTGTGATGAAATTTTGTGCAGACATTCATGATCCCAGGAGAATGAATCCTACTGACTTTGGTAATCCTGATGTGTCCAGTACTTTGGTTTATGATCAAATACCTGCAGAACCTGTGATCGAAAACATTACAGCTGTTCAACATGTTAGCATTTAATTCAAACGCCACAGAGAATCTTTGTAAATTTAAAAATACAGAAATAACCACCTGCTTCCAGGACGTTTGTTTCATGCAGCTTCTGCTGAAATGCACTGATGTCAGTGTCAGACCCAAAACTAAATCTGACACTACTTTGCTGACTTGTGAATGTGTGTGTGAACCAAACCTCATGTCTGTAATCTAATTAACAATCTGAGTCTAATTCGCCTCCTGAGCCGAGCGGCAGCAGCAGCAGCTATTTCAGTCTCTAAGACGGTCCCAGAGATCACTAATCCTCCACGCTGAGCATGATGGGAAATGAAATGATGAAGATGAAGGAGTGTGAGACAGATGACAGAGGGGTGGGGGTGGGGTGTTTCAGTAAATCCCAGGTTCCCTCAGTCAGCTCTTTCATTTCCCAGTCAAAGTGGAGAGTTTGCGTCGGAGCCACATTTGTTTATCAAATCTCACCACAGACGCAGTGAACATGCAGCAGGGAACTCTGGGTAACTGCTGCATGAAAGCTCAACTTTCAGTTTGTCAGCGTGAGAAAAGAACTCGTTCAGTGTTAAAGAAAATAATCCTTGATTGACAGATGATTGTAGATTATATTACAGATGATTAATACTGATGGAGCTGCTGGAGCTTTCAAATCAGCTGCATCACAGTCCACTTTTTTTCTGTTGATGTTTGTGGGACAAAGACTCTTCATCAAAACTACAATCAAAGCGGTATTTATTGTAAACTGTGGCATTTTTATTAAAGCTCCATATTTTACTCTTCTTCTGTGTTTTATCTGAAGTGTTGATCTCCATCAGAAGATATATTTGTGGTTTTAAGAACCAAAAACCATCTCAGTGTAGTTTTACATCTCCTCTCTCAGGCTTCTCTCTGGAGCTCTAGTAACAACAGGTCAGTCAGCCAATCAGAAGAGAGGATCTGAGCCTCTCTTCTGATTGGCTGACTGTTTTCTGAGTGATAGAAATATAGCAGATTTCAGGTAAACGCTGACGGTGGTCATTTGATGAAGTCAACAATAGATAAAAACTTCATCTACCCGGTTTGTCTCCTCGGTCTGATGTGTGATGTCACTTCCTCCTCAGACACTGGCTGACCAACTCCTACATCCTGTTCGCCACGCCCTACTTTGCTTACGACATCTACGCCATGTTCCTGTGTCACTGGCACAAGCTGCAGGTCAAAGGTCACGAGGAGGAGGAGGAGCTGGGGGGCGTCAGGTCGGTGGGGGCCGCTGTGGTGGGTTACCTGCGCAGAGAGGTCCTCATGGTGCTGCATCACATCTTCATGGTGGCCTTCTGCTTCCCCGCCTCACTGGTAACTATGGCAACAGTGACATAACTAACATCACATTTTTAGCTCTGAGTGTCTGTAATGAACACTGCAGCCTGAGGGGGGGGGGGGGGGGTCTCTAAGTTCAACACAGTGGCTCAAACATGAAGCTGCAAGATAAATCATTAAAATCATTAAAATCAGATCAGGATTCGCTGTGACCCCCCAGCACCCGTCCTCCTCGGTTCACCACTCAGGCGGCAGGTTGTTCCAGCATCTTGGAGAACCCGCCTCAGTTCCTCTGAGGATTTGGTCTGCGTTTAAAAACTGCAGTTCCTCTAATGACAACTAGAGTCTGTGACCTCTGACCTGCAGCTGCTCCTGCTCAACTTTATCTCAAGATTTGAAATATCTCTAACTGTGACAAGGGGGCGACAGAAAACGTGAGAGAGCCGCTGATCTAATGCAACGGGACATTTCCTGCCAGGGAAACACCTGCGCCCACGCTCCCAGTGTGTCGCAGGTTGAACTGAAAACCAGTGAGAACCTGAATCGTGACCTGACTTGTGTCACATGTTGTTGTTGGTGCTTTTTAAAACACAATGTTGTCGCCACAGCTTGTCATCATATCAACTTAATGTTTTTCTGCTGTGTGTGTGTGTGTGCGTGCGTGTGTGTGTGTACGTGCGTGCCAGCTGTGGAGGCAGGGTAAAGGTGATTACTTCCAGGGCCTTTTGTTTCTGGCTGAGCTCAGCACGCCGTCCGTCTGTCTGGGGAAAGTCCTGATACAGGTGAGCCAAATAAACAGACCTCTTCACGCACATGCACACACACACACACACACATCCAAAATCCAGACCAGGTTTCAGTGTCTCCTCATAATCTGGTCTAAAACAAAGTCACAACAATGAATTTGTCCAATTAATCACCTTCATAAATATTTGGTTTTGAAAACTTGATGAACTTCTGTGTGTAGCACTGAATTCATCAGGTGTCTCCTTTCACCAGTAATCTCTGTTTTTTCGACTTTAGATCATATTGATGTGTGATGTTCAGTGTGGTTCAGACATCCTGACGTTAACTCACAGCCATTGTTTGTGTCTCTGTTGTCATCAGTATAAGAAGCAGCACACTCTGCTGCACAAGCTGAACGGAGTCCTCATGCTGCTCAGCTTCTTCAGCTGCCGGGTCTTACTCTTCCCTTACCTGTACTACGCCTACAGCAGGTATCTGTCTGACTGACTGACTGAATTATTTCTTACTTTATTAATAATAATTGCTCCTCTCAAATCAATAATTGATGCCCACAAATTAAGATAAATTAAGTATAATTAAATGAGTGTAATCTGATTAAAAGGTGTCAGTTAATGATTTGACAAAAATCTGTATGAACGTCTCACTTAGTTTGGTTTGTGTTCCAGGTATGCTTCCATCCCGGTGTACTCAGTACCCCTCGTGGCCCCATGGCAGTGTAACCTGGGGGCCGCTCTGCTCTGGCCCCTGCAGCTCTACTGGTTCGCACTGATCTGCAGAGGGGCCCTCCGCCTGTTCACGAAACGCTCAAACCCACCACTGAAGACTTTTAAACCTGACCACGGCGGCTGTCTGACCCCGGGTAACGGCTGCACAGGTCACCAGACGGACAGACACTGACGCTGGAGGAGCAGAGGAATTAAAGACAGAGAGACAAACAAAACGTCTGAAGAGGGACTGAGACCTGAGCCACAACACAAGGATCAAGGGTCAAGGGTCAAACAGGTGACAGTTTCACAGAAAACCAGAGAGAAAGCGAGAGTTTCCTCTCAACTGTGTTTACTGTAAGAAAAGAGAGAGAAGTGAGGTGAAGGCCTCATGAGCCTCAGACGGAGAAGGAGAAACAGACTGAAACGAAGAACATTAAACGAGCGGCGGCTGAGTGTGTGCTGATGTTTGATGGAGTCACAGTGAGGAGACCGACCGAAAGGAATCAGGATTTAAGAATGAATTCATGAGCTTTTATTTTGACAGAGTTCATGCACACCTTCAAGTCTCAACGACAGGTTGGAACAAAGTTTAATGACTGAAGAACAAAAGGCAAAAATAACTTATTTTCACTTTATTAATGACGTTAATGATGTGTTGAGAGTTATTTATTTATTTATTTTATTTTATTTTATTTTATTTTGCCCAACTACTGTTTTCAGGTCATGAATGAACTTTCTCTTGTTGTCATGACTTATCGTATCTTTTGTTAAGATATTTACAATAAACTGGATGTTTTAGAAATGTTTCCTTTTTGATTTTGTGGAACTTTTTATCATGAACTGTTGATGCATCGCAGTACAGGTCACTTAAATCAAGTAATTAACTGATACAAGCTGTACTGATAGACACCAAACACAGGCTCATGTTTTCAACCCAGAACTATTCACAGATTTAGAAACGTGATTAGACTCAGATTTGGAGTCTTGGACATATAATCATGCTTTGCTTTCTAAAAACAACCCGGTAATAAATACTAATACAGCTGTAAATGATGGTACCACTTTCATGTACATACAGTACTTGGCAGTTCACACAGGTTGTTTTATTTTGAATCAGTTGTTTTCACCACTAAGTGTGACGTCATGTCTGCTCGAGCTGAATCTGGTGGAGTTGTCCGCTGAGTTTTTACTGCCTTCCTGTGATCACAGTGAGGAACTGCAACAGCTCTTTAAATAAGTGATTAACTGTTATTAATATCGATGTGTCCCTTCACAGATAAACGGTATAGAAAATGGATGGATGAAAAGGATATCAATATGAGCAACTTATTAATGTGATTATTACTGATAACAACAGATACATTAATATTATAAAATAAACAAAAATCACAAATGCTTTTCAAGCCATCCACTTCAGAAACATTATATTTTGAATTAAATCCCAAGAAGTTTAATTTTTCAAATTTAATTTCAAATTTATTGAATTACTGCAACTATAAACATCAAAACCACAAGGATGAAATTGAAACAACCATAAAAATAAAGTTTCATCTTAATTGCATTGTCCAGAAAGGCAGAGGTGAAAAATATAATTACACTTTTATAATCTTTACAACATATACATCATATATAAAATAAGAATCAAGCTTATGAGGAAAAGGTAAACAGTAACAATTGTATTTAAACAGTCCCAGTGATCACAGAGTCCATGTTAAGCGCCACTTTAGTCCACCTCCTCAATAGTGGGCCCCTGGGAGCCGGCTCGTGCCTGCTCTCCACAACTACTTGCAGGCATTCCTCCCTGATACAACTTGCTGATGATGGGGTTACACACTTTCTCCAGCTCTTTCTGCTTGTGTTGGTACTCCTCTTTATCAGCCAGCTGGTTGTTCTCCAGCCAGGTGACGATCTCATCACACTTCTCAACCACCTTCTTCTGGTCCTCCTCACTAATTTTGCCCTTCAAGTTCTCATCCTGCACACTGCTCTTCATGTTGAAGGCGTAGGACTCCAGGGAGTTCTTGGCAGAGATCTTGTCCCTCTGAAGCTCGTCCTCAGCTTTGTACTTTTCCGCGTCCTGCACCATCCTCTCGATCTCTTCTTTGCTCAGTCGGCCCTTGTCGTTGGTGATGGTGATCTTGTTCTCTTTGCCGGTGCTTTTGTCCACCGCAGATACGTTCAAAATGCCGTTAGCGTCTACATCGAATGTGACCTCGATCTGTGGGACCCCTCGTGGAGCAGGTGGGATTCCTGTCAGATCAAACTTGCCCAGCAGGTTGTTGTCTTTGGTCATGGCTCTTTCCCCTTCATACACCTGGATGAGGACCCCAGGTTGGTTGTCAGAGTAGGTGGTGAAGACCTGGGTTTGTTTAGTGGGGATGGTTGTGTTGCGTTTAATCAGGGATGTCATGACGCCTCCGGCCGTCTCGATACCCAGGGACAGAGGTGCCACGTCCAGCAGCAGCAGGTCCTGAACGTTGCCCGAGGTATCGCCTGTGAGAATGGCGGCCTGGACGGCAGCACCGTAAGCCACTGCCTCATCTGGGTTGATGCTCTTGTTCAGCTCTCTGCCGTTGAAGAAGTCTTGCAGGAGTTTCTGGATTTTGGGGATTCGGGTGGAACCTCCCACCAGGACGATGTCGTGGATCTGTGCCTTGTCCATTTTGGCGTCCTTCAGGGCTTTCTCCACCGGCTCCAATGTTCCCCTGAACAGATCGGAGCACAGCTCCTCAAAGCGAGCCCTGGTGATGGAGGTGTAGAAGTCAGTGCCCTCAAATAGAGAGTCGATCTCAATGCTGGCCTGGGAGCTGGAGGACAGGGTCCTCTTGGCCCTCTCACAAGCTGTCCGCAGCCTCCTCAGCGCTCTCTTGTTCTGGCTGATGTCCTTCTTGTGTTTCCTCTTGAACTCCTCCACAAAGTGGTTGACCATGCGGTTGTCAAAGTCTTCTCCACCCAGGTGAGTGTCTCCAGCTGTGGATTTGACCTCAAAGATACCATCTTCGATTGTCAGGATGGACACGTCGAAGGTTCCTCCGCCCAGGTCAAAGATCAGGACGTTACGTTCTCCTGATTTGCCTTTGTCCAGACCATAAGCAATGGCGGCTGCTGTCGGTTCGTTGATGATCCTCAGGACGTTGAGTCCTGCGATGACGCCTGCGTCTTTAGTCGCCTGCCGCTGAGAGTCGTTGAAGTACGCTGGGACTGTGACGACCGCGTTGGACACCTTTTGGCCAAGGTACGCCTCAGCAATCTCCTTCATCTTCACCAGGACCATGGAGGAAATCTCCTCAGGGTTGAAAGCTTTGTTCTCCCCTTTGTACTCCACCTGAATTCTGGGCTTCCCTCCATCTGAAACCACCTTGAAGGGCCAGTGCTTCATGTCAGCCTGCACCACTGGGTCATCAAACTTCCTTCCGATCAGTCTTTTGGCATCAAACACAGTGTTGCTGGGGTTCAAGGCCACCTGGTTCTTAGCTGCGTCCCCAATGAGCCTCTCTGTGTCAGTGAACGCCACATAGCTGGGGGTGGTCCTGTTGCCCTGGTCGTTGGCGATGATTTCGACTTTTCCGTGTTGGAAAACCCCCACACAGGAGTAGGTGGTGCCCAGGTCGATGCCGATCGCTACACCTTTAGCTGCAGACATTATGACTGGAGATTGTTGCCTGTCAAACAGTTAAACAACCTTTTAGAAACTAAACATCAACACATTACTACACATGTACACTGACCCACAATATATACTTCTCAGACTACAGTTATATGATCATTACTGGAAGAAAATACACCAGAACAAAGCTGTTTGCCCCACTTACATTACTGCAAAATGAAACACACATTTACCATTTATTATTCATTATATTATTTTCTGTCAATGTAAACTACTTTACCAATCATTAATCAAGGTTGTACTCACAGTTAAGTGTTTTCCTGTTGGTCTGTGAAGTGAAGTGAAGTGAAGTGAAGTGAAGTGAAGTGAAGTGAAGTGAAGTGATCTTCTCCTCCCTCTCTGGTCTTCTGCTGGTCTGCTCTCTTTCTGCTGCTGTCTCTCCGACCTGCCCTTTTATATCTGTGGCCTCACTCTGGCTGCTTCTAGAAGTTTCACACACAACACCACAAAGTCAGCGTCTGTGGCAGATCGAACTTCCTGTGACTCATTTCAAAATAAAACAATATCTTAATGATTGTTTTCAAATGTTATTGAGCAAAGACTGATGCCAAGCCACTATGTGTTTGTAACGTAACACTTGCTTTATGATCTTATATATCACTGAATTGTTGTTGTCCCTTTTAAAAGGCAGGCTGTCACATAGAAGTGGATTCACCATCAGAAACCATTCTTCCTTTCAGCTGAACATGAACTCACACAGCTATCACCGCATGTCATGGTATCACTTTAACCACAGTAGATTTTACTTGTTTTTCTGTCAGCAGCACAGAAGTTGAACAATATTTCCTAAAAAAAAAACGGACTAAGACAATCAGAGACAGTTTTTTAGAAAACATTCTAGATTTGTGAAAAAACTTATGAACCATAACATTGACAATGATTTTAAACAGCTTTAAATTCAAACTCAAGAGCTATAAACATAATGATGAAATTATCTCTAAAAGTAATTTTATTTCAGGTACAGAAACGTGTACTGAGGTGAATACTGTCGTGTGTGAATAAATGCCATGAGTCACACTATGAATCACTCATACAGACAAAGTGCTGAACTTTCTGTCTGGGTTTTTCTCCAAGTGCACAGAAGCTTCTCACTCAGTCCAGAAACTTCGTCTTATTATGTAATCAAACCGGAAACCGCAGCGGCGCTCGCTGCTCTCATTGGCCAGCCTTTTGTCGACGACTTACGTCATTCAGGAAGTGATCATGAGAAAAATATCGGTCATATAGCCTTGAAAATAAGACTACGGTTTGATTTTTTTTTTTTTTTGAACTGGTCAATTAACTTGGAGGTGTTTTATTTTGAAATGAGACGTAAGTCGTCGACAAAAGGCTGGCCAATGAGAGCAGCGAGCGCCGCTGCGGTTTCCGGTTTGATTACATAATAAGACGAAGTTTCTGGACTGAGTGAGAAGCTTCTGTGCACTTGGAGAAAAACCCAGACAGAAAGTTCAGCACTTTGTCTGTATGAGTGATTCATAGTGTGACTCATGGCATTTATTCACACACGACAGTATTCACCTCAGTACACGTTTCTGTACCTGAAATAAAATTACTTTTAGAGATAATTTCATCATTATGTTTATAGCTCTTGAGTTTGAATTTAAAGCTGTTTAAAATCATTGTCAATGTTATGGTTCATAAGTTTTTTCACAAATCTAGAATGTTTTCTAAAAAACTGTCTCTGATTGTCTTAGTCCGTTTTTTTTTTAGGAAATATTGTTCAACTTCTGTGCTGCTGACAGAAAAACAAGTAAAATCTACTGTGGTTAAAGTGATACCATGACATGCGGTGATAGCTGTGTGAGTTCATGTTCAGCTGAAAGGAAGAATGGTTTCTGATGGTGAATCCACTTCTATGTGACAGCCTGCCTTTTAAAAGGGACAACAACAATTCAGTGATATATAAGATCATAAAGCAAGTGTTACGTTACAAACACATAGTGGCTTGGCATCAGTCTTTGCTCAATAACATTTGAAAACAATCATTAAGATATTGTTTTATTTTGAAATGAGTCACAGGAAGTTCGATCTGCCACAGACGCTGACTTTGTGGTGTTGTGTGTGAAACTTCTAGAAGCAGCCAGAGTGAGGCCACAGATATAAAAGGGCAGGTCGGAGAGACAGCAGCAGAAAGAGAGCAGACCAGCAGAAGACCAGAGAGGGAGGAGAAGATCACTTCACTTCACTTCACTTCACTTCACTTCACTTCACTTCACAGACCAACAGGAAAACACTTAACTGTGAGTACAACCTTGATTAATGATTGGTAAAGTAGTTTACATTGACAGAAAATAATATAATGAATAATAAATGGTAAATGTGTGTTTCATTTTGAAGTAATGTAAGTGGGGCAAACAGCTTTGTTCTGGTGTATTTTCTTCCAGTAATGATCATATAACTGTAGTCTGAGAAGTATATATTGTGGGTCAGTGTACATGTGTAGTAATGTGTTGATGTTTAGTTTCTAAAAGGTTGTTTAACTGTTTGACAGGCAACAATCTCCAGTCATAATGTCTGCAGCTAAAGGTGTAGCGATCGGCATCGACCTGGGCACCACCTACTCCTGTGTGGGGGTTTTCCAACACGGAAAAGTCGAAATCATCGCCAACGACCAGGGCAACAGGACCACCCCCAGCTATGTGGCGTTCACTGACACAGAGAGGCTCATTGGGGACGCAGCTAAGAACCAGGTGGCCTTGAACCCCAGCAACACTGTGTTTGATGCCAAAAGACTGATCGGAAGGAAGTTTGATGACCCAGTGGTGCAGGCTGACATGAAGCACTGGCCCTTCAAGGTGGTTTCAGATGGAGGGAAGCCCAGAATTCAGGTGGAGTACAAAGGGGAGAACAAAGCTTTCAACCCTGAGGAGATTTCCTCCATGGTCCTGGTGAAGATGAAGGAGATTGCTGAGGCGTACCTTGGCCAAAAGGTGTCCAACGCGGTCGTCACAGTCCCAGCGTACTTCAACGACTCTCAGCGGCAGGCGACTAAAGACGCAGGCGTCATCGCAGGACTCAACGTCCTGAGGATCATCAACGAACCGACAGCAGCCGCCATTGCTTATGGTCTGGACAAAGGCAAATCAGGAGAACGTAACGTCCTGATCTTTGACCTGGGCGGAGGAACCTTCGACGTGTCCATCCTGACAATCGAAGATGGTATCTTTGAGGTCAAATCCACAGCTGGAGACACTCACCTGGGTGGAGAAGACTTTGACAACCGCATGGTCAACCACTTTGTGGAGGAGTTCAAGAGGAAACACAAGAAGGACATCAGCCAGAACAAGAGAGCGCTGAGGAGGCTGCGGACAGCTTGTGAGAGGGCCAAGAGGACCCTGTCCTCCAGCTCCCAGGCCAGCATTGAGATCGACTCTCTATTTGAGGGCACTGACTTCTACACCTCCATCACCAGGGCTCGCTTTGAGGAGCTGTGCTCCGATCTGTTCAGGGGAACATTGGAGCCGGTGGAGAAAGCCCTGAAGGACGCCAAAATGGACAAGGCACAGATCCACGACATCGTCCTGGTGGGAGGTTCCACCCGAATCCCCAAAATCCAGAAACTCCTGCAAGACTTCTTCAACGGCAGAGAGCTGAACAAGAGCATCAACCCAGATGAGGCAGTGGCTTACGGTGCTGCCGTCCAGGCCGCCATTCTCACAGGCGATACCTCGGGCAACGTTCAGGACCTGCTGCTGCTGGACGTGGCACCTCTGTCCCTGGGTATCGAGACGGCCGGAGGCGTCATGACATCCCTGATTAAACGCAACACAACCATCCCCACTAAACAAACCCAGGTCTTCACCACCTACTCTGACAACCAACCTGGGGTCCTCATCCAGGTGTATGAAGGGGAAAGAGCCATGACCAAAGACAACAACCTGCTGGGCAAGTTTGATCTGACAGGAATCCCACCTGCTCCACGAGGGGTCCCACAGATCGAGGTCACATTCGATGTAGACGCTAACGGCATTTTGAACGTATCTGCGGTGGACAAAAGCACCGGCAAAGAGAACAAGATCACCATCACCAACGACAAGGGCCGACTGAGCAAAGAAGAGATCGAGAGGATGGTGCAGGACGCGGAAAAGTACAAAGCTGAGGACGAGCTTCAGAGGGACAAGATCTCTGCCAAGAACTCCCTGGAGTCCTACGCCTTCAACATGAAGAGCAGTGTGCAGGATGAGAACTTGAAGGGCAAAATTAGTGAGGAGGACCAGAAGAAGGTGGTTGAGAAGTGTGATGAGACCGTCACCTGGCTGGAGAACAACCAGCTGGCTGATAAAGAGGAGTACCAACACAAGCAGAAAGAGCTGGAGAAAGTGTGTAACCCCATCATCAGCAAGTTGTATCAGGGAGGAATGCCTGCAAGTAGTTGTGGAGAGCAGGCACGAGCCGGCTCCCAGGGGCCCACTATTGAGGAGGTGGACTAAAGTGGCGCTTAACATGGACTCTGTGATCACTGGGACTGTTTGAAATACAATTGTTACTGTTTACCTTTTCCTCATAAGCTTGATTCTTATTTTATATATGATGTATATGTTGTAAAGATTATAAAAGTGTAATTATATTTTTCACCTCTGCCTTTCTGGACAATGCAATTAAGATGAAAATTAAACCAAATTTCATGGTTGTTTTGATTTTTCTTCTTTCTGATTTTGATGTTTGTAGTTGCAGTTATTAATAAAGTTGAATCTTTCAAATTTTCTGGGTTTAAATTACAAAATGAAAATATTTCTGACACATTGACTAAATGAATCGATCTATGTCATACTTGTAATTACTTGTAGAACCAGGAAAATAAAACTATCTCAGATGCTACAGCTACCACTGAAGACAAATCATTTCTCAAACCCAAAAACACAAACTCTGGCATTTCAGTCTTCTTTACACCCATTCCACCTGTTTGTGAGTTATTTATGTTTCATATAGTGTTGGTGCTGTTTAGTTACTATTAACATATCCAGGAAGTTAATATCTTAAAAATCAAACAAGGACCTGACACTTTCAAGGGTGAATTTAAAAAAAAAAAAATTAAAAAAAAAATTTGTATGTAAAATAAGCTTAAGACTTTTTGTATATGATTTATCTTTTAATTTATTTTTGTTTCAAATTAGCTATGAATTAATTGTATGTGTGTGTAGGTGGGGATGTTTGTGTATGTATGTATCATTGCAACTCATTGTCTATGATATTGATTGATTTTGTCTACACAAATAAATGTAATACTGAACTAATTGGTAAAGGAAGTAGTTACTAAAGTTCTTAAATAAAAGTGGTGGAGTAAAAAGTGCACTATTTCCATAGGTCAGCACTTTGACAAAAAAAATCCCCATAAAAACTCTGACATGTAGTGAAGTAGAGGGTGGCTTGAAGAGAAATGACACAGAACATGGATGTATTATAAGACCATCCATGCACAGAACTGGCTGCTGCAGATGGACAGGCTGACTGAGCCGGGACCCCTCAGGGTGGAGGGGTCCCAGTGACGGACCGGCCCTGGTTTAGTTTGTTCGTTTGTTTGTGAGGGGTGTGGTGGAGGTGTTACTCCTCTCCTTCTCCACCTTCTGCTCTGGGTGGGTGTTGATGGACATGGGTCACTCATCCAGCGGTTGAAAGCAGCTGTGAAGACCGATCAACGATGCACTCGCCGACCTCTCAATTATCGCGAGAACTGGGGCAGCACGAGAAGAACGGGGTCCAGGCAAGGCATAGCAATATTCATATTTAGCAACAACAACAACCTTTACGAAAATGATTGTTCCGTTATGAAAGAGTGGTGAAGTGTGTGCCAGTTTCACCCAAAGACACGGATGAAAGCACTGGACTGTAAAATACAGGTACAGAAAACACAGTATACAGTGTTGAAGCAATATTGATAGCTAGCTAGCTGGTTTATTAATAGCGAGCTAAGTGGCTAACGGTTAGCCTAGCTTGCTAAGAATCTTTGGCGTTAGCTGCTGTTCGGATGATTCAATATGTGGTCATCTCAGCCACAGGTTACAGCAGGCACCCCAAAATAACATACATCTGACTAACACTGCTAAATTAAGATTATAATGAATGGCAGCTCGTAAGCAAGTGGACGTCAGGTAGCTATTGTTAGCTCGCTAACGTTACACGTCTTTAAAGAAAGCTGAATGAGCAAGACTCACATTGCTAGTTCATGTTAGCAAGCTAACGAGTGAGGCCAGTTTATCTAATGTTTATCTGACTTAACCTCTGATTTAAGATTACGTGTAGTTAGACATCATTTATCTCCTGGGGAGTGGTGGAGGTGAAGTATTCAGGTTATTTGCTTCAGTAAAAGTGCTAATATCACACTGAAGAAATACTGCATTACAAGGAAAAATCTTGCATTTACAGTGTTATTTAAGTAACAGTGTAGAATGAAAGAAGAAATACTGAGATTTTTTTACTCAAGTAAAAGCACAGATATCACATTCTAAAACTACTCTGTTACTAATAAAGTCCCTTATTCAAATGTTACTTTAACAAACAAGTGCAAAGTTTAAGTTCTTATAATACCAAAAGTAAAAGTACTCATTATGAATAATGGTCCATTTCAGAATAATGTATTTTATATCATTGGATAAAAGGCCCATGGATGTGTACTTCACCATAATGTTGCAGCTGTGGAGATAATTTTAATTAAAATATAACTCTATATCATGCCTACTGGTTCCCACCATACTTTAAAACTTTAAATGATATAGGTATCAAATCTCATTCTATGTGTATGTTAATTCATAATACTGTAGAGAAAATGAAGTGGAGCTGAAATGATTAGATGATTAATTGATTTCTAAAGTGACAGAAAATTTTTCTTGTAATTATTTCAATAATAATGTTTTTTTTTTAGACTTTGAGCTTTGAATTGTTGCTTTGGCAAAAAAGCCCATTGTGCTTCAGTATTTTCTGATTTTTTTCAAACTAATCAATAAGGCAGTTAATTGAGAAAATAATCAGCAGATTAATCCATAATGAAAGTAATTTCTCCCACCTGCTGTAGGCAGTAATGTTATAAAATATGAAATGTATTTATAGCCAATAACAGGCTGGTGGGAGACAATGAACACCTATAAACTAATAACAGGATTGTTGTGACAGTGGACTGTGCTGCAGAACGCTGTTCAATAGTTTTTTTTGTGGAGTTTCAGTCCGCACTATCAAACCTCCAGTGAACACTATTTCTGTCAGCTGTAAGCATCTATTTTATGCTGCTTATCCAGCAGGTCCAGGTCACATTAGTATTGTCATTTATATCTTTAGAAACTGTCATAGATACTGCTACGGAGCATTTAAGAGTTGGAAAAATAACTCAAGGTCATATTGTCCTTACAAGTTTTACATCATACTTTGAAACTTTGGATGGGATGATTATGAAACAGGTCTTATATTTCATTCTATGTGGTATTAAAAAATGTATTTGAAAGTCTTACATTTAAAATGGGGAACCTGCAAAAACCCCGAAACTTATACAAGTAAAAGTTCTGCATTAAAAACCCTAAAAATTGAGCTTGTATTGTCAGCAAAATGTTCTTTAAGTGTCGAAATTAAAGTACTGTTTATGCAGCAGAATGATGCCTGTGAGGGTTATATTATTAAACATGAGATTATTGGCCTATTAATAGTGATTTTTCTCACTGATACATAAACTTGTGAAAACCATTTTAATGTATTGTGGCTGCTAGTGAAGCTGAAGCTAATTTGATCTACTTCATTGTTGGGTGGTTGAATCTATGATAATGGTTGGTATTTTAGAAACTGGTCATAAGATTTGTTTAACTCATAAGCTCTCAGAGTAATGTGTGTGTGAGAGTGTGATCTAATGTTTGTGTTTCAAGCTATAAAGTGTGCAGAGACTTTTTGATGAAAAAAATTTGTGCCTGTTTTTACAGGATGTGGCCACACTTCTCTGGATTAATGACAGACGATGAAGAAGGGGCAGACCTTGTGAATCCTACTCACCTTACCTCCTCTACCCTTCCAATTACTGGTTGAAACCCATATTTTCTTGTTAAAACGCTAAAGTATTTAAATGCTCAAAATAATGTAGCAAACAGCTCAGCCTTGGAGATATTTGACCTCTTTGAAACCCCATGGGTCTGGTGCATTGTCTTTTTAGCTTTTCATTTTAGATGGGGTTGAGTGCAACACTTCCCTTCACACTCGTATGTAAATTATTAGACCAATGTGCTGTGTTTGCCCCCTGTCAGTTAGCCCAGCTGTGCAATCACTTTGGGTGTCTGTTGTATGTTTGAAGTGATTTGATAGACCATCAGGTCAGTCAGTGCCCCCCCAGCCTTTCAGGAGGATGAACGGCTCTCTCTTAACCCCTCCGAGCCCTCGGGCGGCAAACTCCTCTCCATTACCTCCCTCGCCCTCCCCATCTCCGTCTCCACCATCTCCCTCTTTGCTGCCCCTGTCTCCCCGGCCACCCCCTCTCCCGCCTCTGGTGAGCCCTCCACCCCAGGCTCACCCATCCTCCCTCTCAGACACGCCGACGCCCTCCCCCTCACCCTGCCTGAGCTGGACCGAATTCTGTGAGCTCCATGCCCGCGTTGCAGCCGGTGACTTTGCACGCCACTTTCGGGCTTTTCTCCAGGAAAACCCCCACTACTCCCCAGATTCAGCAGCTGCCTTCTGCCGGCGCTTCACAGACCGCTTTGTTCGTCACTTCCAGAGTGAGCTGGAGGGGGCGCTCCCACCGAGCTGTGCTTCTGGGAGGGATGAAATGGTGAGCTGGGCTCCCCAGTCAGATGTTACTTCCCTTGAAGAGGAGGCGGTCTCACCCCTGTCAGCAAGCGGGGGAGCAGTTCTCCCATGTCCCCCGGCTAACACAATGCGGACTTTATCCAAGCCTGCACCGACACGGTTGGTGTTGGAGAACCGCAGCGGGGACAGGTTTCAAGATTCTTATGCCCATGGCCATGTTCTGCCACCATCGTCCTCATCATCGTGTTGCTCCTCAGTGGGCGGGAACAACGGGAGGCGTGAAGAGAGAGTGATTGCCCCAGGGAACGGGGAAGCACCAGTTGAGGAGGAGGAGGACAGTTGGCTCGGGGTGTCCTCTGTTGGGGAGGATGTTGAGCCAGAAGAGCGGGAACCAGAGTCCACAGAGGTGGACAATGCTGACCCCTCCCACACTCCTCAGATTCCACCTTCCTCATCCTCTGTCACTCCTCCGCCCGACTCCAAAGGCAACAGCACGCCCAACTCCTCCAAAAACAAACTGAAGAAGCGCTTTTCTCTGCGGAGTGTGGGTCGTAGTGTGCGGGGGAGTGTCCGGGGCATCCTGCACTGGCGAAGCTCCTCCAGTGACTCGGCCCAGAGCCAGCTGCCTTCCAGCTACAGCTACACTATGGGTGTGCAGGACGCTAGTTTGGGTTCAACATCAAAGAGGAACTCTGGTACACAGCCTCCCACACCCACCTCCTCCATGCCTGTCTCTCTGTCCATGCCCCTTTCCCTCCCCCACTCCTCCTCCTCCTCTTTGCCTCCCTCATCTTCAAGCAGCGCCACCTCTCTGTCTCTGTCTGAGGCTGCTCGGGATCGCCGGCGGAGCAACGGTGAAGGAGGTGAGAAGGAGAAGTGGAGCCATCGTCTGGAGAAGCTCCGGCTGTCACGCTCGCCTCCTCCTGTCCTCACCCCCACCACCGTGGGCTCTCACTCCACCTCCTCCACGCTGCCTCCGAGCAGCGCTGCCGCTGCTGCCATGGGACCTCCAAGGAAGGTGGGACGGCTGGTGAGGGAGGGAGGGGTGAGCGTCAGCTCATCCAACGATGAGTTAAGCGGGAGCCACGGCTTTTCTGGCTTCTCATTCGGTCTGCTGCATCACGGTACAGACAACAACGCTGCCTCCGCTTCCTCTTCAGCAGCTCAGACAGGTCCAGTGCAGCCTCTGGCCAGTGGAGGGAACGTGCCCTGGAGAGGAGGACGCTGGCATAAATGTCGTCTGGTCCTCAGAGAGAGGGACAGGGAGGGCGGCGAGAGGGGAGAGGAGTACTACCTGGAATTCTTCATTCCACCCAAAGTAAGCGTTTCCCTCCTGTGAAACACCAAAACACGTTGACAGTTGTTACAGTTGGTCGTTACTGTTCCAGCATGTGCAAGAGATGAGATTAGATCACACAGAGAAGATGAAGTGTGACAGCAGCAGAAGTTCAAGACCAGATACACAATATAAATGAGTAACATTTACAGTTTAAAGCTAGAATACCATATACATTATGAGCATCTGCTTTATACAACATGAAGCATAACAGTTAGGCTGGCTGTGTCTAAATGTACCAACATCCTCCTGTTAGCACCTGCAAAGATCACTGATTAGCATGTTCTTGCTCATTTGTTTAATCTGTACAAAAACTGAAAACAACAGGTTTTGTTTTTATGGAGGATTATGTGCAGGACTGTTTCTTGGCCAGGAACAGCGAATGCTCAGAGGGAAGAAATAGTCCAGCTCATAATCCCCATATCATTTTTGTATTGATAGCTAAGAATTAAACCACAAAGGAGAAACACCAGTTATTGATTTTTTTGGTCTGTCTCCTCAGTCATCAAAGCCCCGGCTGACTGTCCCTTGCTGCTCAATCGTGGATGTGAGGAGCACCACGGCGCTGGAGGTCCCTGACAAGGAGAACACCTTTCTGCTGCAGGTAATCACTCCTTCATCTGACTCCCACTGTTTTACTTTCTTCTTCTGACCTGCAACAAAGGTCTGTGTCTGGAATTGAACTGTGGGCATTACAGTTATGTGGCGTGTTATTATGACCTCGTGGCTTACAGGGTGCTTTTGACGTACATCTGTTGTCTGTGATGGAACAGACTTGGTTCCATTTTTCTCAAATATAATAATCCACACAATCTCAGCCTTTGTGCCAGTTTATTTTTTGCAGTGTAGTTTTCTTCCTGTATCCTCCTCATGGAGCCGACTGTAAAACTATTTTTGTCCAGTAAATATTTGATGTTCTTCAGCCCGGTGAAGACAGTTTGTCCTCCTGCTGTGCTGAGGACTAAGATGCTTTAACAGAGGACAGATATACAAATCTACACTCAGTTCTCAGTTTATTAGGGACGCTAGCTAAAACTGCAGTCCTGTAATTTCAGTTTGTGTTGAAGCTGGTTCTGAGGTTTTGATCATTTTGGAGGTTGGAGTTGTGTTGTTAAAGTGTGTTGTGTTATACTGAGAGGTGTTTTTATTTAGCCTACCCTCAATGTTTTAGATGGGATGGACAAAATAATAATTCAGCTGCATCACAAACTGAAGCCTCCAAAATGATCACATACCTCTCTGTTTTTCTTCTGCTTTTACCCCCTCTCAGCTGGAAGGGTCGGCGCAGTATGTGGTTGAGACACGAGACGCCGTTCAGATGAGAGCCTGGCTCAGCGACATCAGGAACGGGATCTGTCTCAGGTAACGAACGGGGGGGCACCGGGGCAAAATGTGTTGGACGACATGCAGCAGCTTAAACAGGAGCTGCACAGGTGTGTGTCTGGGTAATAACTTCGTCCTCTCGCCCACAGTGAACAGGAAGATGCTGAAGGTGTGTGTGGGGGGCCGTTAGACGTCAGTGGAACTCCTGAGGTTGTTGACCGTCTTTCACAAGGTATGTGTGTGATACAGTGGCCTCCTGCTGTGGCTGTGGCTCTTCTGTTAATATTGTCTGTCGCACAGTTGAACTGAATTCACCGGAGAGACACAAAAATAAAAAGTTTACATTTATCTTTCCTGTTATCCAGAGCAGTGTTACCTCGTTAATGGCGTAGATCACGTAATGTTTTGTGTTGTTATTAGGTGCATCATAATGGATAATTAACAATAATAACAAACAAGATATTCAAATGAATTTACTTCAAATTAATGTAAATGTTGCTCAGTGAATTTCTTAATCTGCTTGGACCACATGACCTGATGATATTGAAGAAAGGTCAGGGGGTCAGAAAAAGTTTGTCGGGCTGTTACAACTTCTTTCTCGAGACAAGTCCCTAACATATAATATATATTTTCCAGTTATTAAATAATTAATGAATAAATATTGATTTAAATGTCCCTGTTGGCTGTGTCAGTGTGTTATGGAGGCATCGGAGGCTCCTCCCCTCTGATGGATCCTCTCCCGCCGGAGCTGCCACCTCGAGCCCCTCTCGACGAACCAGACAGCCGGATTCTTGGGGGAGGCGGGGCTAGTCTGGGCACACCTTTTGCTGAGACACCAGATGCCACAGGTGAATACCATCTAATACAAATGTAACTGTTGAACCACAGCTATGGACTTTATTTCTTAGGATTAATATTGTAGCTGTAATTCAGTGCAGATCTTCAGAATGTGATGTTTCTTCCTTTTCTCATATTTCTTGCCTGTGATAAGAAAAAAAATCTAAATTTTCAACTAACAGCATCAACATAAACATGAACATGTCATAGTTGCAAACAGACTTGAAATGATACCAATAATATTTTAATAGCCACTGATTACTTACAAAAGTAATGATTGCTGATACATATTACAACATGTGCTGTAAAAATGCAGCCTGAACCACCTTTCAAACTGTAAAGCGTCTGTATTTATTTTTTATATTTACCTTCTTGTAGGGTCCTTCCTGTTCTCTGAGGTGACGTCTGCTGAGACGGTGGAGCACCCTCTCAGTGAGTGTCAGTGGTTTCATGGCACCCTGTCTCGCCTTAAGGCTGCTCAGCTGGTGTTGGCTGGAGGCCCGGCGAGCCACGGCGTCTTTCTGGTTCGCCAGAGTGAGACACGGCGTGGAGAATATGTCCTGACCTTTAACTTCCAGGGCAAGGCCAAGGTGAGGGTGGGGCTGGGGGAACAATGAGACTCAAGTTGTATTTAAGTGGAATTATACTTTAAGATGAAATGCTGCAGTAATCCAGTCCAGTCATTTGAATATTTCTGAATAGTTTCTGTTGATCCAGATCTTTAGCATATTTAGGGCAGCATTGAATGGCTATTTATTGATTAATCTGCAGGTAGTTTTCTCAATAAATCAATTGATTATTTGATCTTCAAAATGCTAGAAAATAGTGAAAGTGTTAGTTAATCAAATTTTAGAATAGTTTTCAAATACTTTTATTTTATTGAGGCTTTGTTTCAAGTGTCAAAAAAAAAATCAAAGGAAGGGACGAGGCTTTTGACTTTACATCCTTCCAAATTTTTCAGATTACATTTAATGGGAAAAAATGTTATTTGTTGAATGTTGAGTTTGACTTTGCTCTCCTCTCCTCAGCACCTCCGTCTGTCCCTGAATGAGGACGGTCAGTGTCGAGTGCAGCACCTCTGGTTCCAGTCCATCTTCGACATGTTGGAGCACTTCCGGGTGCACCCGATCCCCCTGGAGTCTGGTGGCGCCTCAGACGTCACGCTCATCAGCTTCGTGGGTGCCACCGCCATTCGCCAGCCAGGTAAGATTGAGCCCAACACTCCACGTTTATGAATACAAAGAGGCACGAAGCAAAACCAGCAACAGAGGTAACAAAGGAAAGATATTTCTACTTCCAGACTGATTTCAGTGTTGGTTTCAAGTGTGAATAATTTCCTGAGTTACATGAAAGTCATGACGTCATTTAATGGATCTTTTCACATGAAGAAGAAAAAGACAGCAGCAGTACAAGGTTATTTACACAGAGAGAGATTAAACACATGCATCATCACCCTGTCTAAGAGCGTTGTAACAAGATGAACATCGTCTCTAAAAGTTTAGGTTGTTGAGCAGATTCTTCTCATGTCAGATCTATAAAATATGTATTTTTTGTGCAGGTTAAAAAAAAAAGATCCTTGTACAAACATCAGTAACTCAGCCTGTGAGGAAACAGAAAACACTCTTCTTCCTTCAAACTGTTATTTTCCAACCCACAGCTGTTCTCCAGCAGCGACACTGCTCCCTTTGTGGCCCAGATCACCCAAGACTGGCTCATTCTGTATAAGTCACATTCATAAAACTGTAGAGAAAGAAAGCAGGAGCCCCTTAGTGTTCTCTTCATTTCTCAGAGATGCTGTTGCTGAAACATCAACTCATGGAATAAAATTTAAGATGCACAGTTGTTATTATTAAAATCTCCTGCTTTATTAAGCCTGTGAATATTCTCATTTGTCCAGGTCATAGTATCTCAAAGGAGTTTTAAATCGAAAGCAACTGGACTTGGTTATTTGTCTAGGAAGACGTTTCACCTCTCATCCGGTACTGGGACTGGTCCAACTGGACCCAGTCTGGTCAGGTGCGAGAAAGAACTGATGAAGCCTCTTGGATGAGAGGTGAAACGTCTTCCTAGACAAATAACCAAGTCCAGTTGCTTTCGATTTAAAACTCCTTTGAGACTCCTGCTTTATTTGAAAGTTATTACACTTTTTTTACCCAAAGCTACAAACATGGTGAAGAGTAGAGCACATCTCCCCTCACATGTTAGTGCAAGCTAGAAAAAGGACAGGTGTAAGGAAGATGATAAAAAGGCATTACTGTGAGTCAAATTGTATTTATATAGCACATTATCACTACAATATTTTCCTCAGAGGCATTACAATCTGTGCAGCATATGAAACCAGGCAGCAATGTTAGATAATCCCTACCTGAAAAGGCCTTTATAGTATGATTCAGTCAGGTCAGTTGTTTCCTTTGTCCTGTTTAGTCAGAGCCAGTCAAACGTTCCACTGCCTGTTGAGGCCTGGACGGTTGCGTGTGGTGTTGTTAAGCTGGAAATGAATCCATCATGTCTCTGTATCTGTGTGCACATGCATGTTGGCCAAGCGTTTACCTACAAACTGCATGATATCAGATCAAAACCATATCAGCCACATCTTCTCCCACTTTGTGCCCTCAACTCCTCTCCTCCATCCTTCATGTCATCCTTTGCGTTTTGTCTCCTCATCAGATTGTGATGTAATTTTAGATCTTAAACAACATGTGTTTGTTTCTTTAAGAAGCTGTAGACATTATTCAGTTCGATTTCTGTAACAGAAGCTGAAGTATGTCTGTCAGTTCATCAGGAGTTCACCTCGTTAAATGTTATCAAATAACTTTTAGAAATGAACCACAGATGCTTTGCTAACAAACTCCACTCACTTTCATTATGTGCCACCGCAGCCTTTTCCATCTGCCCACTGTGTTACCGCACCCATCGGTGTTCTGACCTCTCTGTTTGTTGTTGTTGTTGTCGTTTGTTGTATCCTATGGCTCATCCCTTGCAGGCCGGGACAGGGCAGGCAGTCGGCCTACAGTCTGTGACGTCATCACCACGCGCCATCCTGACTCTCCATCAACCCCCATCTCTGACTGTGTGTAAGTGAGACCGGACTCGGCTGAGAGCAAGTCTGAGAGAGAGGGAGAGTGTGGGTGAGAGGGAGTGAACGAGCTCATTAGTTTTTCCTCATCAGAGACCGATGGAGTGAAGAAGTAGAACAGAGTAGAACAGTGAACGGTTCAACATGTTTTAGTTGATTTTTAAAGAACCTTTCAAACACAGAGGGAATTCAGTGATTTAAAATATGTAAGGAAACAGAATCAATTAAAATTAGATTAGATTTTAAAAATTAGCTTAAGAAAAAGAGCAGAAATCCACGTACAGTGCAGTAATAAGAGTCTTCAGTTTAATAAAGGAAAACAAATTAATCAAAGTCACAGCAGAAGTTTGGATCATTAAAGTTGGTTCCACCTGTGCAGCATCGCAGGTAAAAGCAGCTTCACCCTTTTTGTTCTGACTCAAGGTTTTTACCAGTTGACCCATCAGATCCACTGACTTTATGTTCCTCAGACAGATCAGCAGCACTTTACAGTCCGTTGTGTAACTAACTGGAAGGAACAGGAGGAACGTGCTCAGTTCTCCTTCTGGTCACTTTCTCCACTACACTGACTTTGTAAACATCATGAGAGACCTGGTTTCAGTAGGGATGTGAGGGAATTACAGAAACCAGGCATCTCCAGGATTACACTGATTTTTTGTCCATGTGAAGAGGTGAACACTGGACTGTTTATAAAACTTTCAGTCTACAACACAGATTTAATTTGGTCGGGTCAACTCATTTTGTTTTGTACATCACGTTTCATACACGATGGTGGCTCAAGGTGCTAAACATCATCGTAAAAGCATCTACCTACATGATAAAATGGTCTTTAGTTTAAAAGAAGGAAGCACAACATAATAAACACCAGAACAGCAAACAAAACATGAGTTAAAAATCAGCTGCACACTAAAAAAGTCTTGTCATATACCTGAGAAAACTGAGAGGTTTGATGTTTTCTGTGAAATGTGGAAACACTGACTGATCTCAGATCATCTGGTAGTTTGTTCCATAGACAAGAACTGAAGTAACGGAAAACCTGAAGACCTGGATCTTATTTTGGGTACAGATAGAAGATAAATACCAGCTGACCCCTGGAGAGGAAATCTGATCACTGACCTGCTGCATGTGTATGAGGAGGTTTTACAGTGACCAGGTTACTGCAGCTGTAAACACCTTCACAGTCTCCAGTGTAACCTGGTTTCTCAGAGTGACAGTGCTGTTTTCCCTGAAGCTGGTTATTGTGTTTCATAAAAGTGTATTAATCTCCTGTGATGTTAGAGGAGGTGCTGTTTACTCCTGGTGCCTGCGCTGCATGAACCCTGATCACTGATTATTTGTTGACATCACAACTATAGATTGAAAACCTTTGGAGGGAAGAGATCAGAGACAGTCGTTCAACACAGGTTGTTTTTGAGTGTCAGCAGAACTCTGTGTGTGTGTGTGTGTGTGTGTGTGTGTGTGTGTGTGTTCGTTCCTTGAATTGGACTGCTTCCATGACTCCCATGGACTCCATGACCGCAGACTCCTTCCACCTAACCGGCCACTCACTGTCATTTTCTCTTTTTCTCTCCTACCTCTCACCCTTCTTTTCTCCGACTACGCTGTCACTTCACTTCTTACACTTTTGGCCTTATTTACTCCTCCTCCTCCTCTTCCTCATCCTCCCTTCTGCCTCCCTTTATTTACACTTTTCTCTCATTTCCCCCCTTTTCTTTCTTTTCTCTTTCTCTCGTCTGTTTCTTCTCCGTGCAGACTTGACCAGCAGACCCCGTAGCCCTCCTCAGCCTCCTCCCCTGCCGCCGGGCCGGCCGCCGCCCCCAACTCCGCCCCAGGAGAGAGGAAGTGAGACGGAGCTGGGAGGAGGAGGAGGAGGAGGCGGCGGCGGAGCGACTGTGGTGACAATGGCAGCAACAGGAGGAGGAGGTGGAGGAGCAGGAGCAGGAGCAGTAGGAGGAGGAGGAGGAGGAGGAGGAAGCGGCAGCGGCAGCAGCGGAGGTGGTAGTGGAGGAGGAGTGGAGGACTGGGAGGACAGGGACAGGGACACTCCTCTCCGCCAACTAGAAGCTGTGGAGGGAGAGGAGAGGGATGGAGCAAGGGCGCCCCGAGCCATCGACAACCAGTACTCCTTCTTCTGATGAAGGGAAGACCAGGAGGGGGAGGAGGGAATGTGTATGAGTGTCTGTGTGTGTGTCCGACAGTGTGTGTGTGTGAGTGAGCGAAAGTGAGGTTGGATGAGGCGGCGTACATCATAGCCATTCATAACCAGTATTTTTATTTTGTTAGCAAGATGGAGGAGAAGAGGAGGAGGAGGAGGAGGTGTAAAAGTACTAACACTATGAGAGAGAGAGAAGACTGAGCAGACGGGGAGACGAGCGAGAGCAGCTTTACAACACTAACCTAGCGGTACATTTCTTTTTATTGTTCTAGTCAGATAAGCTTTGTTTTTGCCGGTACGCCTCACAGCAGGCTCCTTCATGTAAGTGAACAGTAGTGAGAGCTCGAGCCCTGTGAAGCCAGCAGTCCCAATACCTCACAGTGGTCCTGCCAAGACAGCACACGCTAGCCAGAGGCCAAACATACTCTACAGACATTTCTACTGTGGCAGGTAGACCCCAAACATGACACTCTCACTGGTGCACAACGTCACAGCAACCTCCGCTTAAAAAAACAACTTTATACTGACTTCAAGGTTCCACGTGTAGAAAATAGAAGTCGAAATAACATCAGCACATGATCACATTCATGTGTTAGAGCTACAACACCAAACCGACGTGACGTACAGTGAACACAACATGTGACTGAATGTATAATGATACTAACACTAATGACGTGATGTTGATTTCTGTGTGTTAACTGCTTCAGTGTCCTGAGTGTTAAACACCAGGAGTCAGTGTTTTACACATTAAAACAGGTTGCACCTCACAAACTAGTTCCAACATAGAGATTAGTTGTTACTCAGTAACCGCAGTGATAGAAAATAACTTAGTACTGTACGCGAGTAGAGTTTGGAGGTATTTGTAACATAAAAAGAAACTACTCAAGTACTTCTACTCCACAACATTTCAGACTGTACATCTGTTTCAAGCTGTAGTTACTGGTTACTTAACAGATTAAGATTGTAAATTAAAAAAAAAAAACAAAAAACTTATTCTGATTTTATGTAATTTAATCCTTTGTCAAGATTAAACTAGGCTGCAACTAGTGAATGTTTTTCACTATTTATTAATTCATTTGATTTTTCAACCAAAAATCCACAACCATGAGAGTTTACAAGATGAATAAAATAAAACAAAGAAAACCAGCTGCTCCTCACACTGGAGAAACGGACACAGCGTTTGACATCTTTGATAAAAATATCTGTTTATAAAGAAGTTAAAATTAGCTTCATGCTACAGTATAAAATTAACACTGACACGTTGTAATGTACCAATAATAAACATAATAATTCAACACTATGAAAGAGGCCATTCTGCATAATGAGTAGTTTTACTTTTGATACAAAAAGTATATTATACTGTTACATAAATAACATTTTGAATAAAGGCCTTTTACTCGTAATGGAGTATTTGCTACTTTACCTTAACTACGTGATCGGATTCTGTTTGGCAACAGAAAAAACAGCTCCAGCTAGTTCAGCAAATACAGTCACACAGAGGCTGTAACATGCTGCTGTTATCTGACCCCTCATCAGTGCAACCACTGAATGATCTGCACAAGTCATTCTCCTGGGGCTTTTAGGAAGTTACCGCACAGCTTCAGGTGTATTAGAGGAGGCATGACCCTGATGTAATCTGCAATTAGTGATGTGGCTTTTTGTAAACAGAGGTGTATTAACTCGCTTCTGGATTTTATCCAGGTGCAACATTTGAAGTGAGCCTTTTAGGCCATGAGCAGGATTAATTTACAGAAACCCACAATGACACTAAAGTTGACTTCAGAACAGTTGACCAGTTCTACCTGCCAAATAACAGGTGCTATTTAAATTTCAGGTGGTGAATCAGGGGTAAGTGGGATGGAGATGGGTCCCAGCTCACTTTTTTGGTTTCAGCTGACACTGTGTGTTTGCCCGTTGTTTGTAGACTGAACAGAAATAAAGCGCAAAATGAAAACAACCAACTGCCAATAACAATTTAACAATTAGTAACTGATGGCCTTATTAATGGTTACGAATTAATTTACTCCTGCATGATAAATCAATTAAATGCTTGGAATAAAGACCTTTGGGTTTCCGGGTCTTTGGCTGGTTTCTGTTAAATAAATGTTGGATTCCTACTTTCTGTGTGATATAAAGCAACAGTAAATGCATTTTAAGCTATTAATAAAGTCATCAGTTACAACTTGTAAAGCCTTATTCAAAAGTTGTACCAAACATAGTAAACTAATCAGCCAAAGGAATTTTTCATAGAACCTGGGAACTCAAAAGTTATTTTTATTAATGTTTATATTTTATATATAAAGCTTTAGAAAAATGATTTATTATTCATTAATAAAGCCATTAATTAATTCAAAATGTTCAAAAATGTCAAACATTTGTTGGTTTCACTTTGTCAAATGTGACAATTTGATGATTTTCTTTGGTTTATTTTATTGTAAATTGGGCATTTTGTTTTGTTTGTATAAAACAAGAAATTTGAAGACAAAAAATGAATCTATGTACAGAATTAATCATCAGTTGCAGCCCTTCTGCCCATTATATAGTGTTTTTAGACTGTTAGCAGACTTAAATGTTGAAATCCCTTTTAAAAAGGGATATTTTGTGAACACATTTTCCACTACACAAGGCAGCATTAAATTGACAGATTTTTAAATGGAGTTTGGTGGGACGTTGTCTAAACACAGCATAGTGTAACGTGTTGGGTCTAAGTGTCACATGAACCGGAGCAGGCAGGAAACATTTACCTCAGTCACACTCAGCAGCATCAGTATCTGCTCTAACTCTTCTCTCTGACACAGGAAAAAAAAGCTGAACTGGGAGATGTGTTTTCTTTCAGAGAAATTACTGATGATACCAATAACAATAATAATGATGGAAATAATAATAATAATAATAATAATAATAATAATGACGGTCAGAATAATAGTATTAATTTTATTTGTTTTTAAGACACCTTTTTATTTTGTATGCTTACTCCATGTAACACTTGTTCCGACTCCATCTTGTAATTAAGTTGAAATGTCTTTGTGCCTTTTTTATTTTTGGGATAAAAAGAAGGAAAAAAAATATAAGAATTGCTATAATGCCTCATTCTCAAGGCTACAGTATCCCTCACTCTCTTTTCATGCTGTCTTCTCCTCCTCAACCTCATCCTCCATTCATAAAGGGTAAAAAAAAAAAAAAAAATACAATTAGCAGAAAATGTCAATGAAAATACCTACTTTTTCTACTTGTGCCTTTCTGTGTCTGTCGTCTCGTCATCAGCCTCTGCCTGCATTCATGTCGCTCTGTCTTCATTCATCATTCAGTTTAGAGCTTGCCTGTTTTCGTTTCGCGCCGCAGAACCCACCCAGTCATTTCTACTGGACTTTTCTTTGCTCATGTGTTTGTCTATATGCACCCCACCCCCATCATCATCATGTTCTGTGTCCTTTTCTCAGTTTCAAAACTCTTTGTGCCTTTCTCTGTCTCTTTTCTCTCTTTGCTGGGACCGTGTGTTGAGGGTGGGCGGTGTCGTCTGTCCACCCTGTGTGGTTAGTTTCAGGTACTACATTGAATTTAATGATAATGATATAATATAAATATAGTGAAACATAGTGGTTGGTGTGTGGTCTTTTTTTTCCCTTTCAAGTTTTAAATGTCATTCTTTTGTATGACACATACACTCATTGGTCATTTTATTAGGTACACATGCTTTAGTCAGAATATGACCTAAAGGTTCCCTCAGGCCTGTACTATAAAGCCAGATTAGTGTTTTATTCAGCTAACTTTGGGCTTAACTCTGGTTTTCTAGTATCACAAAGCTGGTTTACTTTTAGCCAGGTAGGTCACCATAGTAACCTAACCTGCTCTGGAGCAGGTTAACCTCAGGATCAGATCAAACCTGTCAACAGACTATGGACCAATCAGATCACTGGAGAAACTGAGTTGTCGTCATCATCATCACCATCCAACAGGATCCTGACAGACGAAAAGATTTAAAGTGCCGAAAAAGCGGTAGATATTTTTATAGAGCAGTAGAATGATAATATAATGATAAATGAAACACTCCAGTCAGATTGACCTCACCAGACATGAATTATTTTTCCTTTCTCTCCTCTGTCAGTCTGACTTTAACTTCATGTCCATCACATGTTCAGAACAGTTTGTTTTTTCTTTTCTAGTCCGATATTGAACAGTCACTCTATACTGAAGATGGATGCAATAATTCATTCCTGTCTGTCCAGGCTGTCTAGTTTAGGATGATATTGTCTACAGAGTGGATAGTTGCAGTACTCAGCACAAAATGAGAGTTCAAGACATGCGAGGAAGAAAAGACTTAACTCTTTAATGATTTTCCTGAACAGATGAAGTTTGTCAATGCACCAAACTCACTTTGTTGAGGAATACAGAAAATAATACAGATGATGAAATGCAGTAAAAAATCTCAAACCACAAAAAGGCTTGAAAGTTGAAGGTGTTGAGGTAACTTCACATCTTATCACAGTGTGTGAAAATATTACAGTTCCTTGAGTGAATAGAGCCCCATATATAGAAGGCATGACAAAAGTAAAGGCTTTCAGATCATAAAATGTTCATAAAACATTTGACAAGAGTTTCATATCAGGCAGATAAATGAGAATAGAAGTCAATAGACTAGTAAAATGTAAGACTGTGCAGAGCTTTCAGCTGTATCTCAGGGTCATCTTCTTTGGATGATAGATAATGTGTGGTTAAATCACCAGGATAATCTTTTATGATTATCCTCTAGTTAAATTGTGTAGCACAAACATTGATTTTTTTAGTTTTATGTTTCTCTTATTATATTTTTCTGGCAAAAATTAAACTAACTAATACTAAAACTATTATTAAATTGAATAATACTAATACTTCTACTAATTATTAAATTCACAATCATATATTTGTTGCAATTATTTTTTTTTTTAATTCGTAATTTCGTCCAAATACAAAATAAAGCGTCCTCTTACGGGGCCAGTGGAACCGCCTTCAGCCATCACAATTATCATATTTGTGATTGACAGCAGAAAACAAGCCAATGAGAGAAAAGGTCAGGAGTGAGTGACGTGAAGTTTATCCAATCAGTTGTTATTTTAAATCAGTAGGCGGGGTTTATGATTGGTGCGTTCGTCAGAGCTGCCCGGCTGAGCCCGGTTGCTGCAGACTGAGTGTTGATTTGTGAAAACATTAACACCTCCTGTCTAACTACATTAATGGAAATAGTGATTTTATACATTTTCAAAACTCCCAGAGATACATGTGGAAATATTTGACCGGATTCGGATGTTCGGAGCCGTGTCACATGATCAGGATTTGCCGGGTTCTGACAAACCGAGCGCACCCGGCGCTGTGTTTTGTTGTTGTTTTTCAGCGGTGTATCGTGTTTGGCCTGTCAAACCGAGTGACTTTACACCGGGACGACGAAACTGGAGTATCAGGAATGCACATGACTAAAAAGTATAATTTATAACTAAGACTTGCTCACCTGTCAGTTTCTAATGTGATGACAGCAGCGTTTCTAGCGGTTCGTCCGTGTCTCTTGGTAAAACTCGACGTCTACGCCAAAGCTAGCTAGCTTAGCTTACCTAGCTAGCTGATCTTACTACTCTGTACAACATCTTTTAGATTCTCCGACTTCATATTTAAGAGAAACTGTTAAGAATATGGTAGTTAATTAAATTTTTATCAAATTGTGCCCTGACAGTCTGTTTAGTTGCTGGCTCGCTAGCTAGAGAGGTTGTAGTGTTACCTGTGTGGAGCTTGTTTTTATTGTTCTCACTGAAGGAGGAGTTGACATCTTTAGCTGTTAGCTTACTATTATTTTTTCACCTTTTGCAGGACAAGGAACACAATGAAACCGCCGTCGCAGACTCAGTCATCTCCTGTAAACAGCCTGGTAAGTCGAGCCTGCTCGGTGCGTCTGTTAACGTAGTGAACTGTGATTGTTGTTAGCAGCTGATTAATTATTTATCCCAGCTAGGTGTGTTCATGCTTGCTTGGCTTGCTCTGAGGTAAGAGTGATTTTTAACTGAGCAGTAGATCTTAAACATCCTTTTTTTCAAGTGTTGTCACTGCTGACAACAAGCAGCCGGTCTGCTGAAGTCTCCTGAAGTAATACATCAGTGTAATAATACTAACATTTTATTCAAGTTTTGTTTGTTTTTGGTTTTTTTTGTTGCTGTCAAAAGTTTAAATTTAGACTTGTAAAAAATTAAAGAGTCTAGTCTAGTCAGTTCAATATTTATACCTTAAAATGCAACTTTCCTTAGATCCTTGATTCAGTTTAAGGGAAAACTCAAATTAACAGGAAAAAGAACCTTAATGGGAAAAAGGGAAAACATCAGGAGGACCAACAGAGGAGGGATCCCTTCTCCAGGACAGACAAAAATGACTGTGATGAAACAGCACTTTATTATGAAGGAAACACACAGCGTGTTGTGTGTTCATGTGTTTGGAGTGAAGAAGAAAAGGGGCCAAAGCTTTCACCTAAAATCTGCTGAGAATCAGACAGAATTAATTTGTTTTGTTCACTAGTGAGCACCGACAACTTTATTTTTACAATGTATAACTACATATCGAACGACTATTCCATCCTTGATTAACCGTCCAAATGCTTTGTTGATTATTTGTTTGCACTATAAGATATTGGAAAATAGTAAAAACTGTCACTTCAAAACTCAGAGGATACGTTTTCTATCATGAAAGACAAAGAAAAGCCAGAAATCAGAATCAGAATCAGTTTTATTGCCAAGTATGTTTCCACATACAAGGAATTTGTCCTGGTGATTGGTGCAGTTGGAGGTTCTTGGAGGTTCTTGTAAACAACAGGTTTACACAGTTTTAGTTTCTGCCTGTATGTGGGAATCAGGTGGACCATGACATGGTCAGAGTGGCCCAGTGCAGCCCGGGGGACGGCGGGATAGGCACCACTGATTGTGGTGTAACAGTGGTCCAGAGTGTTCCCCTCTCTGGTCGGGCAATTAACAAACTGTCTGTATTTGGGCAGTTCGTGGCTGAGGTAAATATTTTCATTTGAGAGGCTGAACCAAAGAATTTTGGCTTTTTGCTTTAAAAAAAAAAAAAAAAAAAAAAAAAAAAGGATGAAGTTGATCAATGTAGATGACGCTGTCTCATCATCTGTATTTGCAGGTGTTTGAAGGTGTTTACAACAATGCTCGGATGCTTCATTTCCTCACAGCAGTCGTGGTGAGTAGTTTGCTCTTTTGTTGGTATCAAGTCCTGGTTTAACTAGATTTTTTAAGCAGATATTTGCTGTAAATGACAGCTAAAGAAAGTCTTCCTCACTGCTGATCACAGGGCTCCACCTGTGACGTGAGAGTGAAAAACGGCACGGTGTATGAGGGGATTTTCAAGACTCTGAGCTCTCAGGTAAAAAAAACTCTCTACATTACACAGTCTCACCTGAACTGAACTTCACTCTTACTACAGTCACACAAGTTCCATGAAAGCTCAAAGCTACAGCGATCACTGAACTGTGATTTATTTGTGTGTTCTCCTCTGTCTACCAGTGCGAGCTCGCCGTGGATGCTGTTCATAAGCAAAGTGAGGGAGATAAAGGTGGGGGAGCTGAGGACGGAGGGGGAGGAGGAGGCAGCGGTGGCGGAATCCAGTCCTCGATGCCAAAAATTGAGGATATCACTGACACCATGATCTTCAGCCCAACTGACCTGGTCACCATGACCTGCAGGGATGTGGATCTAAACTTCGCTGTGAGAGGTAACAGACTAGCAGAGGGACTGTTGGACTGTGGGGGAGGGAAGTCAGTATTATATCTGAATTATTATGATTGTTAAAGAATTGTTCAACACTTTGGGAAAAACTCTTATTTACTTTATTATGTTTGTATGTTCTGCACAGATCTGGGGTCAGGACATGATTAGCCTAGCTTAATATAACGTGGAAAATGGGGAAGCGGTTAGCCTGGTTCTGAGCAAAGATCAAAAATCCACACTTCTAAAGCTTAATGATAAACATGCTGTATCTAATGTGTTTCATATGCACACAAACAGAAATGAAATAATGTGTAAATACCACAGCTTTTGGTTTTAGGAGGAGTCACAGACGTACCCTTACACCTCATTGAAACAAAGCTCTGTTCTGCGAAGTGTTGAAATTTAAAGCTCTTTTATCATGTAATGATCTTTTAAAAAGGCCCAGAAAAAATGATTGGTGTCCCTTTAGAAGTGGTGATAAACGAGTGGATTGTAGTGATGTTATCTTCAGTTAGTATCACAGGTGTCTTTAATCATATAATGAGTCATTCAGCCTGTTTTAAATAGAGAAAGGTGCTCATTGTGCTGTTTGGTATCACTGTGTGCTCCACACTGAACATGGCCAAGAGAAAGAGAAGAAGAGAGCTGTCTGCGGAGACAAAGAGGAAAATAATTGACAAACATGGTAAAGGTAAAGGCTACAGGCTATGTGCTCCTGTTAGCACAGATATTGAACGCAGCCAACCTCTGTGGATGAAAGGAAAATTGAACAGAACAGTTTCTCAGGTTCTTTTCTGGTGACGCTTGTAAAGAATCATCACATCCTGTATGAAAAGGTTGGATGATCTTCTCTCTGTCTCTCTGAGAAGCGTGTTTGCATATGTATTTGTTTATCAACAAGGCCCTCATTGGAAAACTGCCTTCATATCTCACTTCCTGTTTGCTCCACTGGACCACATGACTCCAGGACTAATGAGTGGCTGATGCTCCAATGTTCCTACTGTTCATACTGAACTTGGAAGATTTGCTTTTAGCTTCTCTGCACCATCCACCTGGACTCACTACAGAGCACTTCAAAATTAATTTGTTGACCTCTTGGTCATTTTAGATTCTCAATCTCTAACCTTTTAATTTCTGTTTGTACCTCCTTTAATTGGTTCTTGTAATTACAGATTTTTTTATTTATTGTATTTATATGTTTGTTTTAATTGATGTTCTTTTTTGGTATTTTTATCTACTCAACGTCTTTGTAAATGAGGGGTTCATTCTGTCTGCAGACAGATGAAACTAAATAAGAGCTTTTCAGTCATTTCAGCTCTGTGTTCAGAGAAGAAATGAAGCTTTACAGGAAAAGAGCACCATCCTACTGTGAAGCATTGAAGAGGCTCGGTTATGTTATGGGGCTGCTTTGGCACAGGGAGGCTTGAAATCAGACTGAAATCAGATTATCAAGGCGTTCTACAGTGAAACATACTGCCCAGTGTCAGTGTCTCAGTCATTGTACCGCGTTTAAGAGGAGAATGACCCAAAACACACATCTGAAAGCACCAAAGAGCTGACGCTCATAGCTGAGAAGGAAACCATCAAACCTGAACATCACAGAACGTCTGTAACATCAACGACCACTTTTCACTGGATGAGACGTCTGTAATCAGGCAGTTAAATAACAGACGGACACAGATAACATTATGAGAGGGGACACGTGCATAAGCATCATAGAAGCTTGTATGTGGTAAAAGTTACTGTGAATAACTTGTGTGTGTCTGTGTGTGTTCATGTTTTTGTGTGCGTACAGAAACGTTCACCGACACGGCCATCAGCTCGTCGCGGGTGAACGGGGAGCACAGGGAGAAGGTGCTGCAGAGGTGGGATGGAGACGGCAATGGAGAAAACTTCGAGCTGGAGTCAGACGCAGTGAGGAAACACACACACACACACTTAACACAGATGAGCCAAGATATTGGGATCACTCACAGATGAATAGACAACAACAGCAGACATCAAGGTCTAGTTTATATTAGACAGTAAGTGAGGATTAGTTCTTGTTCCCAACCTGTTGGATGTGAGAGAAATGTGCAGCTTTAAACACCTGAGTGACTTTGACAAGGGCCAGAAGACGAGCATCTCTGACACACCGAGCCTTGTGCTGTGCTCCCAGGCAGCAGTGCTCTGAGGAGGGCCAGACCGTGAACCAGAGACAGACTGTTGAGGAGGTGCTGCAACAAGTCTGATCCACGGTGGCTCCACCTCACAGCTAAAAGGACCTTCAGAGGTCTTGTAGGGTTCACGTCTCGGTGGGTCGGAGCTGATAATGTTTAGGTTCATCAGTTTAGACAAACACAGGTTTCACCAAAGAAGAGAAGTGACCAGTGACTCCGGTTAATGGATCATTTTCTGGAGGGAAGAATTCAGTGAACAAAAGAAATCTGTTGTGTTGGTCTGACACATCAGGGGTTATTAACTTGTTCCAGATAAATCCGTATCAGCTCATGTTTCTGACAATAAACAACAAAAAGACATGTTTGAAGTTCTTTAGAGACAATTTCTAATTTTGTCATTTGTCCACCAGGAGGCACTGACAAGTTTATTTTTACACCTTGAACACATAATACGTTATCTCGTTTTCTTGTCTTAATTATTAAAAAAAAAAAAAAAAAAAAATATATATATATATATATATATATATATATATATATATATATATATATATATATATATATATATATTATTATGATGTAAATCTTTGTCTGTGTCCTGTGGCTGATATATATTGTTAATTTTTAAACTTCTTATTATCATATGAGCCTGGATATCTCCTCCTCTGTGTCCCCGCATCATGTTTGTGTTTTTCTCTCTTGTCAGTCAAACGGCTGGGACGCCAACGAGATGTTCAAGTTTAACGAGGAAGCGTACGGCGTCAGGTCCACCTACGACTCCAGCCTCTCCATGTACACGTGAGTGAGATAACCTCTACCATCATGTACAACTACACTTTACCATCAGCTGAGTCATAGGTCTGATCTCAATCTGCTCCTGGTTGAGGTCTAATTTATTCGTTTCCTCTTCCTCGTCCTCGTCCTGATCTAACAACGTGAGTTGACTGGGTTGTGGACGCAGGCCAACAGTCCTCTACAGCTCCTCCTTATTAACCTGCCCACAGAATCTGTGTCACTCAGAGAAATATCACATTACAGATGATAAAGAAGCTGTAATTATTGTTTCACTGTGACTTTAAGAATCAAGGTAAAATCAAGGTAAATAAAATAAAAAATTTAATTAAAAAAAATTAGGTGTCTGACCAAACACTCACTTCCAACGTGACCCTGCTGATAATCCTTGTCCTGCTTGGCCTTCCCAGCATGCCTTTGGAGAGGGGGAACTCTGAGGTTTACCGGCAGCGTGAAGCGCGAGCAGCTCGGTTAGCCAACGAGATCGAGGGCAGCCTGCAGTATCGCCGGCGGGTTTCTTTAGAGAACGACGAGGGCAAGAGCGAGGAGGAAAAATACAGCTCTGTGGTCCGAGAGAGGGAGGACAGGGCCAGCCCCGGATTCTCCTCCAGCGGAAGGTAAGAGCAGCTTCACTATAAAACCTTCCATAATATACCTCTCCTTCCTCCTCCCCAGGATATCTGCAGGTCTGGAAAAGTCTTGAAAAACACTGATTCCAAGCTTTAAAGGTTTTAAAAAGTCTTCAATAAAAAAACAGGAAGTTGTTGTGGGGGTAAAAAAATGATCCATATACACTCCAGACCACTGACCAGAGCAGTCGATGTTTAAAACCAGAGTGAAATAAACAAAAATGACTAAAATGAAGCTGAAGGTTGAGTTCGTTGTTGTCAAAAGACTAAAGCTAAGTTAAATCAGGTTCCAGAGTTTATACATGAAACTAGAAATCTGTTCACTGTCCCTGCTGGGTTCACGTACCACAGTGATTCCTCTCTGATTGAAAACTGGACTTCTCCCCAAACAGCTGACAAGAGTCCTTCTCATCACCATCTTGTTTTCCAGGGAGGGTAAATACGTTCCCAGAGCCCGAGAGATCGGCCTGTCTGCTGGCAGCGCGAGGGCCGGAGCCTCTGGGCGAACCCCATCGACGTCGACCTCGTCCAGGCACCCGCCGCCCAGCTCTTCCTCACCCAAGCCGCCTTCCGACAGGAGCAGCCCGCTGTCCGTCAGAACGGCCTACTCCCCACACCAATCACAGAGCAGCCCGCCTGCAGCCAGCAGCCCACCCTGCACCAATCACGTCCTCCCACACTCCCTCTCACATCCTCAGGCGCTGGCCGACACCACCCGCTCGTCTGTTAACGGAGGTATGGAGGGGTTCCAGGTTGGAGGACTGGAATAAATTCTCACATAACAGAGATTGCCTTCATTTATTATTAAATAGTCTAATCACTGATTTCTTGTTTAAGTTTAAAGTTTAAATAGATTTTATTTTATTTCACGTAGAAGCTGTTTTCTGATTCCTGTTAAAGGTGATGTAGCCTCTCAGGTGTTTCCACTTATTCTGAAAGTACGGGACCAACAAACTACACAATCTGAAGTTAGCATGCTAATCAGCTATCCCCGTGCCATCGCCACCCCGTCTTATAAGACCACTCTGTAGCTCAAGAGGTGACAGTGAGTCAGTGTAGCGTCCAGAGGAGGAAGAAGTGGCAACTGCCAGCAGCTGTGAACCTGAGTCACAGCGACGTTCCTTCACTCTTTACTCTCCCTCACCTTCCTCCACCTCTCGTCCTCTCCTCCTTACATCTTCCCTTTCAGTAGCAGCCATGGAGACATGAGACAAAACTAATGTGAGGCTGGACAGTCGAGGTCTCCCACCTCTGGTCTCCTGTTTTCTCTGTTGGTTGTTAATGTTACGTTGCATTTCAAGGCTTCCTCCAGTTCAGTGTATAACTAGTATACTGCTCTTCTGTGTGTGTGTGTTTTGGTTCTGACTGTTCATCTCTCGTCTTCAGTTGCGGTGAGAACTTCCCCCAAATCCCAGAGACTTCAGAGAAATGTGCGGCCCCCACACTCCCAGTCCTCTCCTGCAGGTACACACACACACACACACACACACACACACACACACACACACACACACACACACACACACACACACACACACACACACACACACACACACACAAACTGCTGTGTAAGCATTTATGACAGATGACGGTTATCTTTTTCTGGTCATGATTCACTTCATGAACAGTTTTCACTTCGTTTGCTTTGCACAATCAATCAATCAGTCTGTCACAGAAGACAAAGAATGGAGCTTCTGTTCTTGGCTCTGCCCCCCACTGTTTGTTTTTTTCATTTACTTTTTACCAAAGCGGTCTGAGTAAATCTCATGGACCAGTTCTGGTCTGTCTGGACCCTCAGGTTACAAACTTAAGGCCCAGTTTGTCTCAGACAGACCAGCTCCTCCTCTTCACCTTCCCTCCATCTCTGTCTCTCTCTGTTCATCGGTCTCTCCATCCTGCAGTCTCTCGTGCTCCAAAACCAGACGCCCCTCCCCAGGACCTCCCCCTGGTTGGCCCTGCCTACCTGGACTCCTCACCCTCCACTGTCACCACGGCAACCTCCACCACCACCACCGTCACCAAACCCTCCGGCCCCACCCCTCTCTTCCCTGTTGATGGTGAGACATTATTAATTTATATGAAGTTCTCAGGTCTGGACTCAAACAGTTTAACAGGAAACTGTGAAGGTTTGAATCAAACTTTATAAAAACAACAGCCTCCTGTGGTGGAGGCTCCGATTGACCTCGAGCCGGTTCAGCAGGTTAACAAGTGACAAGTTGTTGTGAATAAACCAACATTACTCACAAACAGAAACATTACATATTTTTATTATATCGTCATAGTAATCAGAGGTTGTCTCCATTATTTTGACTGCTGGCTGTTAAGTGGTTAAACTGATGCACTATTCATCTCAGACCAGGTTGTTTTCATTTCTTTATTTTTATGATTTGTTATTTGAAGGTTAGTCTGTGTCAAGGTGATGTCAGAATTATCAAACATGTTAATAGATTCAACCTTTGTCTTCCACAGTTAATGAAATCCTGAGTTCAGCAGCTAAAGAGCGAACTGAGAGTCTCTCTGGCCCACAGGACGGGAAGAGCAGCAAAGGTAAAAGACCTCTGTCCTTCTTCTTCTTGTGCCTTTTATTCTTGACCTGACTGAACACAGGCGTCAATCAGCTGTGACACATAAACATTTGTCTTTAAAACACCTCTGTCTCTCTTTCTATCAGGTCCATCGGTTCAGCAGAGGTCTCAGCTGGAGGAGCTCCGCAAGTTTGGGAAAGAGTTCAGGGTAAGACCGCGGAGGTTTCTGAGGGTCAGGGGGTGACGTGAGGGTGGGGGTCCTGTCAGAGGGTTTTCTAACAAGACAGTGGCTCAGGTCTGGGCTCAAATTTTAGAGATGATATTATATCTAAAAGTTGAGTGTGTTCATTGTATCCAGAAACTAGCAGGTGATTGGATGAACCATCTGTCTGCCGACATCTATCACAGCTGCAGTTTTTCACTGGTCATCTTCTCTGTCTGGCAGCTTCACCCCAGCTCCTCTTCCTCATCGAGCCCTGCGTCTGCAGATCCTCCTCAGCACAGCTCTGCCCCGCCTCCCGACTCCTCCTCCTCCTGCTCCTCATCCTCCCCCGGCCCGCCTAAACCTGCCACCTCCCTCACCTCCTCTGCACAAGATACGCTGCAGACCACAGAGGCAGCTCCACCCACCACAACACCTGCTGCTCTGACCCCTCCGGCTCCACCTGGACCCCAGTCCTCAGGGCTGGAGAGGGCGCAGCCTGGGACGCCCCAGCCGACCCAGACCGTCAGCAGCGGTGAGGAGCCCTGTTCAGAAAGCAGTGAGCGAACAGAGGCTGTAGCTGCAGTGTAAGTAACTATGGCAAAACATCCACTAAGTTTGTGTTTACATGTATGTAGCCTCCCATCTTTTCAGCGTCCTAACAGTTGTTACTGTTTTATATTATTTTAAATACTCATATTGAGTTTCTGCAACAGCTCTGAAATTCTCGTCTCTGTTCCTGATTTTTCTTGATATATTTTTGTAGCTGAATGTCTTTTTTTTTTTTTTTGCAGGCAAGTGAAAAACTCAACACTGAATCCAAATGCGAAAGAATTTCTTCCCGTTAAAGGAAACACACCACTGGTTAGTTTATTGAACACACACTTTTTCACTACCTGTCATGTATTGTGAGCTCAGTATGAAGCAACAAGTCTGATTTAACAGAAAGACTTGGACTGTGTTTATTATTTAATTATTATGTTCGTCTGTGAGGAAGCTTTCAGTCATTTATCTTAGACAGATTATTAAACTACAGAACAAACAGCTGAGTTTGACTCCAGTTTAACTTTTCCCTCTGATTTGATTTCTTCTTCTGTGGTGTGACAGAAACCTGCATCGACCCCCACTCCTCCTCGACCAACCCCTCCCAGCCCCTCTGTGGTGCTGCCTCCTCCTGGACAACAAGGAGGCGGGGCCATCTACAGCAGTCCACCTGGACACTACCTGTCCTACGTCTCTCCCATCCCCATCCAAGGACACTCGCTCCAGGTTTGAATCTCTCGCTTTAGTTCGGTCACCAAGAACTTTGTACTGTCTCACAGGTAAAATCTAATCTTATCATCTCCTCAGGCTCCTCAGATGTACCAGTACACCATGTCAGCTGTGAACCAGGGCAAATACCCCAGAGCCAAAGGTACACACTGCACACACATGTAGGTCTGGGAAAGACAATGGTCTAGACAATTATCACAAACAATAATGAGAATAATTAATGATAATTAAGTTATAATTTTGTTCTGCATTTGAGTTAAAACTCATCTGCACAATCGCTCTGTGAGGCCTCTGATTCCTAAAGCTGGATAAACAGCTGAAAGATGACGCTTCCTGTGCTGAAGATGAGAAACACAACAAAACGTTTCCACATTTGAAAAGGTGACGTTATCGTCCCACTGAGTGGACACAAAGACAGCGTCTGCGCTCACAAACATGAAGCTAGTTGTGGAAACAGTTGCTCCTGTCTGACATTACTCTGTGATAAGAGCTCAAAAAGTAGACCAGCTCCGGTGTGCAGTAACCAGTGTGTCAGAACGTCCCATCCACGTGCTTCTTTTATTCCTGGTAAAACACTGACCCCCTCTGCTGTTTCAGGGCCGGTGGTGGGACCCCGCCCAGAGCACCACACCTCCCCAGCCTCCCCCATGATCTCAGCTGCAGCCTCTGCAGCTGGACCCCCGCTGGTGGCTTCTCCTTACCCCCTGTCCTACCTGCAGTACGGTCAGGTGATCCAGGCCATGCCCCCTCACTATCATGGACAGGTACTGAGGCAGCAAACCACTGTTCAGCTCTAAACGATGTGTGATGAAATATTCTGTCAAAGGATAAAAACTCATCACTGAAGTGGAAAAGAATAATTTATCACCCAGAAATGCTGTGAGGCATTGTGGGTAAAGTGTTTGTTTGCCCTCTGGTGACATGGAGGTGGTGTGAAGTTGTTAGATTTTTATTTTTTTTTGTTCCATTACAACAAATTTAACGTAAATGAAATGTTTTCTTTTTTGTTTTGAGTTGTTAATAAAGGTTTTTTTTTTTGTTTGTTTTTTGTTTTTTTGTTAACAATATCTATTTTGTCTCTCTAATTCTCAGACTGTCTACTCGATGCTGCAGGGGGGTGCAAGGATGCTCACATCTGGGGCCCCTCCCCAGCCAATGGGTCATGGCCCCCAGTATCCCGGCCAGGCTGAGGGCCTACCTGGGCCACAACAAGCCATGTATGGTAAGCAGAGAGGACGAGTGATCAGATTCGGCCTGAAGGGAATTATGTTTTTTTTTTTTTTTTTTTTTTTCTACTAAACAAACCATAAACATTATGATTATCGTTTGAACATAACGTTGTGATTGTTCATCTTAATAAGTCACCAGTTGTGAATTCAGAGCTCTGAAAGGAAAGGGTGTGATATAAAATGTTCTTGTGGTGAACACAAGTCAAAACCCACGTTTATCTCTGATGCTTCAGTTCTTATCAGCTTCATACGAAAATCAACTCCACACCCACAGTTTTTCACTTCGGTACATGATACTCGATGACGATGAAGTGAAAGTGCGACTGTGTAGATTGATGCATTTATAAATATGCATCCTGCATGTTTGAAACTGTGGGGAGCTGGGAGGATACTCACTATATGTTACTACAAAATATATTTTAAAAAAATATTTTTTGTAGTTGTTGTTGTTTGTTTTTTTTTTGTTTTTTTTTTTTCTTCTGGAATTAACTGAATAATTTTAGGTTTTGAAAAAAACAAGTAGAAAATTTACTTTGGCCTTTTTCAAAATTTTCTGACATTTTATAGACAAAATGATTAATTGATTAATCGAGAAAATAATTCCCATTACAGATACAACACATTATCAATAATGTAAATAGGAAAAAGAATTGGTCCAAGTATGGAGCCCTGTGGGACACCTGTGTTCTGTCCAGCAGGGACCGTCTGTGACCAAACCCTAAGGATGTAGTTTGTGTATAAGATCAACTGTGTTAAACACCTTTTGATAGGTCAACAAGTGTTGTGCACAGCAGAGACAATTTTGTGTTATACAGTTGCATAGTAAGCTTTTATGTCCAATTTACAGGATTTTAAATTAAACCATGAATATTTTTCTTTTTAAGTCCAACAAAGAGAAAAAAACCTTAATCAGATCAGTATTTATCAGGAGCTCTAATGTAAAGATGTTTTTGTTTTGTAAGAATGAAATCACAATGAATATATGGGGAAAAAAACACTTAGGACAACCGTTCTCTCTCTCTCTCTCTCTCTCTCTCTCTCTCTCTCTCTCTCTCTCTCTCTCTCTCTCTCTCTCTCTCTCAGCTCCTCAGTCGTTCTCTCATCACTCGGGCTCCATCCATCCTCAGCCCTCCAGCACCCCCACTGGGAATCAGCCCCAACCCCAGCACACGGCACCCAGTCCAGGACACTCTCAGGTGGATGCTGCTGCTGATGTCACAATTTCTGAAATTAATGTGTTTATGTTGTTGAGGAAACAAGCTGTAGAAAAAAACATCTTGTGCATCTTATGTTAAAAACCTTTTGGCGGCTGATGTCAGAGCTGCATCAACACAGATGGACTTTTCTAAACAATCTGGCTTTTTAGTACAATCACCAGTTAATGATGAGTCCACCAGCATGAAGGTCTTTGTGTAGCTGTAAAATAGTTGGTGGTAAAGCATAAGGAAGTTGTAGTAAAAGAGGCTAAAAAACAAACGCTCTGTAACATATAACAGTTTGACTCAACCAGGCAACGTATTAAACTCTTTGTAAAATTTAATACAATAGACCGTATTGTTAATTATTGAATTCTGAAATGGGATCAGAACATAAAGTGGTTCACATGCTTTTTATCGTTGGAGCTATGTGAGGCAGTTTTGGCCGCTGGGCTACAGAAAGAGAAAAACAAATTTTAAGTTGAAGGTAAATTTCCTGCAGCCTGAAGAGGAGCAGGTTTCTTCTGAGGACTAACAGGTACCAGGTCTTTGTGATGTCCTGACGTAGAGTCTTTTCTCAGCTCTCTCTGCTCTTCCAGTGAAGTGTGAGGTGTTTATCTTCAATTCAATTCAATTCAATTTTATTTGTATAGCGCCAAATCATAATATACATTATCTCAAGGCACTTTACAGGGTCAGGTCAAGACCTTACTTTGTTACAGAGAAAAACCCAACAGTTCCCACAACGAGCAAGCGCTTGGCGACAGGGGGGAGGAAAAACTCCCTTTTAACAGGAAGAAACCTCCAACAGAACCGGGCTCAGGGTGGGCGGCCGTCTGCCTCGACCGGTTGGGTTTAGGGGAAGATAGAAAGAGGGGGAGGGGGAGGAGAGGGGAGAGAAGAGAGAGAGACCAGGAACAGCTGTGTCGGTAATGGCGTTATTAATAATAAAGACAGGTAATAGTAATAGTAAAGATGAGTAGTGGTGGATCTGGATCCTGCTGTTCCCGAGGCAGAGATACCTGCAGAATGAGGACAGAGAGAGGGAGAGAGAGGAGAAGCACAAAACTACGGGAGAGAGAAAAAAAAAAAACAAAGTTAATGGCATGAAGTCATTGAGAGAGAGCGGGGGAGAGAGACAGAAATAGGGAGAGAGCGCCCAGTGAATCATGGGAATCCCCCAGCAGTCTAGCTCTATAGCAGCATAACTAAGGGATGGGTCAGGACATACCCGAGCCAGCCCTAACTATAAGCTTTACTAAACAGGACAGTTTTAAGCCTGATCTTAAAGGTAGAGAGGGTGTCTGCCTCCCGAACCCACACTGGGAGCTGGTTCCACAGGAGAGGAGCCTGATAGCTGAAGGCTCTGCCCCCCATTCTACTCTTACTAACTCTGGGAACCACAAGTTGACCTGCATTTAGAGAGCGAAGTGTCCTATTGGGAAAATAGGGAACTATAAGCTCTCCAAGGTACGATGGTGCCTGACCATTAATGGCTTTGTAGGTGAGGAGGAGGATTTTAAATTCTATCCTGGATTTTACAGGGAGCCAATGCAGAGAAGCTAACACAGGAGAGATGTGATCTCGTTTCCTAGTTCCTGTCAGTACTCGTGCTGCCGCATTCTGGATCAATTGGAGGCTTTTTACTGAATTTTTGGGACATCCTGACAATAAAGAGTTACAGTAGTCCAGTCTTGAGGTAACAAATGCATGAACTAGTTTTTCAGCATCCTTTAGACATAGAATGGGTCTGATTTTAGCAATATTGCGCAGGTGGAAGAAGGCTGTCCTAGAGACTTGCTTTATATGTGAAGTAAAGGACAAGTCCTGGTCAAAAATGACACCAAGGTTTCTGACTGTAGCACTGGAGGCCAAGGTGATGTCATCCAGAGTCAGTATATTATCACATAGTGTATCTCTGAGGTGGTTTGGGCCAATTACAATAACTTCAGTTTTGTCTGAATTTAAGAGTAAGAAATTACTGGTCATCCAGATTTTTATGTCCTTAAGACACACCTGAAGCTTGGCTACCTGGTTAGTCTCACCTGGCTTCATGGATAAGTACAGCTGGGTGTCATCTGCGTAACAATGGAAATTCATCTGGTGCCTCCTAATAATGTTTCCCAGAGGAAGCATATATAGACTGAAGAGTATTGGTTCTAGCACAGAACCTTGTGGAACTCCATGACTGACTTCTGTGATGATAGAGGAGTCATTGTTAACATGAACAAACTGGAGTCTATCTGACAGATATGACTTAAACCAGCTTAGTGCGGTTCCTTTGATGCCGACCATATGTTCTAGTCTCTGTAATAAAATCTTATGATCGATGGTGTCAAATGCGGCACTAAGATCTAGTAGGACAAGTATAGAGACAAGTCCATTGTCTGAGGCTATGAGGAGATCATTGGTAACCTTAACCAGAGCTGTTTCTGTGCTATGATGGACTCTAAAACCTGACTGAAAATCTTCAAACAAACCATTCCTGTGCAAGTAATCACATAACTGGCTTGCAACGACCCTCTCAAGGATTTTGGAGATAAAGGGGAGGTTGGATATAGGTCTATAATTGGCTAAAACGTCAGGATCAAGAGTAGGCTTTTTAAGTAGAGGTTTAATTACTGCAACTTTAAAAGCCTGCGGTACATAACCAGTTGATAAAGATAAGTTAATCAGACTTAATATAGAGGTGTCAAGTAAAGGAAAAACCTCTTTGAACAACCTTGTTGGAACAGGGTCTAGAAGACAGGATGATGGTTTAGATAAATAAACTGTTGAAGTGAGCTCAGGGAGATGTACAGGAGAGAAACAGTCAAAATATAAGCCAGTTACAGTTGACTCTGAGGCTGCTGAACTGGACAATACATCTGAACCAGCTGTGGGGAGGAGATGGTGAATTTTTTCTCTAACAGAGACAATTTTATCTGTAAAGAAGCTCATGAAGTCATTACAACTGAGGGCTAAAGGTATAGATGGGTCAACAGAGCTGTGGCTGTCTGTCAGCCTGGCTACAGTGCTGAACAGAAACCTGGGATTGTTCTTGTTTTCTTCTATCAATGATGAATAATAGGATGTTCTGGCTTTACGGAGGCTTTTTTTATACGCCAATAGGCTGTCTTTCCAAGCCTTTAAAGATTCATCCAGGTTAGTAGAACGCCACCTTCTTTCTAGCTTCCTTGAATTTTGCTTTAAAGCTCGTGTTTCTGAGTTGTACCATGGAGCTAGCCTTCTCTGACTCACTACCTTCTTCCTCAGAGGGGCCACAGTATCTAGAGTTGCACGCAGTGAGGCTACAGTACTATCAACAAAATCATCAACCTGTGTGGCTGTGAAGTTAAGAGAGCTGTTCCCTACTGCATTGATACATGGCAGTGGGCTAAGTACTGATGGGATCCTTTCTTTAAATTTGCTAATGGTATTGTCAGAGAGACACCTGCTGTAATAGATTTTTTCCCCAGATGCTGTGTAGTCCATGACTGAAAACTCAAATGTTAACCGAGAATGGTCAGATAAAAGAGGGTTTCTGGGAGAAACTGTTAGGTATTCAATGTCAATCCCATAAGTCAGAACCAGATCAAGGGTATGATTAAAAGAGTGAGTGGGTTCATTAACATGCTGAGAGAAGCCAATTGAGTCTAATAATGAATTAAATGCATGACTCAGGCTGTCACTTTCAACATCTACATGAATGTTAAAATCACCCACTATGATGACTTTATCTGTGCTAAGAGCTTGATCTCAGTATTTTTGTTTTCCCTTCTCAGTCGAGTCAGGGTGGTCCTCAGCCCCAGTCCATGTTCCACTCTGGAGGTCTTTCGGCTCCCACTCCTCCTAACCTGCCGCCGGGACACAGCTCCCCACAGGCCTCCTACACCATGCAGGGATACGGCCTCCCCACCCACCAGCAGCTGCCCCACGGCTTCCCTTCGATCAGCCAGCTCACACAGGTCGGCATGAACAACAGAGGCGTTGAATTCATGAGTTTGTTGTTTGCTGATGAAAAGTGAAAACAAAGGTGTTTGAGTGTGCACAGAAAAATGACGCCGCTGTCGTACAGAAAAGAAAGGATCAGATTTTTATCTACTTTTAGCTGATAAATGCTCCAGTGGCTCAGGGCGTCTCCAGTGTTTTCACGTGTGAACGGTCTGTTCAGATTCAGCCGGATGAAGCTCAGATTAAACTTTCTGCCTCCGGACATGATGCACTTCAGTTCTGGACTCAGGTTGTGTCTTGTTTGTCTCCTGCAGGCTCATGTCACAGCAGGCATGTCAGGACCTCACCACTCTGCTGGCCACGGCCCCCCGCACGTCATGCTGCATTACGCCCCCCCTCAGCAGGGCAGCAGCTCCAACCCCCAGCATGGCCCGCCGCCACAACAGGGAGCACCACAACATTTCTACATCGGGCCCCACCAAGGTAAAACAAACCCTGATTCCCTGGTTTCACAGGGGGTTTCGTACGTGTCCGATTCAAACACTAAATGCTGAACTACTCCCTTAAATTATGAACTCCTCTCCCCTTTATTTGAATATTCGAGAAATGGTTTTAACTGTGTGTTTGTTTGTGTGTGTGTGTGTGTGTTGTGTCTTCCAGCTGTTCAGGTTCAGGCTCACCCGACCCAGCAGCTGTCCTTCCATCCCTCTGCAAACTGAACTGTCCTCATCACAGCTGGATTCAGGAGCGAGGATGGCAGCGTTACTGTGTGACGAAACCCCAGAATCCCAAACGGTTCACAACATTCCCACTCCCCCCCCCGACGTCAGATCATCATGTCCCTGTTTTTACCCAGGTCTTTTAGAGCAGCAGGAGAAAGTTTCCTGGATTTTAACATGTAAGTACAGACTGTTTTCACACATGGACATGAAGCTGGACTGAAGACATAAACTGGTGGAGGAAAGTTTTGGACTGACGACAGTGGAAACGTTTTTTTTTCTCCCCGCCCCACCTCTGTCCTTTTACAGACAAAAACAAGTTCATTAATAATAAAACCACTGAAAAAAATACTCTTACTTATGTCATACTTTTCATAACGTAACATGTTAGCCAGGCTAGCTGCTTCTCTCAGTCTTTATGCTAAGCTAGGCTAATGAACTCCTGGTTTTGCTCTGAATTTAGCGTACAGTCATTGTATCAGTCTTATCATCTATCTCTCATCAAGAAAGTAAATGTCAGTTTCTTTAATTATTTAATGTAGAATAATGAGTCATATTTTCTAAAGTCATGAAATGTTTTAGGTGCGTTAGGACTTAGACAGAACGTGATTTGCGCCGCGGTGTCGCAGCAGTTGCGGAGGAAAAGAGCAAACATAGGAGTTTTCGGTGTTCGTCGTCACGGTGTGCAGCGGTCGCGGCGCAGCCATTGAAAATAATGGGTTTGAGAGCACAGCCGCCTTCTTTCTAAAAGTAACTTAACATTCACAGAACTTCAACGGTTCACTTTAATTAAATGAAATTAGCGGTTGCTAGAAGAAATGAAATCTAGTAGAGTAGTGACGTTTTGTTTAAGGTTTAATTGAACTGTAGTTACATTGATGGATGACAGATCCACAGACAACATGATAACAACACATAAATACACTGTAAAAATCACTTGCATTAAGACATTCTCAGGAGTGTCAGTAAAATCAGTAAAGCTCGAACATCGGTCCCTCTACACCTCTCACCCTGTCAGACACACTGGATAGAAGTGAGGGAACCAATAAGAATATTTAAAACCTTTTCCAGTTAAAAATGACAAATGTACTTTAAAAAAAAAACTACAGAATTTAAACAGAGACAAACAGACTGACACTGAACTGACAGAATGATGGGGCGGGGGGGGGGGGGGGGGGGTCTCTGCCCTGAGAAGCTGCTGACACATCTCAAACTGATTATTATTCTGGATTTTAATTTAGTGTTCCCAACCTTTGACTGGTGACCTCTGGTGACCCTCATCACAGGTTCAGTCTGTGTGGACCAGTTTAACTAAACAGATTTTTTTTCCTTTTCTAATAATTTCTAAAGGTCAAATATTAGCGCAAAGTCTCAAGAAGAAAACATACATTTATGGAGTAAAAATATTTCTTCTCTGATCTACAAGGTTTGTGTTTTTTTTTTTTTTGTTTTGTTTTTTTTAAATCTAAAAAAACAATTATTGGATGGATTAGCCCTTGTTTAAATCGGAGAACAAAACTCACAAAATACACTCAGCTTTCAGTTTATTGGGAACACCTATCTGAGACCAACATAGTCTAATCCAACAGTCCTGTAATAAACCCTCTTCATGGAGGTTCTAATGTTCAGTTTTTATTGAATCTGTTTCAGAGACATGTTGATTCAACTGTATGATCATTTCTGAGGATGTATTTTGTTTTATTTTACTGTGTTACTGTATCGGTGAGGGTGAGCTAAACATCACCTCATCAGTTCCACAGCAGCATTAACTACAGCCTCAGAAATGATCACACAGGTAAATAAACACTTGTTAAAACACAAATTGAACACTGGAGGAGGATTATCACAGGACTGATGACAGTGAACTCATCACTGGTGACTCAGTTTTCTGTGCCTGGTTCCTGGTTTGTACTTAAATCAGTATTTTTCTCTAAAGATCCTGATAAAATTCAAACCTCTCACTGGCAGGATGATTTTTTTTTTTTTTTACCTCCATTAATCAGAAAACAAACTCAGCCTTTTTCCTTCAGTTTTAGTTCATCCATAGTCAGTTTTCCTCCTCAGTTTCGCAGCTCTTTAAACATCGTTTATGGTGGAGAGAAAAAGTGAAGATGGCCGTTGAAAAGCTCACTGTGGTCTGAGGTCGATAACTTGTCTCCGTTGCGTCAGTCTGTGTCCCGTCATGCTCTGAGCTGGTGAGAGGAAAAAGAAAAATGTGAGCGGCTGCTGCTGCTTCAGGGGGAAAACATCAGTGCTCTTGTTTAAACTTACCGGTGGCTGGTTGACATAGTTCCCCTCGTCGTCATCATCAGTATCGGTTTGAATGGACGACTCTGACGTTGCGTCTGGTGCAAAACATGAAATGAGAACTCAGGTTAAACCGACGTGAGACGTTAAAGGTACACTGTGCAGGATTTGTCGGTTCCTGTTTGTAAACACACCATTCACAGTTGGCCCCTCCTCCCGGCTCGATGGGCGAGAGTGAGAGAAAACAGTGGCGATCAAGTGAGCTAGAGAGTGAACGAAGAGAGGGAGCGGCGTTAGCGAGAACAAAGCAGTGAATCAGAGGAATAAAGCGTTATTTTCTGACTCTGGTGACTTTCTGACGTTTGCACAAATAAACACAACTTAGCTCCGCCCTCAGTCAAACTGAACCCCCCCTCTCTCAGGAGCTGTGGTTGTGTAGGGGGCGTTCATGAGACAGTCCAGAATGAATGAGGGTCAATTTTGATTGTTTTCAATACAAACCTAAAGATAACGGACGTAGTTCCATTAGATTCTATTTTTTCTTTTCATTTGTAGTCAAACACCTTTCTGTACGTATTTGTGACGTCGGGCACCACAGCCACATTACAGCAGTCGCCATTTTGGTTCCCAACACTAATCGAGCAGCAGCCACTGATCGTCACCATGGACACAACTCAGCTGGAACCAGCTCGAACATCTCACGGCTTCTGATGCAGCAGATGCAAGTTTCTGTTTTTATTTTTCTTAAACCACGTTCGTTCGACTTCATTTCAAAGAATGTCTTTAGACCCCAGCTGCCATCGAGGAAAGGTGTTAATACTTTCTCAGACAGAAATGTAAAAGCCAGAAGCAACAAGCTGACAGATCCAAACCACCTTCTCAACCGAGACGAGGACGTTTCACAGTGGTAAGTTTTTATATTTCTGATGTAACATTATATTTGTCAATTTTCTGCATCATGTTTTTCAGTTAAATGAGCTGTGAAACTGTCCAGTTTGTGAACATGTTAAACAGTGATGTAGATCAGTTACGGAAGAAAAACCTGGAAATCAAATGAGACATTTCAGGGCTTTGTAACTTAGCAGAACTGCGCAAAAAAGCTATAACACGCTAAAGGCAAAATCCCCAAAAGCATTATTTGGCTATTGTTGTTAAAAAGACGTTTAAGAAACTTAGAAGATGAATAAATTATATAACTTGTCTTTTCAGACCAAACAGATCAGTGTCAACAACCTTCACTCATTCAACCATAAACAATTCAGTTATATCTCCAGGCTCCTGGTGCAGAGAAGTTAAGTCTTAAAGGATTCTGGAAATACCTTCAGGACAGTGATCAATGTGTTGTTAAATGATTTTTGGTTTTTTTTTAAAGATTGCTGTGTGTTTATCTTCTTGGAGAATCAGATGCTCAGCTCTGTGACATGAACACAACCAAAATACAAGACAGGCACAAACTAGGGCAGCAGGAGACCTGCGATGATGTACTGCAGGGCTTCCTGTGTGAAACACCACAGAGGAAGAACTCAGCATCATATGATCTGTACAACTGGACCTCTAACTCACTTTGAGGGTTCTTTGGATCCACATTCAGATAGTCTCGCTCGTCTTCAGGCTCCTCCTCACTTTCCTCTTCTTCTTTTTGATCTTCAATGTAAAATCGCATGAACAGTGTTAAAATGAGATGAGGTTATTTGACAATTTCTGTCAGTTTCCTGCGGTAAATTAATGAAGAATAAAAAAGACCAGGTCCTCCTCACCTTGAAGGTTCACGTATTCGTTCCGAACATCTGTGGATGAAAACAAACGGCTGATGAGGACCGTGTTTACATTTTCATGTCTTCCTCCAGTTTCCTTTCTTATGCTATCCTTATTTTTATTTCTTCTCCCTTTGATTCCTCGTTGCTTTTTGTTTCTTTCTCTCCTTCCTGTCTTTATTAAACGGATGAAGACTGAAGATCACTGTCATATCTCACAGTGGATAAATTGGAGACGGGGTCAGGGATGGGTTCTTGCACCTGTATCACTGACCTGTTTTTGTGGTCTGAGAGTCTGAGGAATGACACACATGCTGTATCGTTTTGAGTGTGGGGGGGTCTTGCTTCTGTATAGGAGGGGTTTGGGGGTGGAGGGTGGGGGCATTTGTGTCCTGGAGGCTGTTGTCCATTGATAACATATTGACGAAAAACCTCAATTCGTTTAACAGACCTAGTTGTAAGTTCTTCTATTGTTACATAGCTAACGTTAGCAAGTGTGGGATCTTTAGCAGGTTTTTGCCAGTGGACATTAATAAACAGGAGCCAGCTGCTGGATCAAACTTCATAGCTTGAGTCTGTGTTGCTGTTTCCAATCTGTACCTGAACTGGGCGTTGAGGCTCGGCTCGGATTTGATGGAGCAAGAGCGTCACCATCAGGTATCACGATGCTGCAGGAAAAAGAGAAGACATGACCAGGTCAGGCTTTGATGTAACAACAAAAACAAACAAATAAATGAGTTCCCAGGGGTCTGTTTGAGAGAGGGAACCTACATGTATCCAGGATCTTCTACATCGCTGTCATGAAGGTTAGGGTCCGGGTTTGCGTAATCAGGTCCTGCAGAAAACAAATTTGCTCAGCACAACACAGAGTCTAAATTAAAGGAGGCCCACTTTGTTTACACCATTGTTTTTGTTAGATTTGTTGCTTCCAATAACTCAAGTCCAAACCAACAAGTATCAAATCAAGACCAACAAATTCCATGTCAAAGCAATCAAATCCCACATTAAGACCAATAAATCCTGTGTCAGGGGCCAGTAAGTCCACATTTGAGGCCAATAAGCCCCAAGTCAAGGCCAACAAGTTCACGATGCAGACAAGTCCCAACCTACTAAGTCAAGAACGGCAAGTCTAAAGCCAAGGCCAACAAGTCTGAACTCTTGGCCCCAGTCAAGGCCAACAAGTCCCAATTCTTGGCAATTAAGTCCCAAATCAAGACCAACATGTCCAGTGTTAGGACCATTACGTTTCAGAGTATAGGCAAACAGGGTCATGTGTTAAAATGTTTGAGAACCATTGCATTATGGGATACTGACAGTCACCAGATACACTGATTTTGTTGACTGTATTTACTGCTGTTTCTCAGAGCCAGTCAAACGGGACAAGACTGATCAGCCTGTTACGATGTTTGTGGTCTAGAAATCAGCAGCTAAAAATAATTACAGGTCTGTAGTTCAGGTCAATTTACTGTCAGAGTGTGGTGCAGTACAACACTGACCCAGGACTGCTGCACTTTCTAAATGTCCTCAGGTTTGTGAATTACAGAGGAAGACAAGACTCTTCTTCTTAAATACATTGTCGTTATGATCAGAGATCTGCTGCTGCAGGTACAGAAACACGGCCTTACCTTCTGCTGGATTCTCATAACTTGGATTACTTTCTGCAGGAGGGAAAAGTTTGAAAGAGTCTAAGTACCACAGCAAAGTGAACAGCGATTTAAAAAAAAGACAACACATCATCAATGGATGATGAATGAATCTCACCGGTTTCTGTTGGGGTGAAGGATCGGTGTCTTCGCTGAGTTCTAGGGTCAGCTGAAGATGAGCTGAGAGTGAACAGATAAAAACACAGTCAACAGTTAGACCTGAATCAAAGCCCCAATATGAGGCGACTCAGTCCTCTGTGGTCCCAGTTTTCATCCCTCAAAAACCAAGCCATGAAGTCTGAGTTACTCTACGTAGACCACTGATTATATCTATTAAACTGCTGGAAGTCAAAGTTTGGACTTTACTGAACTCAGGCACGCTTTTATAGGTACTTGAGTATTTTCAATTTCTGCTACTTAATACTTCAAGTCCACTACATTTTAGAGAGAATTACTGCACTTAATACTTCACTGTATTTGTGTGATAACTTTAGTTGAATAATATAGAAATCTAACGCAGCAGTAAATAAAGCACCTACAGTTTATCAGCTGCAACATTAAAATGATGAACATTATTCTGAAATGAGTCATTGACCGACGGCAGAACGTCTGAATTTATTTTCCATCGCAGACAGTTTCCTTTTATTTTATCTATATTCCTATATTTACACATTAAAAATTAATTATATTGTTGTTCATTATTTCAGGAGATTTAAAGATCTCATTTAATGTTCTCCCTCTGAATGAACTGTGAGGATTTTTTTAATAATAATGTCAGATGTTCCTTCTCTGATCAATCGTGATCGGCTGAGTATGAGGAAGTCACCGATAATTGAGTCTTATTACAACTTACAACTGTTTTATTCAGAACTTGGTACTTTGACCACGTGGAGAAATACGAGCCCCGACACAGTTGCTAACAAACTGCTGATCTAAAGTTTTTAATGTTCCTTTGAGAACATGAGGTTCCATCACTGTTAAATAAGAACCGGCTGGATTCTTCTGCAGCTGCTGCATCACAATAATTCATCAGGATCTGGTTTTAGCTGCAGCTGAATCTGAGTAAAAACCTGGTCTTAATCTTTTCAGGATCAAAGCAGCTGTTTTGTTAGACTCATGTCAGACATGATTGATTATTGATGATCAGTTTGCAGGAAGCCTTGGTGCTGCTGGAGGCCTCGTGGTCCTGACAGGTGTGAACCAGGTGTGTGTTTGGTGATGGACAGTGACTCACTGTGGTGACAGCAGGTGGGGGGCAGAGCGGATGGAGTTCAGATCGCCGGCTGGGTGCACTGCAGCTCGACAGAGAGAGAGAGTCACGGTCACCATCCTCATCCTCAGTATCATCAGCACAGAGTCGTCACTACACACTGACATTATCTCGTTTACTAAACTAACAGACAAATGAAAGTTGTGACGTTGAACGAAAAACACAGACACCGAGCACCGTCAGTTCTGAAGTCATCAAAGGCAACGCAGTAAGTTTAATGTTGAGATCGTTCACTGGACTTAATGGACAGAAGATTGTTGCTAATTATATATTTAATAATCAGTCAGCTGATCTTATCTAACAACTATTTCTACAGACTTTTCATTCAGGATGGAGCCACATGAACTGGAGCCTTCAAACCAAACCTCGAACAGAAACAACCTTTAATAAACTCGTTTCAGGTTTTTCAGACTTACACGGATGGATGACTCTGAACTCAGTGGATCTGAGTGAAAGAAAGAACAGAAAGTTTTACTCGTGGTTCAGATGTCACTTCATATAAAAGAGTAAGAATATGATTGTGTCATGAAGACTCACTGGATGTACTCCTCTGAAGCGTTCGTCTGACTGATGGAGACTGGAGGAAGCAGAAAACATCACATTATAATCATTCAAATGTGCTGATGACAGATGACAGAGTGTTGACCAGCAGACGTGTGAACGTTGGTCTGATTTAAAAACCACAGGACATCATATTCAGGTCAAATTAATACCAACAAACAGAGCAGCTGTTAACCAGCGTGTGTGTGTGTGTGTGTGTCTCAAAGGAAGTGATGGTGACAATAGTGTTAACATGATGTACACACAAAAACACAATGTAGCAAATGTGTGTGTGAAGACTTGTGGGTAATTTATACCAAACAATTTTACAAAAACACAACTTGAATAAACATCTTACATACACTTACAAGTTCACAGACGTGATAACATTTGCTTCCTGTGCAGATAAATATTGAAAGTGATGTAAAATTCTTCTGGTGGCGTTTACAGACTGATGGGAAAACTCGGACCTCCAGAGTCATGTGTAATTTCAAAATGGGAAAAGGGTTTTTCCAAGAAGGTGAAAGAGCTCGTCACCTACAATGGAATATTAAAGTGTCACATGAATTTAACTTCTGCAAATTCAAATTGTCTGACTCTGCTGTTTTGTCATGTCTGCAGGCTGCAGAAGAAGAAGATGGTTTGTGGCTTGAACACCGTAAATTACCCACAAATCCTCACACACAATGCTTGAATTGTCACCATCACAGACTCTAGTCGCTTCCCTCCTCGTGTCTGTGCAGCATGAACCACCGTCTCACCCAGCGGGCCTTTGTTCCAGCAGTCCACACACACGACCACCAGCAGGACCATGGAGATGAGGATGGCGGCCGACAGAACCAGAAGGAACCAGGAGGCGTCCATGTTTCATCTGAGGAGGACGTTAACAGACATTTGTATATAAACTCATTTCCTCCAGATGGAAATCCAGAAAGCTTCTGCATTTACTGACAGTTTAACTCTTCAATGTGAATTTTTACAAAACCAACATGTATAACTGAGCTTTGTTCAAACCCCTCAAACTTTATTCAGTAACATTTGTTTAACAGGTCTGTAATTTACTGATTATTTAAAATTTCTTAGGAAGGTTCTTATGAAAAACTGTAATTTAGTGCATATATTCGGGAAAGAAAACAGAAAAAAACTATCAAAAGACTAATTTAAATCCAAGTAATTGTTTTTCATTTTATTTATTCCAGTTTTCAAGTGTTTCTTCCACTGTACTCCATATCCAGGGGACCAGCTGAGTGTCGACTAAAAGACTCTAGACTCAGAATTAATTGGGATTCATTTTCCCACATAATTAACATCAGATCAGAAAGTTCTTTCAATGTTTTGGGAAGAGTGAGGAAACTTTGTCTCTGTGAAATAAAGTTTTAACCTTAAAGTTTAAATTCTAGTGCAGATCCCAACTTTTCCTAAGACACCAGATGAACTGAATTCTGGGAGAATATTTCCATCTGTGGTTTCATCACAGAACAGTACCAACAACACGCTGACAGAATATTCAGTGATACTGTCTGACAGAGGCCTGTATGTCTGCCACACTAATATTAATCTTACAGCTGCAACTAGTGATTATTCTCATCGCTAATTAATCTGAAGACTGTTTTCTCGACTCATCGATCAGTTATTTGCTTGTAAATCATCAGGAAACTGTGAGGTGACGTCATCTGATGTCTAAAAATAATTTCCTTTGATGTAAAACTGCAAATTCTCACATCTGAGACCAGGAAGCATCAAAGTTTTGGTATTTATGCTTAAAAATGACTGAAACAATAAATTGATTATCAACAGAACTGATGATTTATTTTATTTTGATCAACTACTAAATCAATCATCTAATCAATTCAGCTTTAAGATCTTTTTGTTATTGCTTTATAATCTAATCCAGTAATTTATAAAAGATCATTGGTTAGATTTTAAACAGACATAACATCAGAGATGATCAGTCTGTTGTTATTATTTCATACAGAGACTGAGAGTAGAAACTGAACAATCTGTCAGTGGATGGACAGAAAATTAGCTGATGTGAGGATTCGCTGCTTCTCTTTGTAATAATTTGAATCTGTTTTTAATCATTGTGAGGTTCGAACTGTTGATTGGACAAAACAACCATAATGAAGGTGTCAAGTGATTGTTTGAATTTTTACAAACCAAACAAATCAGCAGATTAATCCTCAATGAAAATAATCTTTAGCTCAGCCTTGTTAGTATAAACCACCACCTCGAACAGCGACAACCGTAAATTCTGCTGACACATTAATACACCAGTAATAAAAGTAATCATGATATTATATATGATAAACAAAAAAAAATTTAAACATGATGTTTATGATGTGAAATCAAAATAAGTAATAATAGGAAATTTTACGTCGTGTTTTTTCTCAGATTTCTGTGGATGTTTTTCACTGTGGTTTTCCTGCTTCAGAAGTGAACGACTGGAAACTTCCACCAGTGACGCGCTTTCTCGAACAGATTTCCACTACATTTAAACTCAGTGCTGGAAGCTTCAGGTCAGATCAGTGAAGTGAAACTGAAATCAGGGTCCTGCTGCATCAGGTTCCAGGCCGTGATGTTAAATGAAAACCTCTGTGGTGTTTCATCATCTTTTCACTGTTTCTGACGGTAACGAGAAGCTGTAGTTTGGAGGATGAACGGTGTGCAGATTTTATTAAGGGAAAAAAACAGAGGGTAAACTGGGCTTTGTGAGGAGGGGGAGCCAGTGTCCAGTGGGAATGAGAGGAGTCAACTGTTTTCAAAGGGACTATTTCCTCAGGAGAAAGTAGTTCCAGTGAAGACTGTTGTGGATGTGGAACGTCCACAGTAACAATGACACAGAATTTTCTAAATGTCATTTTTTTAAATATCAAAAACTAAATTAATTCAGCTCCACAGTTGGTTAAACTTCAGACAGGTGTAAGATTGAATCAGTCAAAATAAACAGGGGGGAACATGTTTTATTTTATATTTTTATTAAGGCTGTCAAATGATTCATTTTTTCTTTATCGCTGAATTTCAGTAGTTAATTGTGATTAATCGCATTTTTTATCACATGATTAAAATTCTATTATTTTGCCTTTCAGAACTGTTTTCTCTTGCTTGACAACACATAAGTCTGTCTGAGCTAGAAGCTAACATTAGCATGTCTGACGTGTAATTATGAAGATGTCTGATCATTTATTTATCTGTAGACAAGTTCTGGATAAGTTATCATTTATTTTCCAACTTATTTGATTGATGACGATTCAGGCATCGGATTTAAACACTTTAGTTCTCCGGACCAACTTTACACAGACCAGAACCGTCCCCCTTTTGTTCCGATAGACATGAGTTGCCACAAAGTATCTTGCTGGCAGCTGAACAACAAGTAAGTTTGCGTCAAAGGGTCAAAATAGTCGCAGCCAAAGATTCTGGAACGTAGCTGTAGAATCATTGGTAACGGCAGCAGGGACGATGGAGAATAAAGAATCTTTGGCGGCACGTGATCAAACCGATTTTTTTAAAAACTTGTTATGCTTGGTCCTTAATCTCATCGTGATTAACGCGTTAACGTTGATAGCCCTATTTTCTTTTTAAGAGAGGTTCTGAGCCTCTCCTCTGATTGGCTGACTGTTTTCTGAGGGATGGTGGGTCCAGGTGGGCGGGGCTTGGGGCACGGCTGAGGGCAGTGACTGCTTTGTGACATCACAAAGTTGCAGAAGTCCTGACGGCTGGTTTTAAGGCTCAGTGTCTGAATACAGGCTGTGTGCATTTCTCTGTGGACTGAGGCTTTGATACTTTCACAGTATTAATATAGAACCTAGACCTGCTTTATAATCACAAACACATGCACATCTACCTCTAGACTGGATGGAGATTTAAATCTTTCTAAAAGCCTGTGAGTGTTGGTACGTTTATAATATCAAAGACTCTTGTCAGAACATGAGCCTTTTATATCATCACATGAAGTGACAACAGGAGGAAACCATGTTTTGAGAATGAAACTGCTCTGCTCTGTTTTCTTAAATAACTCGTGGTTTCGATTTTTTTTTTTTTTTTGAGGTGTCAGAAAAAGCAGCTCGATGATGATAATCTGCCTCCTGATCATAAAGGTGAGTCACACAGGAAGGAAAACCATTTCACACATGGTGCTGCCGGCTGGTACAGCAGCTCCTTTTCTCTCCACTGAACCACCACCAGCCGACTCCACAGACTGGAAACAGCCGCTCCCACAGAGCGGGAACATGGAAACCTCCACACAAACACACACAACAAAACTCAGCTTTTCATATTTCCACACTTCACTCTGCTCACAGTGAACAACATCAGCTCCTCACTCAACACAACAGCGTGAAAGGCGGCCATCTTGTGAGGTCTGGCTCCATCTTTGAGCTCAAAGTTTTAGTTGCAACAGCCGGCCAATAGAAAGGAGTGTAGAAAAAAAGAGGTCAATAGGTGGAGAGGATGTGTGACAGGAAGAGACAGATAACAATATCAAATGGTTGTAATCAATCACTTAAAGTCAGTGAAGAATCAGAATAAAAGTTGAGCCTTGTTCTCACCCAGTAAGGAGTATATACCCCCGAATGTTTCATTTAATACATTTAAGAAAAACCCTCAGTTTTAAAGTTTTAAACAGTCTTATCTACAGATCTATAGATATCTATATATTAAAACTCCTGAAGTAAACAAATATCATCAGCTGAATGTTCTTAAAGTACAAATACTTCAAAACTGTTCTCGAGTGTGTTTCCAGTGTCGTTACAGAAAAAGCCAGTGAGGCTGGAACTGTGTTCGGTGCAGCGACACGTTCACACAGGGCGACTGTTATCTTCCTGATAACAGCTTTAAAACACTGACTTCCTGGAGTCTCTGCTGCTTCTCTGCTTTTCCCGGATGTTACAGCTACAGACCCGCAGAAATACCCTGTACTGCAGCAGTGAGCGCAGAACTTGTTGGAAACAACATCCACCAGATTAATGTCATGTAAAAACTACAGAGCTGTGAAAGGAACTGTGAAACTGAGAAAGGTGGTTTTTACACTTCTTTTTTCTTTTTTACAGATTAAACAAACAAAAGATGTAACATGTTAATAACTGAGCTAATAACTAGAGGAGCTGGTTGGTGGATGTTCTTTAGGACTGAGCCAGGCTAACTGCTTCCCCTGTTTCCAGTCTTTATGCTAAGCTAAGCTAACCAGCTGCTGTAGCTGTACAGACATAAGTGTGGGATCGAGCACAAACTACCAAACTAAACTAAATCACATTATTATTGAAATGTGATGGAGGAGACGCTCAGATGTTTTAGTTCAGTATAAGTATCAGTACCACAGAGTACAAATACTGCACTGAAAAATACCAAAGTAGCAACATTAAAAATATTTAAAGTATAAAACATGATGGTGTTCATTATGTAGAATAACATTATAATATAGATGATATGGATTCATGTGTAAGCATCACTTAGTAAATGTCACTAATACTAGTTCTGCTGCTGCATTTTTATTACATTATTTTATTATTACATAATAATAATAATAATAATAATAATAATAATAATAATATCAAAAGATTATCAAAGTAGTGATGACTTTCTGTCCTTAGGCTTCCAGGTGAATTAACTAATAACTGCAGCTCTACTAATATTTACTGTTGCTTTTATATCCAAACATCAGATTTGAAGATGTTTCCAATGTAAATCTGACTTAATCTAAACTAACAGCAGCTGTCGAGTAAACACAGAGCAGGGAAAAAGTTCCCTCTGAAATGTGGTGGAGTAGAACGTAGAAGGTAGAACATAGAAGGTAGAACATAGAGCGAACCTCAACATTATTTTAAAGTAGTACTTGAGTAAATGTACTTACTCTTCAGCACTGGGGGGCTGTAGAGGACTGCACACTCTTGTTTTCTCCGTCATCATTCACTGGACATTTTACTCTGTTATTAGAATAACAGTGGAGCTGAGCAGAGACTGATGGGGAACGACGATGGCCCCTGGCTGGATGTAAAGGTTGGTCTTAGACCACCAGGGCACCCAGGGCATCCCCCAGCCTCTACTGAACAGGCTGCCACTGAGTCAGGTTAAAGAAAAGCTCATTGGTGGTTCAAAAACAAGCAGACAAACAGGAACAGTTCACACTGTGGAGTTCATCATGACAAGCAGCACAGACGGAGCTGCTCGCTGAAGGTCGGCCTCCACCCACCTGCTCTTATTCCCAGTTTCACTGGCATTCATTTGCATTTCCTTTTCTAGATTCTCTTGAAATTCTTTGTAACACTTGTTGGTACAAAGATCACGATGTAAATCACCACTGTGGTTTTTTAGCCTCCCTCTTCTCCCTGATATTTTCTACCAGGCGTTAGATATTTTTACTGAAGTTCAGCTGAAGTTACACAACTCTGGGAAATCAGGAAAACACACGGTTATCTTTTCCTCCTCTGCTGCAGTCGAGGCCTAAATCCCTCTGGATGAGTCTTTTTGAGTAAAAGTTGAACTTTGGCCTGAAACACCTGCTTTAAAATAATCATTGTGTGAGATGTTGGACTCAATCTGTGAGTCCTCTTTTTAAAAAGAGTGAGAGACCCAAGCTGAGGACTGTTTGGCCTGTAGAACCGAGTCACCCCCTCAAACAACCAAACTCTTCTGGGCCCTGATGTGAGTCCAGGTTTGGCTCCTTCACCAGACTGTGCAGGTCTAGTTCAACCTCCACCTTCCTGCACAGGCCTCCATGTGCATGCTGGGAAGAGTCAGAGGCTCCACCATCATGTATTAACGCCTAAACAGATAAAATGAAGGACAACTCACCTACACCTGAGGACACAGGTTGATTGGAGAGACAGTCGGACGGAGGACGGAGGGGCGGTGAAGTTTTGGGGCCTGTGGCTGGTCTCGTGTCCTCCACAGGATCTGGTCCACATGAGGCGACTACTGTAACCAAACATCCGCCATGTCTTAAGATCTCTTAGCTCCTTCTTTGAACACTCTACCTCGACCGCCTGATGAGCTGATCTGCACCTTCAGACCTACTTGGCTCTCTCCTCCCTCCCTCTTCGTTACTGACTCTCCTCCTCTGTTGTCACTGCACCCAATCACCTCCTGAGCTGAGTTGATGGGTCTCGAATCATCTCCCGCCACAGATCTTCTGGTCTCCTGCAGCCTTCTTCAGAGCCTCCTATGAGAAAGGTGACGACTGACCATCAGCTCAGGTAACGTCTGTCCAAAGAGGCGGAGCTGTGGCCTCAAAAAATTCAAAAAGAGTCACTTGATCAACAACTAAACCCTGAGCACAAGATTACAGCTAATGAGTGTGAGTGTGTGATAGACTTCTGCAGAAGGTGACTCACTAACCAACCAGCTGCTGTAAAGGTTTACATCTCTGTGGCGGTGAACAGTGTGTGTGGGTTGATCAAACTGCCCTCGTTCAACAGCAAACTGCAACTGGTGGTGGAAAGTGGAGAAGAAACCTGCAGCTCACAGCAGCAGAATGTCAGAGAGCAAAAAAAAAAGTGTTTCACACAAACACCTTGAACCAATCAGGAGGTGTAACTGTGACACCTCAGAGTGTCGCCGGGTGTTAAAAAGCTGCATCGCTGTGTGAGCGCTGCTGCAACCGTCTCAACATCCTCCCACCTACAAACAGGAAACCACACCGCGGGAAGGAAGCCGAGTCCTCCTCTCCTCTCCTCTCCTCTCCTGTCCTCACTTGGCCTCTTTTCTCCTTCTGTCAAGAGAAGCTTCAGAAAGTAGAGGAGAGGAAAAACAAGGAGGGGCAGAGCGGAGAATACCCCCACCCCCCATGAAAGAGGGAGGGGAGGGGACACCTGCTGAGAGAAAACTGGAAAACACTTCAGTTTCTAAATTGAGAAACTTCTGATTTGATGGTGCAGGAAACATGTTTTTATGATAACATGGGTTCATTTTCACACTAATGGTGCAGTGAAACGTTCAACTCTATTTCATTAAATCTCATTTTACCACTGCAAAGCTCAAAGTGTCATTTAAAGGCTCAATGACCAAGAAAATGGAGGCGAGGAAGTGACAGGAGAAGGAAGAGCAGCAGGAAATGGAAATGGTTACGAAAATTGACTTTTTAAATACCTGATTAAAAATATTCTTAAATCCCATTATTTATTTATTAATTTATTGCCGTATTTTTAAACGTTGTAGTTATTGACTGTTTGATGATGATTTTATGAATCCTTTTAAATTTGAACAACTTTTTGATTTTATTATTATCTTTTTTATAAATTATTTTATTTATTGTCCATTAAAATTTCAATTAATGAATTAATTAATTTGTAATTTAGTTTATGTGATTATAGGTTAATAAATTGATTTGTCAACAAATTCAGACAGAAAATCCATTGGCAGCTATTTTGATAAGTGATTACTTGTCAAAAATAAACAGGATCCGATGCGTCGTTTATCACATGAAAAATAAACTGAATATATTGAGGTTTTTTAACTGAAATAAAACAGGGAACTTGAAAACATCAAACTGAGCTGTGATAGGTTAAACCAGTAATTTTCACTATTTGCTGGGATAAAATTGACAAAATAGTCACCAGATTAATTGATAAAAATAAGTTCGTCGTGGCGTAAAAGTCGGAGGCCAAATCATAAAGGGACGTCACACCGGACAGAAACTAGATCACAGGAGGATCAGATAAATAAATGAGCAACTAATTTCTGCTGTAGCAGAAATTAAAATGACACAGGCCTCAGGACTGGATTAAAATCACCACATCTCCCCCACAGACGTAACTACAGTCCCCTGTAAACTCTCTGTCCTGGAAGGTGGATTCTGTTTCCTTTGGGCTGAGGCAGCTGTTTCCAGCTGTTTGCAGTCTTTATGCTGAGCAGCTTCTTATTTCCTTACAGACAGAGGGATCTATCTGAACCTTCCTCAGCGAGACAAAGACAACGATTTCCAAAAGTATCAGATTAAGATCAGAAGCTGTTCAGACACAGACACTGGATGTGGTTCAGGGTCTACAGTCACAGCTCTGTGGCCTCTAACTGATTCTATAATTCTTTGATGCATCCTGTTACTTTTGGTTCTGTATAAATTGGTTTTCTCCACATGGGTCATTAAACATTCATGTTAATGACACTTTCACCTTCATCAACCGCAAACACACACAAACGTCTGACAAGTTCATTCTCGTTTAATAGTTCACAAAAAAACATTTGTTAAAATAATTTGAGGTTAACAAACAACTTTGATTATTAACATTCATCTAAAAGCTTTTTTTAAACAACCGTTGTTAACGTGATATTTTCTGCAGCGTGTGCTCTACCTGCCCTCACCGGAGACTCTGAACTGTGAACCTGGTTTCTGCTCCACGTCGACCTGGACTGAACCAGACTGAACCAGCTGAGCTCCAACCTGACACGAAGAAAACCAGAGGGTTGCTCCTTAAAATAAAATAACCCAGCTCTTTAAAAAACAATGGGATCGATTTAAATGAAAGAAAAGGATAAAAATCTGTGGTAATGCTTGATGAGTAACTGAATAAAAAGGAACAGAGGTAATAAAATTCTTCTGCAATGGAAACTTGGATCATGATAACTTGCATTTAACTGTAAGTGGTTAGTGTTATTATTAAAACTCACTCAAACATGTACAAACATGTGAAAACTGATTAATAAAGCTGGTCCTGTATATAAACTCGCTCCTGTATTTTGGTAGTGGTTACATGAGGATATGGATCATTTTGTCTTTAAGACGGGTCATTTCGCTCCACATGCTCCTGAGTGTCGAATAAAACGTAAAACCAAATGCACAGAGCAGCTTCTGTCACTTCTCCTCAGAGTCTCTGCTGCTCGCTGTCAACGTCACGTCCGCCTCGTGTCCAGCTCATGTCAAAAATAACATCTGGAGAGAGGATGCAAAAATCCCTCCTGAAGTGACGGCGTGTCTTCGGGAAAGCTTTAAAAAATAATGTAGACAAAACATTTAAAAAATAAGCTCGTCCTAAAATGTTTCTGCATGGCAGACAGTCCAATTGGTGTTCGCAGTCCTGAAATAAAAATTAAATAAAATAAGCACAAATGTACGAAGGACCAGTCTGAACACAAGAAAACGCTCCTTCAGGTTTGTGTCATCAGATCAGGACGCTGGACACCGGGACCCGCGTGGACCGGCCGCTCTTCGGAACCACAATCGGCTCGTCATCTGTGAACAGAGGAGCGAGAAAAGCTTTTCAGACATGTTGAGTTGAACCTCTAAAGATCTGGTGACGGCTGCTGCTCAGGTTCAGAAGATGTTGAGTCTAATTATGTTTTTCCACCACATGATCCAGACTCAGCTTTACTCTCTGTTGGTTCCAGGTTCTTCTTTTTCCACTGCAGATAGGAACGCCTCAATGTGGCGTCGCTGCTGTAGCTAAACTACAGAACAATAACTGACAGAAGTGTAATCAGGCTACAGTCAGCCGCGCACAGTCACATCGCTGTTTAAATATGGGGGGTTGGGGTGAGCCGATGCTACTGGACCCTCTGAAGCAGCTCTCAGCACATGTGGCTGTGCATGTTGGACAGGCTGTAAAACTGTCTGGTGAACATTAGCGACTTGTCTGACTCAGCATCAACAGAAAACCTCCACCACACAGCTGGTGAGACTGCACCACTGACCAAACACTTCAGTATCTACAGCCACAGTGAACCAAGCCGCTCGGCGTCTCACCTGTAGGGACGTAGTTCTCGGCCCGATTTCGGTCTTTTTCGATGAAGAGGGCGGTGGCGAGGAAGAAACCCCCTCCCACCACAGCTACGAAGGAGCAGAGCAGCAGGGAGAGCTGCAGGGACCGGAACTGCCAGAGGAACGAGTCTGTCTTCCTTAGAGAGTCAGAAACCTGAGGAGGAGAAGAGGAAGACAGATTTAAATACACCTACTGTAACACAACATGACATTTACCTGCCCTCCTCTGCAGAGTCAGACGTCCTGCCAGGTTCTTTATGATTTTCATTCAGGGACCTGTGCTGTGGTGAATTATAACGGCCCTTTATCAATTCAGATCGATCAACTGATCGAGATGATAAATCAGTAGATTGATTAAGAAGTAAAGTAATAGTTACAGTCATAAAGAAATAGTTTAACTCAGTTATTGACAGATGCTCAGGCTGATCCCACTCTCATGTCTGTACAGTAAACATGAAGCTACAGCAGCTGGTTAGCTTAGCGTAGCATAAAGAATGGAAACAGGGAAACAGTTAGCATGGCTCAGTGTAAAGAGAACGAAGTCCATTTCCCAGCATCTTTAAAGCTTTACTGATTAACTTGTTATATCTTGTTTGTTTAATCTGCTCAAAAACCAAAGTCTGAAAACGACAGTTCATGTTTTAATTCACTCAGCATCAAAAAATCCTTCAGCACAAAAACACAACTTTAGGAGTTTGTAGGTTTGTGTTAGTTTCACTTTCAGCTGAACTTTGCATTGAATTAATTTGAATGTGAGGACACATCTATATGTGTAATGATGCCTCTGTTCATCCAGCTGCTCTGTTACCTTCTCTTTCTCTGGTCTCTCTGATCCTCTACCTCGACTTTACTGACACAGTCTCTCATCAATATGACATCTAATAAATCAGCGGGAGAAAACAGAGTAGAACCTGCTTAAAAATTCACTTTAATTTCTTAATCTAAGGAACTTCTTGCACATAATCATTATTAGTAAATATTACGCACTACCAATTTATTTACTATTGTACTAAAGACACAAATCACTCTGTGGATCTCTGTTGCATCTCTTCCTCTCTACATGTTTCCTGTCTCTCTTCACTGCAACACTGTAAAAATACAAGTCCAGCTTAAATTTCATTACATCTTTTTGTCTGCTACAGTGCATTTATCTGTTCCTGTTTCCTTTAAGAAAGAAATCTGAAACCAAAACAGAGAAATTCATTATGTTTGTTTTAATGATGATGATGATGAGCTTCCTAGTTTTGCCTTAACTCCTTAGAATAATGTCAGTTCTGTGTGAATGGAGGCAAACTATCAAATATTTCTTATATTTTCTTATAATAACATCTATTGACAATAAATGAAAAACACTGACGCTGCTTCTGACTGAAAAAAGGACGACAACATGGAATTTTAAATTGGACTTTGTAAAACAAAAAGTTATAAAAGGAAGCAACAGGATTTTAAAAACAGTAAGTCTGAAGCTATATTTTGTGTGTGTGTGTGTGTGTGTGTGTGTACACAGTGACATACCACTCCTATCAGGTAGGGACTCCCAGCGTCTCCCAGCAGATGGGAGATGACGATCTGCAGAGCCTCGGCTGTGGAGCGTCGAGTGGGAACGACCACGTACTGAAGTTTGACAATGAGAACATGTTCAGTGTAACGTACTTCAACAAACATTTAATTCACTAACAAACTAATGCATGTTAATTATATCAGTACAGAATCACAGCAGTGACTGAATAAACTAAAGACAACTTGTTCCAGATCACAGGAGAAAAAACAGTGACGGAGACGACAGGTCTGTGATGGAGACACTGGTTCCTCACCAGTAGAATATCAGCCACGATGGCCCAGTTCATGGACAGGAAGGTTTCTCCGAGGAAAATGAAAACCTGTGGGGAGAGCACAGTAAAACAGTTAAAGCAAGACCAAAAACCATGCTAAAAGAGAGGGAACATTTAGGAGGTCAACACAAACACAACTCCAATGAGAAGCTAATGTAGCTCTGTGTGTGCTAGCGAACATTAGCTGAGGCTTTATCAGGTCGGCTCAGCTGTTTCTACGTTTATAGTAACATGTATGTTTAGGGTTGATGCTGACTGTTAACATGCAACACAACGTACTGATGGTGATGTGAGATGAAAAGTCAGGTGATCATCAAAGTCCTGAGGATTAATCTGTTAAAAAGCTACATTTGAAACTGTGAAGGTGAGGACGAAGACTCACGTATGTGGCGATGGTGCTGGCCTCAGCGAAGACGATGGCCAGGTAGAGGAAGGGTGCTGAGAGGAGCAGACCTGCAGCACAGACCAGCGGATCGGCTCTGGGCGTCCTCTTCCTCAGCTGCCGACTTACCTGCACGCCGCTGGCCACGCCCAGAACACCTGTGACGCAGGTGATGGCCCCGAAAATCAGACTGTCGGAAGAGAAGCAACCATAACAGTCAAACAACCACAGTATCAGTTTTACTCCACATGTGACCGTTTCACTGTGCAGCTGTGATCCACAGGTACGTTACCTGTCTGAGGAGGCGCAGTGTCCCTCAAAACAGGGGGCTTTCTCCCCAGAGAAGATGGCTGCTCTCAAGAGGAAGGTTGGAGCCCAAAGAGCCAGAGAGCCAGTGACAAACGCCACCGCCGTGAAGCCGAAGGTGGACAACACGAAGCTGTAGCTGCAAGACGAAAAAAAAAAACAAACACACACACACACACACACACACACACACACACACACACACACACACACACACACACACACACACACACACACAGGTCGTCAGCAGCAGCTCCACTCGAGTTTTACCTAAGTTACAGCAAACGATTAAATCTGTGACAAAGTATTTATAGTCATTATCAGGTTAAATCCCTTTGAAAGCAAACACAGAGGATAAAGAGTTTGGAGGTAGTGAATTTATTGTAGTGCTGACACTGAACACTTCTTCTCGTTGGTGTTAAGGTGACGGCTCGTTGGCATTTCCGCTCACTAAATGTTCCACAATGACTCAGACACGACAGCACGGTTAGAGAAAGAGCCGCGACACTCTCACACTATTTAACACCTGGGACTGTCTCAACAAAGACATCTGCGAGCACTGTACACATCTGGAGTCGTACCAGGTTGTCGCACATATTACATCTGATTTGAGTTTGGTGAAACAGGAACCTGGTGTGTGTGAGAGAGAGCGATGGTGTTACACTCCGTCACTGACAAACAGGGTGAGAAAAGTACCTGTGTCAGTGCAACACAACGCAGCTTTTCAAATCAATAGCAGCACAAACTCCATCCTCCACAGTCGAATTTTCAACACAAACTGAACATTACAACCTTCATGAAGGAGCATGATTTCAATCTAGCTACAGTATGTGAACCTAATAAACTGGAAGCTTTAGATGGTTCACATGTGTTCCAGTCCTGGACTAAAACTAAGTCTTACAGTGACGTTTTAACAGGCTTCAGAGCCACAAGAGCTAGTAGCTAATAAAACGGGACCTGAATGAACATTGTAAAATCTAATTCTTTTAGATCAAATTAGCAATTAATCAAATGAGCAAAAATTAACCGGTGTGTGTTGAACATGCAGTCTCTTGTTTAACCCAGCTGCTCTCCAGCCTTGAATAACAGAAGCTGAACCTACTTCTTGCTGAGGGCCTGCAGGTCTGTCAGCCAGCTGGTCTGGTGCAGGTGGTGCTCCGGTCGAGCCTCGATGGCTCCTCTTTTAGGCTCCTGGACCACCAACAGCAGCAGGAGCACAGCGATCAGCCCCAGCCCTGGAGTCACCTGCAGGACAGGTAACACTGTCAGGGGACGGCACAGGTACAACAGAGCTGTGACAGTCTGTGTGTCTGCAGTGTAAACCAGCTTCACTCACCCGCAGAGCCCAGTGCCAGTCCTTCGCTATGTTACTGACTTGTGACCCCACGATGTATCCAAGACCACTGAGACCAGGACAAAGACAAGAAGGTTAAACATGATGTTTCACAAATATGTCACATTCACAACCGCACATTTACCAACAACTGGCTGCAGCACAGAGGGGGCTCATTAATTTGACACAATAAAACAGCTCTGCAGGTGAATTTGTCGATGTATGTTTGAATTTTTTCAGTATTATTTCCACAATGATATTTGAAGTTTGAAGAATACGACCTACTTTCAGGAATATAAATGGTAAAGCTTTATTTTATGGTTTGCTGTAAATTTTCCTTATAACTTCCTAAAAATTAGCTGTACATCACTGGGATATGTAGAAGGAGAGAGCACATTTCACCTGTTTTAAAGTCCCTTCATTGGTTACCTGTCAGTTTCTACACTGATTTAAAATCTTTTACTTGTTTTTAAAGCTCTTCATGGTCTTGCACCAGCAGATAAGTCTCACATGTGTCTTACGCTCTAAGAACAGCTCCTCAGGTCCTCTGGGACAGGTCTGTTAGGCAGCTTTTAGCTTTTAGCATCAAAAATCCATTAATGCTTGAGCTTTACTCCCTGCCTTTTATTATGTTAGATTCTGTTTCACCAAAGAAAATGATCAGTGACCATTATTGACCAACACGATGAGAGTGTTGGTCTGGACGAATCCTGAAGATCAGCTCAGGTCAAACTCACAGTGTGTTTCTGGTTCCTCTCCTACCTGCCGACAGGGATGGCGAAATAAAAGATAGACAGCATGTTGGTCCTCTTCCCCTTGACGTAGAGATCAGCGATGATGGTGGGGGCAATGGTGGAGTAACTGGCCTCCCCGACTCCGACCAGGCCTCGAGTTAACAGCAGGGCCCAGAAGTGCTGCAAGGAAATAAAGGCTCATCATCACTGTGACTCTCAGCTGTTCAACAGGAGAGTAAACTTTGTTCTGACGTCATGTTGTTCAGGAGTTAATGTCATCAGGCAGGAGAACAGTAACATGTCTCACTTCTCTTGGAGTATAGGAGCTGGCAAGTGTCACCAAGGACCAGAATGCAATTCCAAAACTCATGATAAACTTCCTGTTGTACCTGTCGCCCAGGTATCCAAAGAATGGAGCCAGAAACATGTAGCTGCAGATAAAAACTGGAAGGAAACAAAAAGGCAGAAATGAGCTGGATTCACAAAAACATGAAATAAACAACGTGAAATAATCTCTGAAGTCAGTTTATGCTATTAAAATAACAACCTACACAGGACACTGTTAAAAAATACAGATTTAATGAAATTCAGCAGAGTTTAAATGGGTCATGATGGTGGTGTCTGTTATCTCTGACTGCAGCACAGTTTCACAGAGTAACACAACATTTTGTTCTGCGATGAACTGATTTGTTAGATCTTCTTACCAGTTTGGAGTAAACCAGATTTCCCATCATCAATCCCAAAATAATGCTCTATGTCCGGGAGAACACCTGGAGGGAGTCAGAACAGCTGGATTAGCTTTACTTTGTCGGCAACAGTATTTACTGTATAAAATACATATATACTGCAAAGGTATAATATAGATTTACAAGCAAGGATGGCCTAGGGTATGATGGTGAAGATCACACCACAGCCTTTGATGACACATTTCTTTAATATGAGTGTGAACACACTGTGTTATATGTCACAGCTGCTACTCACAAATATTTTATTAGTTATCAATCTGACAATTATTTTCTCAATTAATTGTTTGGTCTAAATGTAATAAAATAATGAAAAATCTTCATCTAGTTTTCCCAGAGTCCAGAGGTTGGTACTGTACCTGCCACAGTGAACCTGTCCATGTAGTTGAGCAGGTTGATGTAGCAGAGGATGAGGACGGTCAGCACGGCTCGGACCTTGGACACCCCGCTGGGCGACTCCTCCTGCGGCCGCTGAGCCGCCGCCCCGCCCTGCTCCTCCGGACCCTCCGCCTCGCTGTCATCAGAGAAGAACGGCGCCGAGTCCGATGTGGGCTCGCCCAGAGACATGGCCGCCGCTGCAGAGGGGGATCAGGATCATTAGTCAATTATCTTCATCATTCATTTATTTAAATGTTAACAGTCTGTTTAAACGTGTTTTCAAAGAGACAAAAGAAACAGAACTGAACCAGCTGGTTGATTAATCAACTGATAAGATTAAGTTGGAGTCTCTGGTTGCAGTTTGTCCACTCTAAGTTTTTATATCACATTAGACTGAACACAGTTTTATTTTTGGCCTGTTGGTCGATCAAAACAAGACATTTGAAGATGTCCCCCTGGAGACTGTGAGGGACATTTTTCACCATGTTTGGTCATTTTTTTTTTGGCTGCTTCCTCTAAGTCTGGGCCCAGCTGTGGATCAGTCCTCCCATTAACACTGTTAGACTCACCTGCTTATAATGCAACTGTCTTTTATTGCATTTTATTCCTTTTAAATATGGTCACATCTTCAGCTAAGTTACAATAATGAACAAACACAATCTATTTGACCCAATGACACACAAATCATCGTGTTGTTCTTGTCCATATTGAAAACATCAAACATTCACAGTGTAGCTGGAAACAGTGTGAACCTGTCGACTAATGACATCAACAAACTGAAGTCAGGAGTTATCAGACCTGGAGTCAGTCAGTGAAACCAGACTGGAGGTGTCGGTTACAGCCTTGACGTTTACACAACTGACTGAACTTAAATAGATTCATATCTCATAATTCTTCTCAGGAGGCTTTTATGCATTATTTAGAAACGACGGGATGTGTAAAATAGAGTGTGACCACAACCATTGTAACTAAAAATACAAAAATAAAACCTATGGCATTTCACTGATTTTGGACATCCCGAACCTAATTCCGAGCTGTAGAAGATAAAAATCTCACAGCTGCTGATTTTCACTCCTACCACTGACTGTGCAGCGCCCACGGTTCAACTCAGATTACCCTGAAAACAAGTTGATTGTCTGTGGGAGGGAATGATGAAACCTGAGGAACCTGAGCGTGAGAAGAGGAAGGGGCAAAGAAAGGAGAAGCCATGGTGCACATGACATAGTGAAACTACAGACTCATGGCCCTTCGACATGTGGCTCGATGCAGAAGGGATTTTTGTCCACACTCACAATTTGCTGATGTGACGTAGACTTTTCTGTGTTCACCAACTCAGTGAGTTTCAAACAGGAAAGAACTGGATGTTTTTTGATGAAAGGTTTATCATCAGATCTGATCCATGTCTCTGAGCCTCCTCTGCAGTACGCTCACATACACGTGTTGTTCCTTTAAAGCTTTAATCAGAGTAAATGTTAATTTCCTGGGAAACTTTCTGATCAGATGCTGCTCATAGAAGGAGGAGTGTTTTTAGGGGGCTTCAGGTTCTGGACTGTTGATCAGACAATTTTTTTTTCACAATTTTCTGACCTTTTATAGACAAAGTGATTAAAGTGATTAAGTGAAATTATAATTACCTGCAACTCTGCTTCTCATTATTGAGATTTAAAACAAGAAAGCCACGAAAACCATCAACCTATTGTTTTTATTTCTATTAGAAAAGAATATTTAAATGTTACTAGAACGCAGCCATTTACAGTCAATCTGCCCCTTACTGGCTAAATTCATCATTTGGTTAATAAAATGTCATAAAGTTGTGAAAAATGACACTAAAACCTTTGCAGACTCCACAGTGACTTCAAATGTCTTGTTGTGTACAAAGTCAAAGATATTTAATTCACAATTATATAAGAGAAAAGAAAAATCTTCACAATAGAGAAAATGCAACCAAGGAATTATTTGGTATTTTGGGTTATTGTTGCTGTTAATTAATTTCCTGTCAGTCTGAGTAATCAAATTATCACCTAATTGCATCACCTAACAGCTCAAAGAAGACAATATTTATATACATTTATAACTATTGGAATGTGTCCGCTGTGCAGGCCTGTGTTGGTCAGATGATATGACAGTTGGTCATGTTTACCTAATTATTGAAAACAACATTTCATAAAGATACAGTTATGTATGGGTCAAAAATACATATACTTAAGTACTGAAAAGCTCACTCTGTGATAGATTTTGGTCAAATGTAACATATTTCATGATCTCCTGAAATGGTAATTTTATTCATCTTGCAATTAGAGAGAGAGAGAGAGAGAGGGAGAGACAGTAAATGATTATATTAGATTATTGCCCTGTCCTACTAGGATGTGGCCAATCATGAGAGAGAAGAAACAGACAATGGCACTGTTGGAAATCCAACAAAGAGAGAGCGGCCACTCCGTTGTCTTGAACCTTGGCCCTTCTGCAAACACAAGTCGGAGATAAGAGTGGGCTCCCTGCATATGATCAGACCCTCATTGATCCGAAGGCAATATAACTGTCACAGAGAGAATGTTGCACCAAACTCCATTCAGAATTCAGGTAGTTTTTTTTGTACTTTTTACAATAATATGTTACCATGTCCCTCCTCAGATATAAAACATTTATGGATATTTCTGTTAAATTCGGCAGATAAATAAGACATAATACATTTCAAAAGAAATAAGGGACACAGATAGCAGCACTCCAGACTCTATTTAGAGTGTTATGTAACCTGCTTTGCAAAAAATAGTGTCTTTAATTTGTTAGTGTTGAGGTATGATTTGGGACATTTAAAAGTGTCTTCGGATATATTCGTGAGACAAGGTGGACAATTTTCTAAAAGCAGTTTATGGCAGAAGAATTATGCCTGTCAAGGAAGAAATAGCACTCCAGAGTCCATTCAAAATTCTGTCAGTTTTATGTACTCTGCTTTACAACTAACATACGTTACTTTAAAACGATTGAAATGTGACATTTACAGAGTCGGTTGATCAATTCGGCAAAAGTTATATATCAATTGAAAGTATTTACTTTACCTGGATATATAACTTATCTACAATTATTCTCTTGGTCGACAGTTTAATGTAAATCTTCTTGATAGAATAGGAAGTACATCGACATAAGCTAAAAGTAATACAACAAAACAGTAGTTGGATAATAATAAAACATAAATCATCTTCAGGAAAACTCTTTGAGGTAAATAAAACGTCCGACGTTGCAGCTAAACAAAGCAACGTTAAATTCGCAGTCTTTTGACTGGAGTTCGGCGTGAGGTTTTCGAGCTAACCGCAATACAAGATGAGGGCACCTAACAGTTAATTACACCTTTATTTTAGTTTTATGAAACTTAACGAGAAAACAAAATCACTTCATTTTATTCTCCAGCTGCGTGAATGTGAAGCCGTTACGGTCGCCGTCATCAGCCCGCTGCTCGGTGTTGTTTACCTGGGAGGATGAGTCAGGGCTGACGCTTCTTTCCTTTCTCCGGGTCTGCTCTTCGACACACAGAGCGGTCGACGCTACTCAGAGTCCATGTTACCGGCTTACAGTAAAAGTCTCCCAGTGGACACCGTTTACCGGGACGACGTCGGATAAAGGCAACTGTTCACGGCAGAACTCTTCAGAAACGACTCCTCTTTACCGCCGCCATGACGGACCCTCTCAACTTCCGCTCTGCAGCTCACATGACTTTATTATCGGAGTCACATGGCAGCAACGATCGGTGGATGTTTGCTCATCACTATCAAGTATCCCCTGTTACTATAATGCTTTTTTTTAATGTTTTTTTTTCTGAGGGTAAATAAAACTAGTTTTTACTCCAGGCCATAAGTATTTGGACAGTTACACACATGTTGTTCTCTGTTCTAAGCTTCTGCACATTGGGCTTGAAACAAAATAATGGATTCTACATCACAGTGCCAAGTCTCACTTGTCATTTCAGCATGTTTACATCAATATATAAAGAAATGTGTAGGAGACATAGCTCTTTTAACACAGTGTCCGAACTGCAAAAGTTCACAAGTCAACGCTTTGTTCCTAAATGTTTGTTTGGTATCTGAGTGTCATCTCAGTGAGATGGAGTCTGTCACTGTGAGTAAAGAGGTGACTGTGCAAGTGAAGAAGATAACAGTGAGGCTAAAAAAAAAAGCAAAAATCTATCAGGGATACCAAAGGTAGTTGGTTTGCCAAAATCAACAGTCCAGTATTTTACAAAACAAGGTAGATGTTTATTATTGGTGTTGCTCATTATTGCAGTTGACTGATACTTTGTAAATGAGTCAAGTAATCTCATGAACGTCAGACCACACATTCAGTGATTCACTTTTAGATATATCTGGAAAAGGAGCCATGTTGCATAGTGATTTTTTTTTTTTTTTTTTCAAGTTTTGACACTGAGGTATAATTTTATGACATCTGTATTTCAGCAGGACTTTAACTTGTAATAAAGTATTTGAACCATGAGGAACAATGTTGACGTTTTTACTTAAGTAAACAGTGTATGGAGTCACAGGAGCGTTATAAAAAATAATAAAAAAACAAATGTGGAGATATTAAGAGGATCAATTAAGTAAATTTAAGTTGTGGCATGTGGATCATATCTTTTTCATCTTTATTTGTCCACATCTTTTATTTACCTATTCTTTCCTCTTTAAATTGCCACATTTATTTTCTTACTGTTTTAAAGATTTATGCTCCTTTGACTCTGTAGACCTGAGCTCTGCAGGCTTAAACATTACCTCAGAGTTTTCTTACAGATAATAACATCAGCTCCTTTTATTGCTATTTTAATAACATTAAAAAACACCATTTAAAAGGTAGCAAGTCAAAGCCATTAGACAGACACAAAAAAATTAAAACAGGTTTACAATTGCACAGTGATTTAAAGTCTTGTATACATCTACTGTTATTTTTTATTTTTATTTTATTTTGAATAATGTCTAAAAATATAATCTCACTTCAATCTGAATTGTTGTATCTTTGTATTTTCAACATTTACAATTAAGTGAATTTTACAAATAAAATAACTGAACTAACAAACCAAGGCTTTTACATTTGTTTCACACATAATAAAAGGTATGAAACAAATTTACAGGCTTAGATCCAAACTTCGATGATGTCTTCGTCCTCCATGTCCAGCTGAGCCGGCGTCTGGCTGTCCACCACTTTGGAGCCGTCAAAGTGGAAGCGGACCTTCCTCTGAGTGCTGGGAGACATCCTGGATAGATACTGGGAGAAGATGGAGCCCAGCGGTGCGTCCTAAAACAAAACAAATAGACGACGTGATGCGTTTGTGTCCTGCTGCTAAAACAAACACAAAGCTGGTGATGGTGAGAAGAGGAGGAGCTACGAACTCTGTGCAGAGAGAACTCCTGTGAGGAGTCTCGGTCTTTGCTCTGCAGTCGAACAGTGATGATGCCGCCGCTGCCGAATGCTTCGTTTTTATCCTCGGCTGCCATGACGACACACTCTGCACGGCAAAAAGAAGAAAAAGGGTGAAAGCTCATTTTAGTATTTCAGTTCTGTTCTGAATCCTGGTCTTTTGAGGCACACCAGTGTGCTGTGATGTACTGTTTATACTTTAATGACCTCTGCTGGTATAACAGTAAACTACACCTATGATGACTGTTAAGCCCTGTCAAACCATCATCATCATCATCATCATCATCATCATCATCATCATCATCATCATCATCGGGATTCTGTCAGAATATTATAGTTTAAAGAAATGAGCGGTTATGTTTGAGAGCAGGTCATGAAGATGAATTATGAAACTATTACAGACTAATCTCATAAAACAAAAACAGCTGGCTGCAAGGAGGCAGCACAAACGAGTGCACCGGTTTTTTAGTTTTTAGGAGTAGCACTCCTAATTTCTATTTCACACAGGAACTAAAACAACAGAAGGGAGCCCACTGATGATATTAAATTCTCTCAGAACTGAAAGAGCTTCTTAAAGTCATTTATTAAGCAACAAGGAAAAAACATTTGCTCATTCCAGCTGCTGAAAAATTAGAATTTGCCTTAAATTCTGAATCCAAAAAGTTCCTCCACCAACTGTTTTCTGACAGAAACAGAATGTCACACCGCTGAGAAGCTTCTCTCGTTCTGATCATTAAAAAACAACCTAAAAGCCCGACAGCGGGTGGTGAAATGACTGACCTATGATGTCTGCGATGCCGAGGCCGAGCTCACTGACGGTGGCGTCCGTCGGCAACTCAACTTCCTCCCTCAGCAGCAGGAGGCGAGGGGGCGGGACGTTGAGAATGACGGACAGCTGTGCCAACACGTCACTTAAAGGCGTCGACTACAAAAACAAAAATACAAAATAAAAATAAAACACACATTGAAGAAGACAAACACTCAACACCAACTCGTGCTACGACATGTTTCTTAATGTTTTATCATCATCATGGTTTGATGGCGTCTCTGCTGACGTACAGACAACACAGGGATCTTGTGGACGTCTGTTCGGCAGCGGATCTTGAGGGGGATCTCCCGAACCAAGGAGCTGTATGGTGGACTCTGTGAGCCCAGGTCAGGGTTTACTATGATGACATCATCATCTTGCTCCTCCTCAAACGTTGGAGAGGAGGGGCCTCGGCGGCGTCTGGACCTGGTCCTGTCCTGATTCTCCGGAGACAGGAGGGAGTTCACCGCCCGGAGACTCCTGTCAATCTCACTGAGGAAGAAGAAACACAGGAACTGTTCTAACTCTGAAACATAAACACCTCTAATTCTGTTTGTCACTACAACTACCTCTGGTGCTTCCACTGACATCTCGTTTGCTGTAACTGTTACTCTAACAATGAGAGTTTAGCTGCTTTCAATGCTTTTATCTTTGTCGGCCATCTTCAGAAATCAGGCCCCTCAATCACAGGATTTCACAACAACAGCCAACTTTCTTGGTAGAGTTTTAAGAAATACACACAATTTCATTGTTTTTGTGTAGAAAACCCAACTGAGAGAATTTTCACATCCACAGGACTCCATAGTTTGGTCAGGTTAACTGCAGGCTGAGGACTAAATAGGCTGGAACAGTTTTATATCACCAGCAAAATAAACCTGACAGACACATTTGAGACTCTGAACTCTGGGTGTGCTATAGTTTGTCTTTGGTTACCTAAAATATTTTCTTTAAGTCTTTTACTCCCTCTGCCGGGGAGGTTATTTTTTTACCTGTCTTTTTTAAAGGACCCATTTGAAAACAAGGTGGTTTATCTCAAGGGAATTATCCTACTAATAAATGTTGATTTGGTACAAACAATGAAGTTAAACCAGAATCCAGACTCACCTGATCTTCTTCTTGACCTGTCTGGACTGTTTCTGAACCGGACTCTCAGGAGGTGGAGGAGATGGGCAGCGGATGGCTTCTCTGAAATGAAGTGAGACAACAAGGCAAACTAATTAATGAAAAATTAATTGTAAAAATGTTCAAGACAAGTCAGTAAATCAGTTCTGGGTGAAGAAGAACATGTATCAAGTATAACCTGGAAAAGATCTGTGCAAGATATTGCGAATGAATTTATAATGAAGGTTATGTCCAAGTGCACCTTTACGGATTTTCCAACCCACTTTCTAATGATGCTCTTGATCTTAACCTGAGCTTCACTACCTACAGTGTGTTGGGTTCTGCCTTGTTCTCCACGTGTTCTGCTTCGTCCTCTTCTGAGTCACTGAGGGTGACAACGGATGCTGTCGTTCCTCGAGAGGAAAACTGTGACCACAAACTGTCATCTGCACCATCTGCACCGTCGTCTGGTCAGAGACAGAAGAGAAAGAAGCAACCTCACTGCAGGAAATCATCAGCTTTTCCACAAACACAACTTTGTTCAAAGTTCGGTTTTTACCTGTTTTTTCTGCCTCTGTAAACACAGGAGCCATTGGCTTCAGCTGCAGACTGCTGCTCACCTGGATAAAAGAACACTCAGGTGACTCAGGTGAATAAATACTGTCAGAAAAGCTCCTATCACCAGGGCGCTGCTTGTTTACCTTGTTGGAGTAGACTGGCACTGGGACAATAGCTGAAGGGTCAAGGATGCGTCTGCGTTTGGGTGGTGGCTTCACAGCCTGCACCTCACTGTCAGACACCTGAGAAACACAGAGGGGAGCTGTGCTGAGCTGCCGTCTGTACAACATGTATTTTAAATGAGGGTGAAGTCGCCGTGTTTTTCCCTGGTGGTGGATTAACACAAGTGTGTGACAATCTGCAACTAACTATAATTGTTGATGGTTTCAGCTGTAAAATATTAGAAAACATAGGGAAAAAAACAGAAAAGTAGCAAATCTCCACATTGTGGCATTTTTGTTAAACAGACGACTTAAACAATTATTGTTCATCTATTAATCAAGAAATAATGGTCAGATTAATCAGCAGTGAAAATAATGGTTAGTTGCAGGCCATAGTTGGTGGTGTTACCTTTTATACTGAGGAATATTTTCAATATGTTAAACTTCAATTAATCAATCGACACAAAATTAACAATTAACTTTAGAAAGGTATCTATAAATAGTCAGAGTTGTTTTTTCGTGGGGCTTTTACTGGTCTATACCCAGGGACCTGGACTCAGACAAGCGGCAGAAAATTGATGAGTTCATGAGTTTTTTGGCTCCTGTCTCCTGACAGTAAATGTTAGAACTAACTTTACAATCTAAGACAGTAAGGAAAACATATTCAGGACCTTTGTAAATGACACTTAAAACTTTTTAACTTGTTGTAGGGAACTGACGTCCCTCAGATGCAGTTTAATGAACCGATCAGCGTTAAGTTAACAAGAGGTTTTTAATGTGGCTCTGCTCTGTCCTGGTAATACGTTCACATACAATCACAAAACAAACTGTTAAGATTTGTTTACCTGGTTAAATCGGCTATTAAATAACTTTCACTATTTTTATTTCTGCAAACAAAAGTGAAAGCGAAAGGAGTAATTACGGACTTTTATTTTGAAGAACTCAATTTAAATCAAATTAAACGTAGCTAACCTCCGACGATGCTGATGCTAACCTGGAGTTAATCTTTGCTGTTAGTGGTTTAATGTGTCCCTGCGGCATCATGACAGAAACAGTCACTTTTCCTTGAATTACAACATCGTTACACTCCTTATTTTTGACACCGTTCACCAGTTAAGAGTTTGATTTAAGGGAAAAAGCAGCAGATCTGTCGCTCACCGATTCAGCCATGATTGTTTCTTTTCCCCGCGTCCTGCTGCCTTCACGGACCGTGGGATATAATTACGAATTAGCGGGTTTTCCCTGTCTGGTGTTGCCTTCAGGTACTGTGGGACATATGGTACACAAATGTGCAAAATAACAACAAAATAACATGAACACTGCAACACTTCTAAACTTTTCCCACTGCTTCCACTACATTTAGCAGTCTCCATCCCTTTCTCCTGCTCCATCTCTTTATAATACTTTAACTACTTCACATAAATCAAAGGGAGCAGCGCAATTTAACTTCATCTTGTGCTGAAGCCAGAAATCCCAAAGTACCTTATAAAACACCTCATATGATAATTTTATATTTTATGTCGTTTATTCTGCCAAACGCGTTTTAATCGCCTCATGTCAGACATTTCGTGTTCGCCCTGCTCGCCTGTATTTTGACCCTTCCTGGGATCCTTCCGACTCCATGGTAACGCAGCTGCCGCCATCAGCTAACCCCGGTTTGTTTTCGATCGCAGGCAGTAGAATCACATCTTTTTCTACTAATAGCAATAAAAACTAAGAATGTGACTTTACTCTAAACCTACCAGCGGCATTTTCAATGACGCATTTCTGAAAACACCGGACCGTAGAGAACGGTAAGATGTTAGCAATGTTAGCAGCGTATTCTTTGTTTCATCAAACTGCAGTTAGCTTCACTATTGTTATTTCCAATTTGTATTTATTTTTCTTAAGTTTTACATTTTCATGAGAATTTAGTAGTTTAAGTAGTTTATATGAATACTTGGCTCCCTTTTACTGCTAACAGCTACTTGTACACTTTTATTTAGTTTGAGGTACTTGTACTTTGCTTATTTCCATTTTGTGCCACTTCCTACTTCTGCTCCACTACATTTATCTGCCAGCTTTAGTTACATTACAAAGTAAGATTTGTACATACAAACTATATGAAGAGTTGATAAAAAATGACGCTCTGTTATAGATTAAACAGTCCAACAGTAAATACAAATGCAGCTGAAATGATTATTCATTAGACAGAAAATAAAGTGGCAACTGTTTTGATAATATTTTAAGTCGTTTTTCATATAAAGATGCCAAAGATTTTTTTATGGTTCCTGGTTGTAAAATATGAGGATTAATAATTCTAATTATTTTTTTATAATTTAATAATATACCTTTTTGGGTAAAGGATCTGAATACATTTCCACCACTGAAAACCTCATTCGGACAAGGCACCATTTATAAAGAGTTTATTAGCTGTTATTAATGACTTTATCTATCATTTTGCAAGTGCTTTACAGATGAGCTATAAGCCATTAATAAGAAAACTTTTGGTCCTCCTCCACCACAACACTTTCATCTCTTTAATTCATGAGCTCTGTTTGTTTGTTCTGGAGAATTAAAAAAGAAAATAAATAAATTACCAATAATTACAGCTTTTGATAGTGAATATATTGGAGTATAAAGTACAACATAGCAGCAAAAAACGAACATACTTAAGTAGAGCTTCAACCATTCAAATTAATGGGCAACTATTTTGATAATCAAATAATCATTTACTTATTTTTATGCTAGAGGCTTTTTAAAAGCCTAAATATGAACTAGGTTTTAACGCCATCTGTTTGTCTTCCTGTCTGAATCCCGGAGATGTGGGCCTTGTGACAGTTAAAGATGTCTTCTCAGGAAGAGACAATGCAAGTAAGAAATCATTCTTGGATGTTTTATCTGAAGGCCACTAATGAAAAACTCCTCAGCTCGACTCTTACATGCAGTTATACATATTGCTGGTCCTGTTTCTCAGGTGCTGCATGTCTGGGAGCTCGCCATCCCTCTCCCAGCAGTGCTGATGATCACTGTGAGTTTTTACATGATCGTCCTGGGGATTGGGCTGTGGATCCGACTCTGCCTCAAGGTTGGTACTGGTAGTTATAGATATTTACAGAGCAGGGAGGCCTTTCTCTTCTTCTTCTGACTACAGTTTGTAAAATGCGAAGTAAATAAAATGTGCTGCTTACTACAACCTGCTTTAAACTTAGAGGCAGGAAGTCATGCAGCCCCCCAGTCACTGATTCATAATCACCAGATTGAACACAAAACCAAGTCAATATGTTCAGTAGAATGTGAAATTTTTTTTTTTGGCGCCATCTGTTGTTCGAGCCTGAGGCACAGCATTAGATGAACCATACACTGCTGAGTCACGTCTCTCAGTTTTCTTCAATATGTTACTTATACTGAGACGTCTGAGGTGATTCAAGTTCTTTCTCAGGTGTCATTGAAACATTTAGGGAAAGGAACGGGGCAAACTACAGTTTAATTATCACAGGAGATCATCTTATAAAAACAAACATTATCCCATCAGAATCATTTTACAGACTCTATTATTATATGAAATTATTCAGGAGTGGCTTTAAGGCTTCACAATAGATTCATATTGAGAATGCGAAACAACAATTTCTCATTAAATATATTAGCAGTGGGGTTAGGCACTCACCTGTATTCTTCTGGAGAGACATTTAATAGATCTAGAATTGCTAATTATGCAACCTTATATTTGTTAATACAGTAGCTGGAAATGTCTAAATTATGATGCTGCAGACTTTAAATTGAGTAAAAATACAAATGTGTATATAAATATGTTCCACTGTGTCACTGTTTGTCCCGACACACAGGTAAAACACTGTAGAAATGTCTGTGTTTATGTCTCTGTTTTCTGCCTCCCAGGACCACTGTTCTTCAGAGTGTGGCGACTGCTGTCCAAACATTTCTCTGTGTGACCAGTGCTTTAGACTGGCTGAAATGTGTGACTGTCAACTGCCAACCATGCGTTCATGTCTGACCCAGTCGTGTCCTTCTCCTACTGTAAGTGACCCCCAAACATTCTCTCTCTTATTAAGAAAGGTTTCACCACATAAACCACAAAATCAGATCATGTACACTGCCAACCATTTCCCAAAGTACCATCAGTTTTCACGAAGACGTAGAATTAAAACCAACATTTTAAAATCTTTTGATCCGCATTAAGTCAGAGGTTTCCACAAGGAGTGGGTCTGTGAACTTCATTCAGAAACACAAGTCTGACAGTGTAATGTGGGCAGAAAATTCAAGCTTGTGAACATCTCAAACATGGCTGTAGTGACTAAATCCTTTACTCTTGTACTGGATCCTCACCTGAAACTCTAAATGTTTAGATGTGTCCTCAGAATGAAGATATCCAATTTTTACCAGTGCTTTGTACCATGATGCATTTCTTTTCTGGTGTCTTTAATCTGCAATGTCCATGACTTCCAATAGGATTTATATACAAAGTCAAACAAAAAACAGCCGTGAAGTTGTCTGAGAACAGTCAAAAACTGTCCCACTCTCCCCCCTGAGGCCTGAACCCTGAAGCTGTTACAGACCTAACTGACCTCACCTGATAAGTGATTCAGTGTGAGCGGCTGCAAGGGCTCAAAATGGTATAAAGAGGACTGGGACAGCACTTTGCGATATATGACCTTGAAGATGCCAAAACATGTTGTGTAGAATTGTGAGTTTGGGATTTTTGATTTAACATTTTTTACTCCCTCCTTTCACTCCCTGTTTGTAAACAAAACAGTGATGTTGGATCAGATCTGATAAAAGCAGATTTAGAATGTACCTTTTTTTATGCCACCGGGCATCCCCTGGTGACCATGGTAACCCTGTGTTTATGTCATATCACTATGAACTTTGGGTAATTCCCTCAGGCAAAGTCTACAGAAATGCAGACTAACAGAAAGTCTGCAAAAAGGGCCCAAATTGTCTGCAGAGAGCCCTCATGGACTGGATGGTTAGACAGTGGGACATCCAAGTCTCTGATTTTTTCCCACAGTGTGTCAAATGGGACTGTGCCTGCACCTGTCAGCCTCCTGAGTGCGAGTCCTGCAACTGCCTCTGCTTCGAGATCAGGATCAAGTAGAAGACGAGGATGAAGGTACGCTAATGCAATGGATCAAATAACCAGAACAGGAGTTTTTGTTTTTGATTAATTAACATATTAAATACCTGACATGTCAAAATACTTTATCACATTGATGCAAAAATTATATCAGAGTTTAATGTGATCATAAAGCAGTTCTGCTCATTGATTTCCCATAAAGGTCTAACACACCAGGAAGCATTAGAAACCACAGTATTATAATCACAGTATATAGTACAAATTTATATGTCCCTGCAGTATATGTTGTCACATTACCATAGTATTCAGATTTCCTATTGTAATTTTCAGAAACTAGCAGTTTTAAATAAACAGAAAGCTAAAATTTTTATAACATCTTTATTACTGGCAGCTCTGTGACAGTAACATCACCTGCTGTTTAAGACTTAAATTTTAATAGTGAGGCACTTTTCTTTTTGCCTGAATAGTGAAATTGACAGCAGCCTTCTTTCACAGCAGTGTTTACCAGGAGGAGAGGTCCACATGCTGCGCCTGTGTTCACTGTACACCAGTAATCAACTGAACTGATCAACTGATCAGACTCAAGCCAAGACCTGGTTTTGTTGATCTGGAAGTGCCTTTTGTGTTGTGTATATTTTGAGAATGGCTCATAAAGCTGGTGATACTCAGTATTTTTCTCACTGACAACAACTCCAGTGAAAAAGACTCAAACCAACAGCGTGTTAGTTCGTCTCTCAATGCTCTCTGACTTCCCTCCTCCGTCTGTAGCTCTCAGCTCTGAGCCCATTGGTTCTGAAGATGTAAATCTTTAAAAAACACCTCACAAATATATAGTTATATTTTTTTAAAGTAATTTTCTGAAACAGCTGCTCACTGTAGTTTCTACCAAACAAACCAGAGAAAATATATAAAGCATTTGCTGAGGACTATTTTAAGTGGCGGATGAATCTACATTTGGTGGTGTGGTGAGTGTTCCTGGCAGGAGGAGGAGGTCTTTGTTGGTTTTGGTTGTTTCATGGAGGTTGTGTCACCAGACTGAAACTTCAATGTTAGAAAATGCTGTATATGTAAAAATTACTTACGTAGCTTTGTGCTTTTATTTTATACGTTCTGGTTTTTGAATGTTTTTTATTAAACTCTGAAATGTTTTTAAAATAGATTCATTGGTTTGAGTTTATCTTTGGTTTCTTTTGGCCACTAGTAGCCCTGCCTCCTTTTCTAAAGAAACAAGCAGCAGCAACATAAAGAAAAAATGTCATTGAATCAAACTAAAAGAAAAGACAAAAAGAGAGACGAGATAATTCTTCAGGGCTTTCACATTTACACTTTTATTACATGGCAAGACCTAAGATTGAGCTTTCAAACCAGATTATTTTCTATTCAAAGTACAGTTTAAGTATTTTAGTGCAAATACTGTTTGTTCACATAAGTGCTTTGTCCCTTCAGATAGAAGTTTACATTATGGTAAAGTAGCTTTCTGATAGCATGAGGTAGTTGATGGAGAGGCTGATTGTCGTCATTGTGTTCCTCAGACCTCCACAATATACTTCATTAAAGCTCCATATTTTACTCTTCTTCTGTGTTTTATCTGAAGTGTTGATCTCCATCAGAAGATATTTGTGGTTTTAAGAACCAAAAACCATCTCAGTGTAGTTTTACATTTCCTCTCCCAGGCTTCTCTCTGGAGAAAGGAAATAAGTCTGAAGGGTGAGAACTGCAGCAGCACTTTCAGCAAACAGGACAACTTTATTGTTGGAACAACTTCTTTCAGAAGAAACTTGTTGGTTCTGTGCTGCTGCACCTCTCACCCCTGCAAGAAATCCATGACAGACATTCTGTTCATTTCTATCTGCAGTGTAATCAATAGTTTCATCAAAATGATAAATAATCATTTAAGTTCATTGGCGCATTGTCTGAATCTAGTTTTTCGTAATCACTAGCACTTTTCCATCTTAACAAATCACTCTATGCTAAAAAAAAAACAGATTAAATAATCTTCAGGAAATAAAATTATATATTAAAAAGATTTCACATTTATCATTGCACTGATTTAAAAAATGATTTAAAAACAGTGGTGCAGACATCAGTATGGTCCATGTAGCTTTAAAACCATGAAATGCTGGAATTCTAGGCCACACACAGTCTGAAACCTCTCTCCCAGGCCTAAGTGGCCTCTGACTTGTGGACCCCACTGTACATTATTTTCAGTGCAGCTTAAACATTTCTTCACTGTACACCAATATTTTACACCGAAAGAATTCAGAGTCCAGGATCTGGTGAGAGCAGAGACCAGATCATCACTTTTCATCTCTGTGTCAAAGGAGGTTACTGACCTTTTAAGTAAATTTGCATTTTACATCCTGGATATTTTGGATATTTTATCTCCTGAATAATCAAATCATCATTTATACCTATAGTTAGTTTACTTTAGGAGACTTTACCACAAACACCTGTGTCCCATTCACACACCGAGGGACCGTGTGCAAATGTGTGTAAATTCTGATGAAGTTCTGAGTCCGCAGTGTTTTGTGAAAGTGTTTCAACCCATGACCCAAACAGTCACACATTCTGTCATTGTGTTTTAACAACCACTGCTCAAAACGCTCATTTTGCACGAGTGTGCTGTTGATGGAAGCTACACTTTGCTCACAGCTGCAAAAAAAAAAAAAAAAATTGCAGATGTTGATGAGGCCGCTCCAGTAAACTAAAAATAAAATCTTCAGTATTTTTTTTTTGCCACATTATGATTCACAAGCAGCGTCTGATGTCAAATGTTGATTTTGTGTTCATTAACTACAAAAACAGTTTCACATCTTACTGCGATTAGCGTGGAAATGGGACACAGGATGTTTCCCCTGCCAACACAGCTCCTGTGCTCACACAGGGGGGAGTTTGTTATGTGCATTGTGTTAAAAAAAAATACTACATTACCCAAGAGCCTCAGGGACCAGAAGCCAGAATTATGTAGCATATTCACACTAAATAAGGTAACAGCAGAACTTTCTTAGCTCAATGTTGTTTGTGCTGATGATTAGACCAGGAGATTATACAGTGATGGAAAAGCTCCCTCTCTGTCGTCCTCTGTGGGGCCCCCAGGAGTCCTGATTTAACCTGATTTAACCTGATTTAACCTGATTTAACCTGATTTAACCCCACTAACCTCACCACTCTGCTCCTGGTGCTCACCGATAGAGTCAGGATCAAGTCATAGATTAGTTAATGCAGTTTAAAGATGACACTGTCTCTCAACGTCATGGGTGTTTACATTCATTTGTGCCACTCACATCATGTAAATCACTATTTACAGGTAAAGTTGGACACAGTTTCTATGAGAAGAGGTTGAGACACAGTAAGAGGACAAGGAGATTGAAGAGGATGGAGACGAAGGGGGAGTGAGTGAGACTGCCCCCACTGGTGGTCATGGGCATGGCAGTTGTAGTGTTGGTGCTGTTGGTGCTGTTGTTGGTGGAGGCTGGAGATATGATCCCATCCAATGTCTGAGACAAGAAGTCCTGAAACGTGCTCAGTTTGGTGAAGACCATCACGTCTTCCATTCGTGTTTGACGGGTGGAGTTTTGACTGGTGGAGTTGTTTCCGGCTGATAACACCGCCGCCTGGAACCAGGAGCTGCCCTGCTTACACATGAGTGGACCGCCAGAATCTCCCTGAACAAACAGGCAAGAGGGGAACGTTCAAGTCACACCTTCTTGTAAAATTACAGAAACTTTTTTTTTTTTCTCAGTTTCATTGAATGTGCTACACAGATAAATACCAGATACTTTGATGAACCTATGACCTTTCCTCTAGCGCCATCTTCAGGACAAGTTTAACATTTTAGCCCCACTATTGGTCATTATGTTTAAAGAAAGCCATGTTATTGTGCCATGTAATAAACACTGAGGCTTCTAAACTAATGGTTTTCATATTTAAACTTGTATAGAACAGAATAGAATAGAATAGAACAGAATAGAATAGAATGGAATAGAAAGCCTTTATTGTTATTGACATCAGGAGTGCTCCTCCTGACTGATGCATGTCTGAATCATGATATTATTAAAAGCTGCTAAGCTTTTGATCTCAACCATCCAATGTCTGAGGACCCACACACACAGACAAAGAGACATATGGTGTATGATGATAATAATATTAATTCTGAAGTCATGTTTGCCTTTATTTTGACAGATACAGGAAGAGAGCCGCTGTGGTGAGGACTAATCCTTAATATTCTACCAGCTGAGCCACAATGAAAATAATAATGATAATGATAATGATAATTATTATTCACCTGCTCCAGTGTAAAAACCCCCGTACAGATGCTCTCAGTCGTTGATGCGTTGCCACAGTCTAACACCGTGGTCTGGAACTCCTGCAGAACTTGTTCCTCTGAAGTTTTGAAAATAAGAAAAAGGTGAGAGGTGGGACACCTGAATCTTTCCCAGACTGCAGGTGCCTGTATGACTTCACTATGTTTAATCTAAAGAGGTGAAATGATGCACAGTGACTGAGTCAGACTGTGTGTTATGGACTCACCCCCTCCTCGCCCCAAGCTCCAGCCGGCAGCCCAGCACGTCGAGTTCACGCTGAAGCTCAGTCCGTTGTCCAGGCAGATGGGCTGGATGTAGTCGGACAGGGTGGGTTTGGTTTCCAGTTGCAGCACTGCTACATTGGACCCGGTCAGGTTGCTCAAAGTGATGTTTGTCACATTCAGTGTCACCTCAAAGGGATTGGATCCGTTCTGTCTCAAACGTCCCAGGACCACGGTCCACTCGGACGGTGTGGGAGAACTGTGGGAGATAAAACTAAATCAGCACTTTCAAATGTCTGGTTGGTTTACACCAGAAAATACATGACATAAAATATAAGCTGGCAATCTGCTATATTTTCTTAACATCAGTCATTTCCATGTGCAGACCCAACCCAAACCAACAATGTGTGTTTCAGTGTTTTGTGACTTCCCTCCTCTGTTGAGGCCCTTGGCGTCACTGCAGGTGTCTCACCTGGAGAAACAGTTGGCGTTGCTCAGCACAGCGTCCTCGGCCACCAGCGTCCCGCCACACATGTGGCTGCCATTCTTCTGCAGGCTCGCCATCCACGGCCACACGCCAGCCGTGGCCACCGAGTCTCCTCCCAAAATGCGTGAATTCAGTGGGGCTCCGCCACAGAAAACAGCTGGAGAGAAGAAGCAACAGGTAGATAAAGGAAGTGTAAAGCTTTGTAAACTCAGACCATACAGAGCCCTCATTACACACACAGGTTGTTTAGTCAGGCTTCGTTCAGATTGTTTCAAATTAAAGTGGAGAGCCCAACTTTTCCAAAGTTACTGAGTAAGTCAGCTTGAATTTTGGGAAATTTACTGCAAAAAAGATCTGGGATATTTCCCTCAGTTTAAACTCTGTAGAGTTGGGAGAAGTGGAGCTAGAACCGATATAAAATTCTTATTTTAAAGCTCTCCAAGGGTAAACTTAAGATTAATAATCGGTTTTTATAAAGTCTGGAGAGGCAGGCACTCACGTTGGGGTGTGGTTGTTGGAGCGAGGGTGGTTGGAGGTGGCAGCAGGCCTGGACAGGTGACACTCAGGTCACCATCAGTCCCAGTGGACGTGAAGGTGACGAAGCCCGGCTGGTTGGTGGTGATGATGCTGTTGATCCAGGTCTGATACTGGGACACTCTGGCGTAGACTCCTGGGAAATTAGGCCGAGCACAACCTATTCCAAAACTCACGACTCCCGCCTGGATCCAGCGAACGCCCTGCTTGCTCACCATCGGACCGCCTGAGTCGCCCTTTAAGGACAGGAGCATTTAGGAGAGGGAATCTTTGCATGAGGTGAAATCTGACACAAACACTGGCGGTGGAATGATCACCTGGCAGGAGTCCTTCCCTCCAGCTCGTAACCCGGCACATATCATGTTCTCTGTGATTGTGCCCATTCCATAGTCACAGTTACACTGTCTGTTCCCCACAACTGGCACCTCCACCTCCATCAGGTTTTGTGGTGGAGGAAGGGGAACTAAATAGACACAAATTCAGTAAAAACAAACTGTAAGTAGCAGGAAGGTTTTGTAGCTCTAAACACAGCTGTCCACAGTTTCTCTGAATATAAATGTTATCCAGCTGATCTGTTACCCACCACCACTTCCAATGTTGCCCCAGCCGGTGACCCAGGTGTCAGTGCCGTTGAAGAAGACGCTGTCTGAGGCTGCCAGGCAGACGGGCAGGATGAAGTTGCTGAAAGCGACTGTCGAGGAGAGCCTCAGGAGGGCGATGTCGTTGTCATTAGTGCTTGGATTGTAGTTGGGATGAATGATTGTCTGCGTTACTGTGCGAGACACCTCGTTGGGGTTGGACCCTTGTTGGCTCTGACGTCCCAGAATCACAGTCGGGCTTCTTGTGCTGGTGCTGAGGTGATCAGAAGAAAAGCAAAACAGCGCAAAGGCATGAAAAGCAGAGTGGTTGTCTGGAGCACTTTAGCAGACACTAAGTCCACTTTAAGACCATGTGGAGATCAGACCGTATGGAGCTTGATAGACGTCTCAACAGGGAGATACAACTCACACAAGTTAGTCATTTGTATCCTCACAATACAGATAATTCTGTTTTAATATACTTCTCATTACCTCAGTTTAATGAGTCCCAATTGCAAAAGTTTTCCCCACAGATTAATGTTTGTGCCCTTCAGTCGTCACATGTGGGCCACATCTACATTATCGTAAAGTCTAGTTTGTTTTGTCTTTGTGTGGTGAAACCTTCTTTTCTCACAGTGTATACGTTTAGGAAATGTTGAAAATGACACAGAACTGTGTCTTTATCTCAGTCCAAGATGGTACCAAAATCTGCACAGGGAGGGAGGACGAAGACAAATGGAATTAAGATGATAATGCTATTCACTTGAGGACATCATTAATTGACAAGATTCATTAATGAGCGCAACATTAGCTTGAAGGAACAAATGAATTAAGTGCAGACAATGCAGCATTTAGAAAAAAATGTTGTGTCTCTTTGCAGTCAAACTGTCACTTTGTGGTCATTTTGTCCATTTGCTTTAGGCAGAGACAGGAAGAGGACAGAGGCATTTCACAGATGTTTCTCTGAAAACAGCTGCTGCTGTGGCTGAAAACGATGCCATGAGAGCGGAGAGAGTGAGAAAGCTGGAGGAGAGCTGCAGACTCATCTGATAAATTCTCAGTAGGTTCATCGCTATCTGCAAATATAGGTAATAGCAGCTCTGAGAGGGATATGTCTGTGCCCTCTGTCACACCACAGGCGCTCCTCATGGGCCAGTGCTCTGGGTATGCAGCCTAAACTCCTTTTTCACTTTAGCTCCCGTCACTTACAGCAGTAGTTCCCATCTCATCCTAAATATGAGGCGCTCTCAGTTAAACTAAAGATTTTCTCAGACTGTTGGAGGCCTGAAGACAGAGTCCAGATTTGAGCAGCAGAGCAACATTTTTCTTCTCTCTTTTCCCGTTAATCATCTTGAGACCACTCAGATTTATCCTGTGACCCCATGGAGGGGTCCTGAGCCCAGGTTGGGGGCATGCTGGCATGCAGCTCCACCGTCACCGCTCACCTTGAGACGCAGTGAGCAGCAGTCAGGACCCACTGGTTGTTGATGAGGGATCCTCCACAGAAGTGGCTGTTGCTTCTCTGCAGACTGACCTGCCAGGGCCAGCTGCCCTCAGGGGCCACCTGTCCTCCAACGATCCTGGTGTTGAGTGCAGGTCTACCACAGACTGAGGAGAGACGGAGGACAAAAACACGGTGAGTAATACTCGTCCTGCCCGATCATTGTAAGATTATAAACTGTTGGTTGAGGATTATGAGGCTGGGAGCAGCGGTGAAACTAATCTTATTTCATAATTTTTCTAGAGAGACAAGATTCTTTATTGGACAGAAACTAATAATAAGAATGAAACTATAAACAAAACAACAAGAGTCCTAACATGTTCGCACTGTCACAAATGAGGGAGAGGGACTTACCATCGAGTTGTGAGTGAGACTCTGAAAAATAGAAAACAAAAAAACTGTTGAAACAACGATTCTGTATTTTTATTTACAGATATTTCTCCTGCTAAGTGTGATATTAAGATAACAAAATAATTTTGCAGTTATGCAAAACAACAAACTGTAGAAAAATATTTTTTCAGGCTGAAATGGCATCGAAAATGTGATTGTTTTTAATCTAATTTGTCAAGAAAACATCTTCAACTCTTGATTTAATTTTCTGTGAAAAATCACCAAATCATCAGACACCATCATCATCAGCACATCACAGGACTCAGACACATGTTTCATGCTGCTTTATGTTGTAAGAGCATCTGTTGTGTCAACACAGGCTGTCGTGAAGCGTACGATCTGAGTGGGCGTTTTAAACACTCTGTATTTCCACACATGTTGTTTTAACGGATCTGCCTGTTGTGTAGCGACATGACTCCTGGTCTCCCCTCAGACTGGTTTTACTGCCTCTTCTGAGAGGACTGCCAACATTCTTTCTGCTACACATTGTCCACGCTGGGGGATTTTATTTTGGCAAGACAGGAAACACAGGAAACATACAGCACTTCTCTTAAAGCACATCCTTGTCTTTTTTTAGCCGGCATCTCGTGTGATGGCAGACACAGACGGGAATGTCAGCAGACTGAGAGGAGACGCTCGCTGACTGTGTCTGTACTGAGCCACATCTCAGCACCGACCTGGACCAACACTGACCGAGGGTTTAAATCTCTCTCACACACAGCCCCACAGAGTGAGCGTCTAACCATTAAAATGCACCTCAGTCTCACTTAAGTAGCAGCACAAACACATGAAATATTCACATATTTTAATGATAACGTTTTTATGACTTGTCAGATACATTAAAGCTCCACTCAGTCTAAAGGCAGATGTCCATGTGTTTGTGATTATAAAGCAGGTCCAGGTTCTATATTAATACTGTGAAAGTATCAAAGCCTCAGTCCACAGAGAAATGCACACAGCCTGTATTCAGACACTGAGCCTTAAAACCAGCCGTCAGGACTTCTGGAACTTTGTGATGTCACAACAAAGCAGTCACCATCCTCAACAATGCCTCAAGCCCCGCCCACCTGGACCCACCATCCAACCCTGCAGGATTTGGTTTCTCTGAGTGTTTACCTGAAATCTGCTATATTTTTATTGAATCACTCAGAAAACAGTCAGCCAATCAGAAGAGAGGCTCAGATCCTCTCTTCTGATTGGCTGACTGACCTGTTGTTACTAGAGCTCCAGAGAGAAGCCTGAGAGAGGAGATGTAAAACTACACTGAGATGGTTTTTGGTTCTTAAAACCACAAATATATCTTCTGATGGAGATCAACACTTCAGATAAAACCACAGAAGAAGAGTCAAATCTGGAGCTTTAAAGGCTGAGGAGACTAAGTTAATGTTGAAAAAAAAACATATACACATACAGTAACACAAAGGATTCGCTGTGCTGCTGGATGTTCAGTCAACAGATCAGTTATTTCTCTCATCAGTAAATGTTTTGCAATCAGCATCAGTTTTGTAATCTGGGACTTCACGAGGAGTGGCTCCACCTCAGCCTGAAACCCTCCCTCTGTACACATGATGACGGAAACCTGTGGTCACTCCATGTTAGTACAGTGACCTCAAACATACCTTCACACAGGTTAATCTAGCCACACACCTCTTAATAGGAACTAAATTTCCCTCAAATGGCTGAAATCAAAACGAGCTCAGTCTGGGTTCTATATGATGTGTCACATAACAATAAATATTCCTGCTAACTTTCCTTTACCATGCACATGTCACCTTCATGTTCATGTAAAAGTGTTTAAGGTGGCGTTACAGCGTCAAAGGAATGGATTCTGTTCCTTGGTTTGACTGAATGTAACACAGTCTCTTCATATTCCTTCAAATGACTTGGATCAAAAGTCAAATCTTTAAATGAGTTTCAGGAAATATGAAAGGAGGAAAAAATAATCCCATATCTTTTATGACTGTCATCATATCTGCTTTAGTTGTACAATATATTGTCCCAGAAAAAAATCATTATAAACAATATTATAATAATTTATGTTGAATTTAATTACATTCCAATTCCAATGTCTGAATATTATAAGAATTAAAAGTTAATTGCTCTTTGAATGGTGCATTATTATGCAATTATCATCATATCAGTGGCTTAAATTGAATATGAAAATAAATCAGCATTGCAGCTTTTTCAGGTTAATTTCTCCTTTACAACATTTCAGTAGGAACAATTGTATTTTTTATTCCACCACATTTATCTGGCACTGTTTATTCTGCCGACTCAGATTCAGTGAAAGTGTTTGGTTGTTTTTGTGCTCTAGAAATCTTTTCCCCCTCAAAGTCTCAGCAGATAACAGACGACAACATTCAGGTTCTAGTTTGCTCAACATTATTTTCACCTTCTCTCCCTGATTGAATCATTTTCATTTTCATCTGTTCTCTTACTCAATTTAAAGATTTTACTTCCTCCTCAGGGTTTTTCATCTCATGCAACTCTCAGCAGATCTCAAACACGACTGGTTCAGGTGTGTACAGTGAGGAGGCTGCTTACCTGGTGTCAGCAGAGCCAGCAGAGTCGCCACACAGATCACCTTGTAGAGAGCCATAACTGAAAGTCCATATGTTCTGATCTGCTCCGGCTTAAAAAACCTTCTCCCCTCCCTCCCTCACTCTCTTTCCAATACAAACACACCTCTCTCTACCTCTCTGAAAAAAAATTGTTACCTGTCCAAGACACACCCAACAGCTCACCAGAAATCACCTGACAGGATCTCTCAAACCCTGAAGTAGACAAAGTAGAATTTCCATGGACTGAACTCAAGTGGAATTTTAAGGCAGTTGTAAAATATTGCTCTTTCTTCTCCAGCTGTTGGTTCAGATTTTATATAAAAACATATAAAAAGTTTATAAGAATACTGTGTTTTTAAAAGGTTAAACCAGTGGTTCTCATCCTTTTTGAGCTGCTGTCAGACATTTCTCACATGGTTTCATTTTTTTTTAATTATTATTATTTTTTGGGGCTTTTTGTGCCTTTATGATAGATCAGTGGAGACTGACACACATGGTACGCGCCCTAACCACTCGACTACCGGGCCGCCCCTCATGGTTTCATTTTAAACTGTCTGAGGGCCAACAGGGTCAAAAGGTCAAGGATCATTTTAAAAAAGCAAGGACTAAAATCCAAAACCTGGAAACAGAGCAACGAATCAGAACCTTTATTTTTTCTTCTTTCCTCTCCCATTAATCATGTCACGACCCCTGAGATTTATCTGGTGACCCTTTTGAGGGGCCCGACCCCTGTGTGCAGAACCACTGGACTAAACTAACTGTATATGACGTAGTTAAAGCAGCTCCACCTGGAGCAGCTGCAGCAGTAAAATGCTGCTGAAGCTCCGATGACACAGTAATAACAATCTAATAATATGTCAAATATTAAATTGATTTATGAATCACAGTGAGTACTTTTACTTTTGATACATTTTGCTTGTTTACTTTGGTTGGAGTAAGACTTTTAATTTGAAGTAATTTTTATGCTTCAGTTTATTTATTTAACTATTACATTGACATGTTATTCCTGTTTATAGTAAAATAAACAGTGGAGGAGAGGGTGGAACAGCAATGGCTGACTGTAACAGATGCTCCTGAAGTAAATCACACCCGGCAGCATTCCTGCGCCTCCGGGCGTCTGGCTGAATTCCACAGTGACTGACAGACGTCTGACTCCCTGTAGAGGTTTTCACCATTTTCACACAGCCGTCTGCACGTTTCTGCTCTTTTACTGCTGCGAGCTTTTAGACTGCTTTCCTGTCGTCAGCCACAGATTTCAGTTCAGACTCAGACTTTCTGCTCCTGCTGTAACTAATCCATCATATTTAACATCAGGTTTGGTTTCATTCTCACCAGATTTACACAGTGGTGCGAGAAGTTTTCATGAAGTATATGTACTAATATCACATTTTAACAACACCCCATTACAGGTAAAAGTCTAATATTAAAAAGTTCACAGAAGAATTATCAGCAAAACGTGCTTAAAGTATCAAAAGTATCCAGAATCACACCTTTCAGAGGTTATTTATATATATTTTGTATTTTTATGATTGATGCAGCATTTTAATGTCGCAGCTGGTTCTGGAGAAGCAAGTTTAACACTATATTAAATCCTACTGAGGAGTTTTAATTTACAAAAAGCTTTATTGCTTTGGTTGATCATGTGTTTTATGAAAAATCTTAAACTGGCAAAATAACTTAAGTTGTACAATATTTGTAACGAGGTAATAAGTGAAGTATTTCCCTTTGAAATGCAGTGGAACAGGAACCAAACCAACGACTTCCTGGAAGAAAAGAAACCAAATTAAAAACTTGAGACGACGGGGACAACAGCAGGACTGTGACGTAAACAGATTCAAAAAAATATCAATTAAGTGTAATCACGAACACCAGGTGACACGACAACGCAAACAGGAATTACAGGAGTCCTGATGAACGAGGGAGGAAAAAGAGGACAAAACTAAATAAACGCTTGAATTAAAAAGGTGCAAAAGGCCCGAGGTGAATGGTGTCAAAGTAATAACTGTAATCTAAATGTAAATCCGCCCACAGGACTGAGACCTGCTGTCACTCACTCACTGACTGAAAGGTCTCGGGACAGAATCTGAGGCTGACATTTTGCGGCTGCTGTGAGAATTCCTCCTGTTCACACGTCTGGAAGAATCTCTTCATCAGGAAGACGAATGTCACTGGTTTTAGTCGGCTGCCTGTGAACCTGTGTGGCAGGCTAAAACAGGATCCTTCTGTTCATACTGACTGAAGAACTATGGAAGACACTAACTTGATTTGTCTTCTTCTGGCTGCTGAACTTCAGAAAACTTTTTTTACACTGAAGGAGTGAAGGTTTTGTTTTGAGGGGAGCTACAGGAACAGGTTACAGCGACCAATTACTCATGTCAGAAATGTACTAAGACATGAATGATGTTAACTTATCCTTTAAAAAGGTTCATAAATCAGAAACAGGCCAGTGTGTTTAACAATGATCAGTCGAGAAACAACATAAGGTCAAGCTGTGTGTGAATGAAGCTCAGAACCCTCCGGCAGGGCTGAACACACAGAAGCTTCACAGAAGGAAACAGGTTTTATATTTAGATTTATATTAATTCATTTAGCAGATGCTTGTATTCAAAGTCACACTCTTCATCCTGACGTCATAAAGGAAACACAGACCCCAGATCTGGTGTTGGAGGTGTCGCTGGACTCCATCCATCCACGCTGACAGCAGGATGAAGCTGAGGACAGCTGCTCAGGAATGAACAGGTTGAACTGCATCAGGATGCCAGTTAACAAACTCTAGTGTCTTTCAGTTCCATGAGTAAGAACTCGTCTTGGAACAAAAACTTTTGAAAGCATGAAGGTCAAACGTCACACTCTAATCTCTCCGTGTTCATCTCTTGAAAAGAACAGCCTGTCTCTCAGGCTCGTGTCTCAAACAGGCTCAGGTCTTCACTTCTGGCTTCAACGAGACCCACTTATTTAAATTAAGTTTAGAGGGAAAATGTCTGTTTGATGAAACTGACATGACAAAGAGACACAACTCGACACTTTTCTTCCATGAGCCAAAAGACCTGGGAACCATCTGGGCTTTGGCGATATCCAGAATCTAATATCTCGAACCCAAATATCACGATAAATGATATTATTGTATTTTATGTTTCAGTTGTTTTTTTATGATATATATAATTATGTTATTGTTTAATGTGTTTTTATTATATAATTATATTGTTGTATTTTATGTTTAATATGTTTTTGTAATATGTAATTATATTATTGTATTTTATGTTTCAGGTATAGGTGATGCCTCCACTAACCAGCAGTTCAAAGTTTTATTTTGTTATATGCTAAGTGCTTATGTGCAGTGTGCAATGCAGTGAAAATGTGGGGTCGGACTCGATATTATGAAAAATATCACATATAGCAGAAAAGAGCCTTGAACCACTTGTTTAATTATTAGCAATTTATTGTATTTTATAAGTTTCTATATTTTCATGTAAAATTTTAAACTGAACAGTAACCGCTGTCAAATAAAGTGGAGTGATAGTATCTTACACGTTCTGCCTCTTTGCATGTTTGAAATAGTCTTCTACAACCATCAGTTAAATGACACATAACTACAAGTGATGGATCATCACTGAAATACCTGAAGGTTTTGGATAAATAGTTAAAAAGCTCAAGGTTAAACTGACTTACACGGATGTTCTTTTGTCTTCATGATAGACTCATCCTCCAGCTACAGGAGTAAAACCCTTTGACAACACATAGGTGATCTCCACTTAACTAATTATGTGACTTCTTGAACAACTGGCTGCAGCAGTGATGATTAAGGTGTAATGGGGATGGATGTTTTTGCAAATATGTGTTTTAATTTGTGAGGAATTCAGATCTTCACATCTGTTGATCATTAAACCTGAGTGACAATAAAAGCAAATGGTAATTTTATCAAAGGCTCTGTATCTATATTTCCACAGGTACCTGAGACACACTCAGTATAGTTGTAGTTATTTTTAGGTGGTACACTTTATGTACTGTAAATGTTACACGTGATGCTTAAGGGGATTTTTAGAGTCATTACTATTGGTTTACAAAGAGTCTTTCCAGAAACACATGTAATTGGTTTTCATGTGGAGGCAAACTGGATCTGCCAGTTAGTCTACAAACACTGAGACAGCTGAGCTCGACGGGAAGTCTGCTTCACTGTGTGCAAACTTCAGGTGAGGCATGCAGGTATGTAGAAGTGCAAAGTCATCCTTACAAAAATGCACACAGCATCAGGAAATGATGTCACTGCAACAAGAAAAAACTAATCAAACTAGATTAAGTAGTGAGATCATTTATGATAAACAATTAAAATCAATTACTCACTCATGACTCCAGAAAACATCAGCCAGGGTGGTGATTAAACCGCGCTGCTGCAGTCATGGAGCTACTTGCAAATTCTGTGTGAGCTCGTTTCCTTGTGTGTTTACGGTTTCCTGCAGATGCTGAAGTTAATAAACAACCCACAGTTTGAATAAACACAGTTATGATGATAAGGAGTTTTTTTTCAGTCAAGCTACTTTTTATTTGAATGGGGGAAGTAAAAAATGGTTCTGTGATAGTTTGAGCAACTTTCGTTTCCTTTCGTTTCACCTGTGGGGACGGGGCGCTGAGCAACAGTGAACATCACTGACCAAGTGATGGGACTTCAGTTCATTACAACTCAGCTGAAAGTGGCCTTAGAAGCAGAAAGTGAAAACTGTGACTGAATCTTCTCAGAGAAATGATCCAATTCAGTCACAGAAATTACTCACTGTGAAAAGCACAATGATTTCCTGGTTTTGTTCACTTCACACTTAACACAAGTGCCTCAGGATGCTTTAATTAAGAGGCACTGAGGGGTCCAACTTGTCCCATAGCTGCAGGAAAAAACCCAACACCAGCAGGTACGTTTACTGAGGTGAAGTGTGAACAGTGGTCTAGATGCAGATGTGTTGCGAGCAACCTGAATGTGTTTTAAAATTTTAATTAGAATATGGAAAAAGTTGGACTACTTTTATGACAGCTGGGTTGTGTGGTGTCAGTCAAATCTGATCACACTGCTGGTCAGAAAAATCTAAACTTCATATGTACAGGAGCTGCATCCCAGTTCAGGGGCCTTTTTAAAGATCCCATGTACTAAAAAATAAGATGTCCATGTGTTTGTGATTATAAAGCAGGTCTAGGTTCTATATTAATACTGTGAAAGTATCAAAGCCTCAGTCCACAGAGAAATGCACACAGCCTGTATTCAGAAACTGAGCCTTAAAACCAGCCGTCAGGACTTCTGGAACTTTGTGATGTCACCCCAAGCCCCGCCCACCTGGACCCACAAACCTTGGTTTCTCTCAGTGCTTACCTGAAATTTTTCATATTTTCTTTGGATCACTCAAAAAAACAGCCGGCCAATCAGAGGAGAGGATCACCACTTTAAATACTGTGTAAAATAAGGGACCTTGAAGGGATTGTGGCCCTGAAGGGGAAATCTTCTGGCCAATCAAAAAGCTACCTGAACTGTTACACCTCCACAAATGAATCAGGCTGGTCGATTGTCAGTTGAAGTTTAACATATCACCAGACTTAACCTTTGACACCTGATCCAGTTCAAACCTGTTTATATTTCCCACCAACTGTTGTTAATCAACTCGTTAGGACAGAGATAGCCGTCGAGACTATTACAAAACAGAGAGCAAAATGAGTTTCTATGAAACCTTCCTCATGGATCCAATTTCATCCATGAACTTGAAGTGTGCCAAGTCTGAACAGGCCTGGCAGCCAAATAAACCAGTTTACTGCAGGGTAAGTGCTTCAGCTCAGCCAAATGCTGCCGAGAAGGAAACTGTGCCACTGACACAAACAATCCTTAGAATATGATCATTTCAGATTTTACAGCCGCGGCATGGATGATGTTTAAAGCCTGTGAGAATGATGAGGGCTTTAACCTGAGCCACCAGCCAGTTCCCAGAGAAAACAACCTTTTCCCGAGCTCAGCACAAACCTGGTACACACAGAGAATTGAAATACGTCAGTCTGAGGAACAGCTGACAAAATGAAACAAAACACTCTAATTATGTCTGTAGGTTCTGACATCTGACCTCCATCACGTTCAGCCACACAACACATAAACCAGTCAGGGGATAAGAACCACAGACGCATCGTTTGGTTTTATCAACACTTTCTTTTGAAAACCAGCACATGCACGATACAAAAACAAATCAATAATAAATACACGAGTAAGAGCTCTGCCTCAAAAACATCTCCACTGTGGGGCCTCATTTACAAACGTGGATTTTACTTCATCATAATCTTAAGATCTTCTCTCATGACTAACTCGGATTTGAGGGAAAATATTTAGAACCAGAAAGTTAAAGGTATAACTGAATGTTTACAGAGCAACGTTTATGTCTCAGGTTGACAGCAGTGATGAGTCCAGTGAGCTGTTGACAGGTAACCTTACACTGAGGTCACTGACTGTAAAAGCAAAGAGCAGCTTTAGTTCAGTTATGGTTTTCAAACCTGTTTACAAACTGCAGATGAATAAGACGCTGGGCCTTTTCAGAGTCAGATCCATTCATCTGCAGAAACCTGACAGATCATCAGATCATTTCAACTTCCAATGCTGTTCAAGAAAACTGGTGAACGCAACAAATTTCTTTAAAGCACTCAAACATGCTGTTAAGATCTGTTGGTTGGGTGGTTCTTCCATGAGGTCACTGGATCTAACACCATGACTTTATCTGTTTAGTTGTTGAGTTGTTTCCTTTGTGGACAAACTGCAGTGATCCAACATAACCATCAGAAATGCAGTGAGATTTAAGTGGTATATAGCGATAGTGGGATTTATTATTATTATTATTTATCATTTCCAGAGCTTTGGCCATAATTGACGTAGAATACCAGAGCACGCAGTAGCACTGGTAGTCACACATCCACACTCAGGTCTAATAGTGAAACAACACAAGCCAACAGACAGGTTTTTACATTCCTGGGTTACTAAACCGCTGAGTGAAAACAAACACTAAAGAGTCATCCCATCATCCATTATACTGTAAATCTGTGAGCTCTGTCTTCAGTACAGCAGGTCAAAGGTCAACATGATGTAGCTCTGGAGTTTACACCTTTGTTTCCATCTGTCTGTCAAAGGCTCAATAAAATTTTACATTTACTTTAATGATAATCTACAACAAAATACAGATGATTCCATCGAGGCTCAGCAGTTCATGAGAAAAAGAAAAGATGTTGGCACGTTCACCATCTCGCAATGTTAGGAGTTGTGGAATGAATCTAAACCAAATACTACAGTGAAAAACTGAATTTTCAGTGGACTTTCACTCAGACCTGGTGGACACGGAAGAGAAAATATAACCTCCCTGCAGAGGTAGGATGTGATTTAGATAATAAAGTTACGCTGGATTGTTCCCAGTGATGGTCAAATATTATCATAATCATCTGCACTGATGGCCAAAATCATAAAACCAGACTCAGGTTGTAAAAAAAGATGGAATTTGATCCTGTTTGTTCTTTTTTAATGAGGCCCCACTGAGCGGAAGGAGGAAGTTGAAAAAAGAGCAACAAGAGCAAACAGAAAACAGGAACAGTCACATGTTTTCTACACACTGAATCAAGAGCTGACAGTCATATAAAAGGTGAAAGGTGTGGGCTGGGCTCAGTGTGGACAGTGGGTACACAAACTGTTCTTTGTGCTGAGGTGGGAGAGGGAGAGTTTGTCCTCGAATGAGGACTCAGTAGGGTCGGCCTCGTCGCTCCTGTCTGCGGTCGCCCCTGGAAATAACAAACACATGTACTTCATCAGCAGTGAACCACTGAACAACGTCCAGAGGTTGAACAGGTGGGTATGTTTGAACAGGAAGGCTGGGTAGTAACCAGTGACCCAATGGCCCAGGGAAGATAAGAGTCTAAGCAGGGCGAGTTGATTGGCCAATCACAGTCACACACTGTGTTTCCTGCCCTGGTGTCATTCATCCATCACATTATTTGCTGTACATTGTCATATTTACAGGTACTCGAGAAAAACTAAACATACAAGGCTATAAAAAGAAACAAAGAGGAGCTTCCTGGGTGGAAAACTACAGCTGTGAAGGTCAATGGAGGGCTTTCTGACAAATCTCAAACACAGTGATGCCAGTTTAGAGGATGGCAGACAACCCGTCATCAGACTGTGGGTTTTTTGAATTTTTCAGTGAAAATATGGAATGAGTCTCTAAAGGTTTCACACAAATTAAATGCTGATGTATTGAACCAGCATGAAACCTTCACCTTTTAGCTGTGGAGTCAGTTTTATGGATCTGTACAACTGACTGTTCTACCCCTGATGTACAAAAACTTCTTTTTAACCAAATTAGCTTTCAAACCTCGACACCTACATGACTTTTCCCCAGAGAGTTTGTTTCAGTGAACCTGACCTTGTGTCCATCTTGCCTGGACCATATCCTCCCCGGTCGCCTCCTCGGCCCCCTCTGAAGCCCCCGCGGTCGCCGCCTCGACCCCTGAAGCCGCCTCGATCAAACCCTCCTCTGCGGTCCCCTCCATAACCTCCTGAGAGCACGACAAGCAATATGTTGACAATTTGTAAACTGCTGAGAGTGTCAACTTTCAGGAGGGGTCAGACGACCAGGATCCCTCCTCAGCTGCTCCTGCTGAAGTTCCTTCTGTTTTTTTTTCCTCTGTTTTTCAGGGGGAGTTTTTCCTCACCCCCTCTATAGAGTCAATGAACAGAGGCTGCCATATGCTGAGGAGATCACTCCTTTTAAAACGATATTTTTCTTTTTAAGGATATTTTCTCTGTTAATGATTCATTACTAAGCCACTCGTTAACATAATTCATTAATACTTAAACTTAAAGTGTAGTTTCCAGAGTTGATGAATGGAATTTCACTTGTGCTTTCACAAAATTGAAAAACAACGATTAAGCAATTAAACAGCAACATGTTTCTGATACTTTCCATGAGCCACAAAATGTGCTGTAAACTGTTTTTATATTTTCTATTTCTACAGTAGAAAGTAGCAACAATAAAACCTGGATGAATCAAACTATCTGCACAGCTGGCCAAGCCAGTGATCAGTGAGTCAGTAAGAGAATACTGAAAATACTTTTTTGTAATTTGTGTGAAAAAAAAGCTCCTCTCTACTTCCAATGACAGACTTTTCATGTCAGGTGGAACATAATGTAAAAACTAGGTCTGACCTCTGTCCATGGGGGGCATCCCACCAGCATCCTCTGGTTTAGGAGCTTTGCACTGGTTACACTCATTACGCCACGAGAAGTTCAGGTTACCACAGTTGCTGAAGAGAAATGTTCGGGACAGTAATCAATAAATAACCACAGCATAAAATAACATAATAATAATAATAATAATACCAATAATAATAATGATAATGATAATAATAATAATAATAATAATAATAATAATAGAAACTTGTGCTTTAATAGAAGACAAGAGAAGAGTAATAAGATGATACAGAAAAAGTAAAAACAGGAAAAAGACATAAAGCAAAATGATATTACATTTTACAGGAGGGATCAGTTAAAACCGGTTTGAAGTGGTGTGTAGTGTATTTAGCTGCCATTTAAAATAAATGAAAGAAGCAGCTGTGCTGACAGTGAAGGGTGATGCAGTCCACAGTTCAGCAGGTCAGAGACATTGCTTGGAGCTGTTTTTTTAAATGATTCATTAAATTCTGAACATAATCTGGAGGTGAAGGGAAACCAGTGAAGATGAGGTAATGTGTGTGTTCTCTCCTCGTAGTTCCAGTCCTGATGCTACATTATAAAATAACTGCAATTTAGTGACTGATAAAAACACAACTAATTCACCTCCTGTCAGTCAAGAGTTAAATCAAAGAGAACTCTTAAATTTCTGGCAGATGATTTTATGTTTGTGGGGATGAATTCAAGCTTATGAGGAATTTAACTGTCAGGCTGGGTGGAGCAAATATAATTACCCGAGAAGTCATTATCTAATTGTTTTATTCTCGTCAAGCTGGAGGAATCTGCAACTCATCCAACACTTTCTGTCTTCAGTGCAGTTCTTTAGAGACTACAAGAATCAGTAGAATTTACAGAATAATATTTATCTGTGTAAAAATAAACATTATGTTGAATAGAAAAGAGGATGGGGCCCAGAATTGACCCCTGAGTTACACCACAGGCACATTTAGAAGATGAGGAAGTCAGATTTGAAATCACCAAATCCTGACTCACGGGTTTGAACACTTCCAGTCTCCAGCTCTCTGCTGCCCCCCTCCTCCACCACCTCCACCACCACCGTTGCCTCCTGGGAAACCTCCACCTCGACCCCCTCCAAATCCTCCATGGCCCATCGGCCCTTCACAGAGAGAAAAAATAACTGACCCAGTTAGATGTGCTGTTAGTGTAACACATCCTCACAGGCAGCAAATCTATTTCAACTGCTTCTTTATGCCTTCAGCTATAAAATAACCTCAGCTTGTGATTATAAGAGAAACGTGACTGCAAACAGGATGGTACAGCAAATGTAGAAATAACAATAAGAGAAAGATTTTAAAACAGATTGAGACTTAAAAGTTAAGATGAAAATTGGACCTTGTGATGAAACTGCTGCTGTCAAAGGTCAAGATTGAAAGGTCAAACTTTCAGGCTTAACAAGGAGGAGAAATCCTTCAAAAGCTTCGAAAAAAGAAATGAGAACGTCTTCAATTCCATGACAACTGGGCGAATTTCATCTGCTGAGGAAGATTGTGTGATATGATGAAAAGCTAGTGAGCAGCTACAAGATGGACCTTGTGCTGACACTGTTTTACCAGCTTCTGTTTCAAAGTCAAGAATGAACTTTAAATCTCAGTTTGTCTCAAACAAGACAGGACTTCTAAACATTCAAAACCTTCAAAAACTAAATGTAAGTTAAAAACGGGCTCACCTCCTCGTCCACGACCTCCCCTCATGCCACCTCGGCCTCCAAAGTCAGCTCTGCGGGTGGCGAAGGACACCTTGATGGGATTTCCATTGAAGTCCTTACCTGGAGAGGAGATATAAGACATCAAACTGAACTGAGCACAATACAGAAACTGAAATGTAACTGTAACGCAGCTTGAATTCACATCAGTTACAACAGATTCCAACAGTATTCAGTTTCTAAGGCTCAGGATGTTCCACACACTCACAGTTTAACCTAACTATTGCTGAGTACTCTGCTTCCATCTCTTTCCTTAACTGCAAACTTGTTGAAAATATAATGTTACCAGGTTATGGAGCTAACACTAGATTTGGGTGAGCCCTGACAGACAGACAAACACCGTACCATCAAACCAGTCTATGGCAGCCTTAGCTGAAGGGGGGTCATCAAAGGAAACTGTGGCCTCCCCTTTCAGCTTTCCTGTCTCTCTGTCTGTGTACAGGTTGATCATGGGCAGGCCTGTTTTCTTGTTGACCTAAGAGGATGGACAAGAAGGAAGAAACACAGAGAAACAGAGACACAAAAATGAATGATCCAGAAATATTTGTGTGGAGAAGTAGAGGATTTGATTGAAGATCAGAATTTTATTTATATTTCAAAAGTTGAAATTGTATGTTCATTTCTGAAGAACAAGTTTGATCTGATTTAAGCTTTTATGTGACACAATATGTGGGCACCAAGGAAAAGCAAACAAATACTTATTTAGTGGTCTCCATTTCACCCATTGTTAAATCAGATCAGATTTCTCCCATATCCCGTTTGAATTTTGAAGACCTGACTTTATAATCCCTTCTGCTGCAACAGAATTATTTTGTAAAGATTTTTTTCTACAATCAATCAATCAAGTTTGTTTGAATTCACTATCAAATATTGATTCATATTGAACAAATTCCCAGAGCTAAGGTTCTGAACCACACTCTGTTCAAGTTATTCATAGTATAAATACATTATATAAGTGAACAAATACACATATTTATAAATTATTTAAATCCAATCACTGATCAGTGAGTCAGTAAGAGAATACTGAAAATACTTTTTTGTAATTTGTGTGAAAAAAAAGCTCCTCTCTACTTGACGGCCACAAACATGTCGCACTGACCTTAATGATCCCAATCTGCTTAAAAAAGTCAGCCACTGATTCAACAGTGTAGTCGTCTCCCAGGCCTTGAACAAAGATGGTGTTATTATCAGAGTTATCCTGGTCTTGCACTGTTGGAAGAAAATATGAAGAGATGTTCAGAGAACAAGACAATAACACAACACAGGACATCGCACCTTTAAATGATCACAAATCTACAACAAATACAGAAAAATTGATTCTCATTCATTTGGGATTTGGGATTAAGGTTGCAATGACTTGACACATCAAGCAGAAATAGCAACATGATCATCCCACTGAAGTGTCCACATGATGAACATAAGGTCAATGTTCACTCTCCTTTTAGCTCTGGTTTGGTCTCGACCAACCTTCTTCAGCAGCTGACCTCTCACAGTGTCAGTCTGCTGTTGGTAATGAGCAGGGAGTGAACAATGGGTCTATCAGAGCTGAACACAGCTGCTGCTGTGATGATAATGTAAAGAAAATGCACTAAAAGAAGCTTGAATGATCTGTAGAGCTTCAGAGTTTGATGATTTTCTGCTAAACTGTCACAATGAGCAATGTCTTTCACATTAGAGACATTTGATCCATTTTTTATGTAAAAAAGTTGATTAGTCCAACTTTAAATCATTAAGTATAAAAGTTTAAAGCCTTTCTTTGCAGTGTTCATTAAATCCCACAATAATGTTGCAAAACTGTTGGATGGAAAAACATTGCACTTAAGGTTTAGCTGTTGTTAAGCCTTAGCAGTAGTGGAGCTAAAAGTTGCCCTGAGGGGGTGATTATAATCAAACAGGCTCATTATCTGAGGGAAGTGCTCAGAAAATTTCATAGCAATTTCCCCATTAAATATTGATGTTTAATTCTAATAATAGGAAACTTTGACCTGATTTATGTGTTGATTGAGGTGTTTTAGGTCCATGAATGTTCATGTTCATGAATAAGTAACTCAAATGAGATGGAAATTAGGATATTTTCTTATCAAAATACATTGCCACAAACTGAATGTGACAACGTGAAATATGGAAATGTCAAAGAGGCAGTCAAGGCTACTGTCTCTTTTGGACAATTATTACACATGGGAGGGGGCCAAGACAACCATCTCTTTTGGATAAATGATATCCATTACTATTTTCCAGTAAATATGGTCAATAGTTGTTGAGACATTGACATGGCCCTGACACAAGAGCAAAAATAATACAAGACTTACTGAAGCCGGGTCCTCCATGTCCATGTCCTGGATCTCTTGGTCCTTAAGAGGATGAGACACAGATGTCAGTTGTAGAAAAGAAGATTTGTTGACCCACACATAAACACCAACCATCCAAAGTGCAAATGCCTTTCATCCACACCTTGTTCCCACCAAAACAGTACCAGGATTAATCTTGTAGCCACTCTGCATGTGGAGATATGATCTAAGGCACTTATCAGGACAGGGTTTTGTGCTTTGGACTGACCACCATATATCTCACAACATACCATTGCAATGTTTTTTTGCTTAAACAAATAAGTCTGAGAGCTCATACAAAGTTGCTCAAGTTGGGTTCTTGAATTTGATATTTAAAACACTCCACAAGTCAATGCATTTGCGTTGTTGCATTTCTTGATGTCTAAAAAGCCTTCCTTTCACGCAAACATTACCAACTTTTGGAAAGTGTCCAACAAATTGAAACACAATCCCTTTTTTGAGTATATACACCTTCAACTGACCTGGTAATCCATGTCATTCATTCATTCATTCCTTTGTCTACTTTGGTTTTCCCACATCTTAACAAAGGATTATTGGAAACTGTCCCAACATACATCCTGGGAGTAGGAACACCATGTTTATCATTCTGAGAACTTGACAGATTTCAAAGCTTTTTGTGATTTTGTACAGTTACGCATACTTTCATAAAAACCAACTTCTGATGTTTAGGTTTTCAGAGGTAACACCTTAGAAATTCAGGTGTGTTAAGTCCCGTCACCTTTTTGAGGATGGCCTGCATGCTGCATCACTGGCAGCTTGATTTACCAGAACTTCTGGAACAGGATAAGATCTTTCTTCAAGACAAACTTTGCGCTGATATCAGATGCCGGTGCCACACCCCTCGCATCGACACAACATTTGAACCACTTACAGCACACGTGGGTACAGTAATAAATCTTGCAAGAAGTGACCCAGCGAAACCTTTTTCACGGCAACACAGAAGAGATGATTCTTCCGTAAGTTGAAGAATGTCACTTAGAAAACCGACCACACACCATTATTCTCGGCAAAACTGTGAGATGACTCATTGTTTACGAAGACTTTTGACTTTTTCCATGAAAGTGCCAGGTCACCATGGTTAACGTCAACAGGTGATTGCTAAATACATGAAAATCAAACAAAGCTGACATTAAGTACAGAGATAAAGAATTTGACAAGATGTTTTCTTACTCTCTGTATGGACTTTTACCATGTTGACTGCAAAGGACAATATGTTTTCTTTTAACAATCAAACATCAACAAACTGTTGCTATAAACTGTTTTTCCTCCTTAGCAACATTTCATTATTTCAGTTTTTTGTTGTAGCTTTTCACTTTTAATGTTCTGTAATATTCACAATATTAATTAAGGTACAGTAACATCAGGTGAAGTATTAAGAATCTCCCTGGGCGTCCAAATATCACTGAGATTACTAGTTGCATAAACTCTACTGGTTTATAATTTTGATTAAATAATACATACATATTAATACATATCAACAACTTCAAGCTGAACGATGCCAAGTATCTCTCTGTCCCCATCAAAGGTCTGAGATTGTGCCCTCAGAGGCAAACATAAGCCTCCCAACAGTAAACAGTAAAACTATAACGTATAATCATTCAAATTAAACCAAATGTGTGATTAACAACCTTTAGATTTGGTTTACCCAGATAATAGACTGAACTATGCGATAAAGCTTTAATAACAATCGGTCTATTGTTCTAGAAGGACCAGTGTGTTGTTGAGAAACCACAAACTTTCCTTTTATTTACAGTACACTGAGCACCGTATCAAGTTACTGGTACATCCACAGATGTGTGATAAAACCAGTTTAACCATCCAACACTCATCTTTGAAAGGTACAACTGACACTTCCTTCTACAAGTTTTACAGCCATTCTGGTTCTGGGCATTGTTGTCAGTTTCACATACCTTAAGAATATAAATGTTCATCAGATAATGTGTGATACACAACTTGCACCATGTTTGCAAAATCTGAATCATAGGGCATTTTCCAAGGTTGTAGTTGTATGAACCAAGCTGCTGATAATTTTCTTATCTCGCGTCTTTTGTTGACTGACGCAGCACCCCATCAAAGGCGTCAGGTTTTATGACTCATTAAAGACCGGGCGAAAGCTCTGAACACCTTTCCATCAAATTCACGTATCTTCACATTCAAATGCCAAGATGTGAGATAGAGTACAGAACTACAGTCACAATACTACTCCCTCTGCTGAGTAAGTGTAGACTTGCAGTACCTCAGGCTGTTAGCCATTCAGAAAGCTCTTAACAACACACTGAGGGTTCTTACCTGTGATCCCATGCAATGGAAAAGATTATAAATCACACTAAAGCTTCTGCAGCATATGAGAAGTTACAAAACATTAAAGTCTTAGGAATAAGTTCAGCCTCCCCTGTCATATTTGTGTTTTTTGAGCAACTGGAATAAGTACTTTCATGTGTTTACACACTGTTGTCCTCCAACAATAATCTGTTAGATTGGTTAATGGTGAAGTGTAATTTTGTACGTGGGTTACTTCAGGCAAAAAAAACCACAAAAAAACCCCCGCACACTTAAATTACCATAACTTTTTACCCACTTAATTTCAGTATGGTTTCTGGTCCCCCCTCCCTTTCAACTTTGACTCTTCAAACTCAAATCTTTTGCTCAAGTGTTATTTTTTTTGTCACTTACCACCAAACTTATTGAATCCTCCACGTTCGCCCATTCTGATGAAGAGGAAGAGAGAAATGACACGCACTGAAGACTGGTGTTGACAGCGATTTCTCTCATTGGGTAGTGGGTAACCTTCACTCTCAGTCTCTTCATTAAACCCACCCCTCTGCGTTTGCCACATGTCCTTATGAACCCCTACTTAATCTTGTTCAGAGTGTCCTGAATAAACCTTGAGGACAGGAGGCCAGTTTAAAGACCTCGTCTTTATTTGTTCAAAGCAACTGAAATTTGCCATTTTTACCCCAAATTTATATCAAGTCTTTCAGTACTTGTATATTCCCATTCTGTTTCATCATACAACTTGGTTTTATGTCAATTAACCAACCCAAACAATAACACCTCTGATCCCTGGATTGGTGTTGGTTGTCTTTTAGGTCTCAGTCAACCTTTACTCTTTACCACAAATGCAGCAAATCCCAAAGCAGGTGTTTTTTGAGGCTTTTATTATCACCCAAATTATTGGTATTTTTAAATTTTTCTTTCCTCCAACTACAAGAAAACTATTAACTGTCTATAGACTTCCCCATTTTGGCATTTCCCCAAAAGATGGCTTAAGAGCAGAAAGCCAGCCTGGAGAGAAGGTAAAAGCCTAGGAGAAGATTCAAAGATTGATTAGCAGAGTATGACACAGTAATTGTCAGGGCGGGTTGGGAAGGGGGTGGTAACAGGTGAGAAAAGCAGGTGATGGCAATGTTTTGTGGCATGTAGCGTGAGGGGGCAGAGTCAAGGCCATGGTTCACTTGGCATGGAAATTCATCTTGTAGACAAAAACACCACATTGGTTTTGAACTTTACAGTGTGTAGAGGGCTTACTGGCCGAGCTAGCTGACTTCTATTTATACAACATTCAATGTCTAGAGCAAAAATCTAACGTATCTAGTTGTGGTGTTGTGTATGTTGTGTTTTAATGTTGGGTAAATTTGTCTTTCTAATAGTTATGCCTCTGCCTTTAGTTTACATTTAAACACTTGCTCAGTTTGTGCCTTTTATAAATAACAGATACACCTTCATATTGGGATGTGATGTCTGGTATAGAAAGGTGTCCCAAGACACAAGCACCAGTAGCTTTTTTTTACTCACTTTTACTAATCTTAAACCAAGATCACTCATCTTACCTTTGTTGAACACAGGAAGATATCAGCTGATCAGTGCATAGTGCTACCTGACTGATTAAAGGACACTGTGATGGGGACTGAGCTCCAAACATTGTAATGGGTAAGGAGATTTAAATATAGTCCACAATGGATGAGAAAATGTACAATGGAATGGCAAACTAATTTGTCTAGGAGTTCATCACCAACATTATGGGGTTACATAGAAGTACATGAAATATTGTGCATCCTCCATCAGACAAACAAAACTTTAACTTACCACACCAGTTTCTGCTTCATGTGTCATGTTTTGGGTTTATATGAGTATACCGAAGCTGTGATCTATTTCTCAGTATCTTTGCATTTCTTACCTTTCTATGTTACGTTGGTACAGAAACACAAGTTGAATTTCAGTCTCTTTAACTGGAAATTAGCTTGTAAATGCAACAATGTGTTGCAGTCAACTTTCCAGCCACCACAAATCCATTTTCAACCTGTGTTTGATGCAATTATGTTTAGTTTGACAGCAAAAAGTGCATATTTAAAAATAAATTATAAAGTATTCCAGTGTTGTTGGTCATTACAATCTTTCATGCAAAGCTGAGTTTGACTGTGATGATACCAACTTTTTTTTTTTTCTAATGAGGGAGTGAAAGTTCAGGACCAGTAATTTCGTGGTTGAGCACACGCACAAGGAGCATTTACAGGACAAAGATTTGCACCACGTATTGTGAGGTAACAGCAGACACATCACCATGCACCGTGTACAGCTAAATCACCATGAAAACTCACCATCAGATAGTTGTACGTTGCATTTCAGTTTAAATGTGGTTTGCTAGTTGTTGTCTGTTTTAGTAAAACTTTTACAGTGAGACACTGTAGTGTCTGTAGTGTAGATATTTGCTATTAAAACCCTCATATTTGTGCTGTTTACATTTATAAAATAAACTTACAAGTACATGTAGTAAACCTGTTTATGGTTGCGCTTAGTTTTTCGTTTCATCCCACCTTCTCTCTTGCTGTTGTACAAGAAGAATCACTGAAACAAGGGCCTTTACTCAAATAACTGCCAGTGGGGAAGGGGTAAAGTTTCATACTGAAACTTTAATTTCTAAGATTTCAAACAGAAACAGAGATAGAAGCAAACTGAAATCTATTAGACACGATCAGCCAGTGCAACTGTAAAAGGCCTGAACTGATGTAAACAGTGACTCATCCTGGTTCATGTTGTAGCACTTTCATACATTCAAGGATCCATTTTTAATGATTCTTATGAGTAAAATTTGCATGTTCATTGCACCTTCTTGCTTTTGGTGGTAATAATCATGATGCTGAAATTGCTGGCTTTTGACCAACATTCAGCCACAAGGACCTTAAGTCCAAACCCCTGTTTAATGTGATGTCGCTCTGAACTTTACCCTGTTTACAAGCTCAGCTCATCATCTGAAACACGACCTTTATGTTGTGCTTGGACACAGGCAACAGTGTTCGGAACAAATACAATGTCCTTCTGTGGGCGTTAATTCAAATGACTGTGGTTGATAATCTGTGGTTTAAATGGACGAGTCCAGCAAATCGTGATAAAGATTTTCCCAAATGGGTTTTTCAGATGCAATGAACAACAGTAAGGCACAGTTTATTGCATGAACAATTATACTATTAATATTGTGATACTGAGTTCTACCACATCACCCAGCCTTAGCATCCAGACAGTGATGGATTTGTGACAGTGATAAGGGCGCACACATCGATACCACACTATAAGACATGTGCCCAGTTTAGAGTTTTAGAGTTATATTGATACCAGCAGTTAAAAGCACCTGTGTCACCTTAGATCATGTTCTGGACACACTCTCTTTAGTGCATGTACCCTCTGTTTCTCTGCTGCTGTCGTGTTTATGTGTGCAGCGATTGCCATGTTAATTCAGGGAATTCACACATTTTAATATTTAACATTAAAATTCTTTTTTGTTTTAACAAGCATGTGATTCATTAACAATCAGAAGAAATGCCTGATGTTTGCGAAATCACAAAGTGGTAATAAAAGTGTATTCAGAAGTAGCCTGTTCATGACACCTGGCTTCTCCCTGTCATAGTACAGCAGCATCTTTTTATAATAACAAGTAATAGGATCAATATTGATTCTCTCTCTCTCTCTCCCTGAATTTCCTGTCTATCTCTCACTGTGGCTATCAAAATAAAGACAAAAATACCCAAAAAAGATAACTTAGAAAATAGTAATAATAATAATATTGATTCTTGCCCCGGTATTATTTGGTAGGGGATTTTATGTTATACCCAGAGCTGCAGCACAGACTGTATCTGCAGTTTAAGATGCAGGTGCACACATGGAGAGCTGAGGACATGACGTGTACTTGTTGTCATTATATTTCTCTCTAGTCCGCTTCAAGTCCACTTGGAGTAGCGGATGCACAGTTGGTGCCCTTACAGGGACGTGCACACAGCCTCACTTACACCCTCTGATGACGACATTTATGTCACACGGATCATTGCGTACTCCTTAATGGGGAAAGTAAAACACTAGCTTAACACAAGACGTAGTTTTAATGTATGTACGCGTTCACCTAAGGAGGGTGCATGTGTGGCATACCACTCTCGAAACAAAGACTTGTGCAGCCATCACTGCAGCCAGAAAACTTATCAGGCTTTGTGGCAGTGTAGGAGTTCTTGAGATTATTTTTCCTCAAATGTGAGTGGGAGGGGAAATTTTGACACATCAGCACACACCTCTCAATTGCTTTAGCATGTAGCTACAGATGTGGAACAGTAGCCACTCTCGTATTTTATCTCTCTACACAGATCCATGTGTGACCAAAGGTGAGAAAACATTTACATGCATCACTGCCCACAGGTCCAGTGACCTTTCATAAGTCCAGGAGACGCACCAAGACAGAACTGATAACATGGACACTGCATGGTTTTTAAACACTTACCCCATGCCTCCTCTTCCTCTTGGTCCACCTCGCCCACCTCGGTCAAAACCACGATCATATCCGCCGCCTCCGCGACCTCCGAATCCACCCCCACGGCCCCTTCCACCACGGCCATCCTGACCTCCATAACCTCCATCAGGACCACTGTATCCTCCACCTCCTCCTCCGCTCATCGGTGGGCTCTCATCTCCGTATCCTGAGACAAAGTTGAGACAATCTGACCTCAACAGACTTTACTATTTGAGAGTGTGACTCACATTCTGAAGGCCACCACAGTTTTTAACTGACATAGTTTTAATTAACAGTACTACAATCTACAGCAAACAGCACAATGTTTTTCCAGAAACAATGTCCCAGCTATTTACAATAAGGCACAGTGTGCGAGCAATTTTCTACACTTTTCTTAGGAACCACTTTTTTAGAGAAGAAGTCCCTCTGGAAATCTGGTCTGTTGATTATCCTGAGTGGTAAAATTTGCACAAATGTCTAAAGTTCATTTTTGTTCCCTGCTGAGGTTATGACATCTTTTCACTCCCCCCGAAAAAAAACTAAAGACACAATTTATTAATGAAAGTGTAAACTTTTTTCCTCACCTCCACCTTGACCATACTGGCTCTGCTGACTGTAGCTCTGTGGGGGAGGGGAGTTGTAGCCTGGAGGCTGGTTGTAGTGACCTCCTCCATGTTGAGATGGTTGTTGGTGGCTCCCACTGCCGCCATATCCACCAGTCTGACCTCCACTGCTCCCATAACCACCTCCGCTCTGTCCACCACTGGGTGGCTGGTTATAGCCAGGGGCCTGTGTGTTGCCTTCATAGCTGCTGAAGGTGAGGAGAAGAAGACCATCACTCATAGAAATGCAGCTTGCTGGGAGAAAAACCTCAACTGGGCACTGTCTTGGTGTCACAGGGCTGGATTAGAAATCTGGTACTAAATAAAATGCCAGAAGAGATCAGCACTGTTAACTTTGAAGTATTTAAGGCACTTACCATGAATATTTATAACACTTTCTGGAAGTATTCCACACTAATGAGGCACTTCTGGGTAAAGTCCTCCTCCATGCAGGTTTATGTACCTCCCTTTTTCTTCTTTATGAACCAAACCACCACCTTTTGCCTCCCTCCCACTTTGGAAATGGGATTGGCCTCATGACCATATCCGGTCCATCTCCTGTATGTGTGGCTGCTCCACTGACTGATATGTTTGTGTATGCATATCACTGGTTGTCTATTATATCATGTAATCTTTACAAAAAAAAGTTTTGACCTCTTGACTTTGACTTTTTCCTTTATCCATGCACTTTGAGAGATTTTGCCAAAAGAACTCCCCCCAGAAATGGTAGATGGTAGAAGCTTACCCTGCAGAGGATGAAGGGGGCTGCTGCTGGCTGTAACCAGAGAAGGATGACTGCTGGTTGTAGCTCATGCTGGAGGGCTGGTTGCTGCTGCTGTAACCTCCAGAGCCGTAGGACTGACTGGAGTGATTATAACCACCCCCACCACCCTGATTAGAGGGTGGAGAACCGTAACCTCCTGGGAGAACAGGGAAGACAGAACATACAATTAAATTCATCTATATCACAATGAGTGACTGGAAAACTGTGGTTTTGGACAGTAACTGAGTCTGACTCTACCTGACTGGGGTTGACCATAGCTGCCATAACCTCCCTGGCTGTAGGAGCCAGAGCTGCTGTCCGAGCCCTGGTTGTAGCTGCCGTAGCCCTGCTGGCTGTAACTCTGGCCAGAGGACTGACCATAGCCCTGGTTAGCACCACCACCGCCACCTCCACCACCACCTCCACCTCCACCATAGGACCCATAACTGCAAGTGGTTCAAAACAAGTACCAAATACAAACATGCTGTTTACAAAATGTTATCCAGTGAGAGTAAACACAGTATGTCAGTAAGTTCCCAAAATAATCAGAATGGATTAGGTTTATTTCTTTGATAATTATTTGTTTTTTTTATGATTTATGACATTTCTACTCATACTTTTAAGAGAATCAAGGAAGCTCTTTATGTATATGTTTCCAAACTAAACAGATGTACAGTCTCTACACAAAAGGCTGAGAACCTCTGGTTGAACATTAGGTGAGTGTTACATTACTTACCCCTGGGCAGATGCTTGGGAATATTCTATGGAGTAAACAAAACGGGGTGTCAATATTATGAATTATAATGCAGTATACATTCTACAGTAAATGCTGCTACGCTTCACAGAATCAGTTAGTAGACTGTTGAAACTTGCTGGAGTTGTGTAACAAATCACAGTGAACATCACGTTTGAATTACTTTCTGATAAGAGTTTGAATGGTATTACAGCCGAAGTGGTGATTTCTTCTGCCTAAAACAGCTGTGATCTTCACCTCGTCATCATTTCACTGACAAATTTCTATACCTGTGTCTGCAGCTCCAGAATAATGTAATTCTGACACACACTGACACAATGCTCAGGGTGACGGATTATACAACTCAAGTCTGTGAACGGATTTTCATTCTGTAGTGAAATGAATTATTGCTAAAAGAGGCGTCAAATAGCAAAAAATAATAATAAAAATAAAAATCAAACACAGCAGCGTGGTTTGCTTAATGACATGGTGTGGTGGCTTGGATGTAGAGCGTATGTGGTTTATAATTAATAGGCAATAAACACCTGATATGATCCTTTATTATTGTCGTCTCTTATATTACACCTTACTGTATCGTCATAACGGCTCTTATCAGTGTTTTTTCCCTCCATGTGTCCGCAGTCTGTTCACCGTGAGGCGGGGCCGCCATTGGAAACTGGGTCAGTGGTACAAGGACCTGTTAGCCCGATAAGCTAAATGTTTATAACCCGTAACAAACTCGAATTATCGCGACGCCAGGAGCAGGTCTGTCGGTGTTAGCTTCCCGGTGAGGGTTTCTTCCAGCCGGACAAAAGATGTTTCAAAGGTTCTTATCAATTCTAGCCCACAAATAAAAATTTAAATTTAAAAAAAAAGAAAAGCGAACGCCTAAATTTTAAACCCATATAATTCGCAGCTAGCTCATAACTAGCATTAGTTAGCATTAACCGCTAACTAGCAGCTAGTCCCCGGTACCGGCACCGGCTCATCTCGGTGAGGATATTTCAGTGTTAGCTAACCGGCTTCAACCTTCGTTGTCCTCCAAACACAGGACAGACATTAGCCGTGTTTCTTACCGTTAGACGCCATTTCGACGGACGATGAACAGCCGTTAGCTCCGTGCGAGCTCTATCACAGCGCGCCGTTAACGGACCGAGCGCACCGAGGAGGAGGAGGGGGATGAAGATGCCCGAACACCGGTGTCCTCTCCACAGCTCCGTGCAGTTTCTCCAGCGGCCGCAGGGTGGCGCACTGAAGGTGAACAGACACAAATATACATACACAGACCCAATTTTATATATACAAATCATGGATGTATTTTAAGACCTTATTATTATTTATTATTGTTATTATTGTTCTTATAATACATCCATGATACAAATATATATATATATAACTGAGTCTTCTGGATTCTGCCTGTCCTATTTTTTCCAGTACTGTGTGCTTCAAAAATATAAAAGTGATAATAATTTATTTAGAAAGCACTCATCAAAACCAGAGCTTACAAAGTGCTTTACAAGGACAGGATAAAAAAAAGAAAAGAAAGATAAAACACATGAATTTTACATAAAGAACTGTTTTGATTCTAGACTACATTCACTGTCAGTATTTCCCCTGGTATTCTAATATTCACGGTATCATATGTGGAGAATGTCTGAAGTTAAAGACAATTGTTGGATCTCCACCTTTTGTGGTTCACTTTATATCACACTGCAGTGTTACCTATCAGTGATTTAATCAAACGTGCACATTGTCTCCCTCTGAGATTCAAGCAGCATCTGTGCACCACAGATAATTCACAGATAAAACAGCAAAATGTTCCTTTAATATCTGCAGCTCCATCAAGCTGAAGTGGTTAGAACAGAGCTGTCCATAAGAAATGTTTTTAGTGGCAAATTTTGTGCCATCTTTGTTATTAGTTTAAGTTAGACTTAAATATGAAAAGTAAAGGTTATATACCAGCTCTGGTGCTTTATGCTTCAGACTGTTCTGTGGTTATTCTAAGGGGAAATAAAGAGAAGTTTCTTCAGTACTGAATCTGTCTTTCTACTGATAGAATTAAGTGGTTGCTGTGTTTTTTCTATTAAACTTTTTTCTAATTTTCTCTTCTTATTTAAACCATTTGGTTCTGGTGTCTCTTAGTATTTTAAATTCAGCTTTTTTTGATTCATCACATTCAATTCAGTGGACACTGTTCACTTCTGTCTCATGCATTTCTGAGTTGCATTCTGAGTTTTGGGTAAATCCCCCTTTTTTTGACCCATGACTCTCAGCCTCTCACACCTTCCTTTTCCTCCATCTTTCTCCAGAGAACAGACACAAAGGTAGAAAACTGGCCTCAATATCACAGTGGCCAGAGAGAGCTCACCAACCCACAGGATCCATCTGAGTAATGGGCCACCGACAAACTAGTGCACACACCCCGAGGGAATGATAGCTCAACACAGCTGGCCGAGGGCAGGCCGACACAGTGGCACCAACACAACATACCTATGCTTAATTAGGTTTGGGTCTGTTTTTCTGGTCACAGTGACACCTGCCATTGCTGTAAAGGTTGTTCTGAGTGGGTCAAGTTTCACCTGAATTATTTAGGTCACAACTATACGTGTGTATGTTGAATGGAGAGACAAAGAAGTGACTTGAAAGTGTCACAGTCACAGTGAGGATCTGCAGCACTCACTCCATTTAAATTAATAGCCAACACACAGAAAACTGAAGATATAATGACAGTAATTAGTATGATTCACAATGACTGTGTAGGCGAACTGCTATAAAACAACTCCTTATCAATACAATTATCACCAATACTATTGTAATAATCATTAATCAGTGTAATTATATATTGAGTTTGACATATTGATGATTTATTAACTGGTCTGATTTTGTTTTAGCCACTAATTTAAAGAGTCTGGTAGTTGATGACTGTGACCACTGGAGGGCAGTGAGCAGTGATTATTCTGAAACTACTCTCCACAACCTGCAGGGAGACTTCCCTCACCACGCCTGCAACATTTTACCAGAGAATAAACCCAAATATTTGAAACATTAAAAACAAACAAACAAACAAACAAAAAGGATTAAAAAAGGAGGAAAAAACTGAACAAAACAATATAAAGGTTTAGGGACCCCACAATGTACTTGTTGATTTTTCAGTCATGGACCAACATCAGATTCACACGCTTCATTGTTTGGGGTAACAGAGCTTTTGAGATTTTTTTGTCCCGTTTATTGCAGTAATGTGATTTTATTTCATTTGCTGAATGGTGAAAGTTGTCATCAGGGCATCTTAATTCATCTTTCATCCCAGCAAAATTACATATGTAGGGACATATACAAGAAACTTCTACACATAACAGGCTCACTAGAGCCTGCAGGGGACAGTGTAGTGCTCTATACTCAGGCTTCTACTTACGGTTTCTCCAACATTTATTTTGATCCACAGGATATGAGATTTAAATTTATAGGTTTCCTCCAGTCTCCACCACCTGTCCTTCAATTTAAGGATATTGGCCGGGTCAAGATTTCTACTTGGGCAGCACAGTGGTGCAGTGGTTAGCACTGTCACGTCACAGCGACAAGGTCATGGATCCCCTCCAGGTACTCCAACTTCCTCCCACAGTCTAAAGACCTGCACATTAGGTTAATTGGCAATTCTAAATTGCCTGTAGGTGTGAATGTGAGCATGACTGGTTGTTTGTCTCTGTGTCAGCCCTGTGATAGACTGGCACACCCTGTTCTCACCGAGTGTCAGCTGGGATTGGCTCCAGCCCATCCACAACCCTGTAGGACTAGCTGTATACCTACTGGATAGATTTCTACTTGTTAACAGATACAAGAAAAAAAAAAAAAAAAAAATCTAATGTGCAGATTAGCATAAAATTTACTGAGCACATTTCTGCTCTCCAGGCAAAGAATCCTTTTTAAAATGAGTTAAACCTCTACTCTTTCCTTTGGTAATCAAAACTGTGACATATGCTGCTGCTGAGCAACAGAAGTCACCTAATCAAACCAAGAAACACTACACAGGCCAGTGAAAATTCATTTAAATCAAACTTTATTCATTTTCTTAAAGATCTCCAATAAAGACAAATAATGACATGAGCTGAAAGACGGACCAGAAAAAAGGAGACAAGGAGATAAGAACACATAAATAACAAGTACAGAGAAAAGTATGACTGACAGGGACACAGTGGGACAGGTCTATTTACACAGAAACACCCCACACCAGTAACACGTGGGGTTTTTAATAGAAGAGCTAATAGACCACAGAGTCCAGCTAGCAGCGGTACAGCAGTAGGTTTATAACTAGCAACAGTTTCACTCCTGATGAGCTCTGCTTTAAAATCCAGTTTTGTTTTCAGCTGCGTTTAAATACAACCAAAGCAGAATATGCAAAAAACCAAAATTGTTCTCACATGACGAAAAAAAAAAAAAAAAAAAAAAAAACCCTTCCTGTGAGGAATCTGAGAGGTTGATAATGATGCAGTAATGCTACAAAAACTGCTCAGTAGTCACTTTGTCTAGAGGGAATGGCTTAAAAGCATTACTGACATCTTAAAACGTAGCACACTTAAAGAAACAGAAGGAAGAGTTTCACTTGATGTACATGACGGGGGGGTTGTGTGCACGTGTTGCTGAATGTTTCAGTGCTGTGTATGAACAAAAATCAGATAACCTTCATGTGGAGGCTGCATGCATGGCAGATAAATTTATAAGAAAAAAAAAAAAAAAAAAAAAACAGTGGGTGATGATGAAACGTCAAGTGTTGGGAGGGAGAAATTATACTTATTTAAAACGTGTGAATAAGGAAAAAAAAAAAAAAAAGAAAAAAAAAAAGTGTGTCTTGCTCTGTGGCAGAGACCGAGGAGGCAGGAGGCCCGTTTGACTCTGCTCTCCATCTTCCTTTCTTAAAACAACTTCCTTCCACCTTCTATTGTGTTGTGGTTCATCTTTCAGAGATTCCCCTCTTCACCCGCACACATTCATCTACTCGTTCTTCTTCTCCTTCTGTTTGAGGAGTTTGTTGATCTCCCTCTTGGCCATGCCAGCGTACTTTGTGATGATGCCGTGCTGGTTCAGGCCGGGCAGCAGCAGCAGGAAGCTCACTGCAGGCGACACAAAACAACCGTGATGTCAAATGTGAAGGCAGCAGTGGATTAGTAGTCACAGCACTTGTCAGAGAGGCACACTACTCAGCCTGCAGATCCTAAATTCTCCCCCTGTACTTGTTAAATGCCAGAGTTTTTGCAGCTTGAACCATGAGACAGACTGAACAGTCAGGATAAACCATTCATTGATAATCAAAACAGTTGCTGATTGATTTCAGCTCTACGTGAGCATATGAAGCAAAGTGAGAAAAGTCACAACTTTGTTTCACAGTTCTCAAACAAACAATCACATAGGTTAGGTTACTTTATTTGTACCCCTTGGTGAATTTGGTTTGCAGTAAAAAGAGTCAGCAATCTTACATCTACCCGTTTAACACACAGCAAAGACCACACCACATGTAATAAATAAATTAATCATTTAAAAACCAAAAAAACAATCACACCAGCTGTGTGCTGTAACTGTAGTGTACAGGGACATTGGACCATTTCACAGTTTGATTCAGAGAATTCCTGCTCTTTAAAACCGTGATGCCAGAGAAAGATCGATTCAAAACCTTCCTTTCATTTAGCTGGTGACTCTGTTCAAAGCAACTCAGTAAAAATCACAACTGACAGAACAAGAGCTAAACCTCAAAAATTAAGTTGCATTCCTATCAGGTATCCAAGGATGTAGGTGAGGAGAGGAACAACTTCATTATTCTATTTAAGGCTTTTACCAAATGTTTCTGATGCATTCCACTTTTTGTCATCCCAGCAAAGCTATGAGCTGTGGAAACCCCTAATAGAAACCTAGAAACTTGTGAGTTCTTGTTTAACACAGGAAGCTGAGTACATCATATGCTTATTAAAGAGGTTATCACGAGAACACCACTGCTAGGCAACTGACAAATAATGGATGCCACAATATAAACATAACTCCCCATTTTCTTATCGAATTATGTTTTCTGCATTCCAACACCATGATGAGGAACAAGAGTAGACAGTTGAGGAAATCTAAAAGCTCTGTACATGTTCACCTCACCTACTCTGAAGGCATCACTTTAGGATAACTATACAAGTAAAAGGTTGGATGGTGACCACTCAGCATTTTTTTAAAATCCAGATTGATAGTATTGTGGAATTAAAGTCGTCAAAACACGAAAGCAGAGAGTGACTCACATGAGTCTTAAGAGCAACTTAATCTCAGATTAAAATACTGAATAGTTTGTTGTTTCAGAGTCATGCATTCTCTGAAGTCATTTCTACCCTACAGATTTCCCATCAGATAATTACTGACATGTCTCAGCTTACATAACGGACGACTGGCTCCCACACAGGCAGGCAGACCGGCTGACACACCAACCGCCACTTTCCCTGAGGCACCACTGTGCTGCTGCTGACAGGAGTGTTTGTCCTAAATTTACAGTATAACTGAGAAGATTTAAGGTTTCACTCCTGTTTTGGTTCCAAACTGCAGACTAAAGGGATTAGTACCTTCCTCAATGCCTGCTATTAATAATGAAGAAAAGAACAGCACAGACTTATTAATGCCGTTACTGTAACCGTCTGCTCTCCCAGGGATCCAGGTATTGATCCACACTATTGCTGTACATCTGAGTCATAGTACCAGGAAGCCTGGTGATAGCTCACGTGATGACGCTTTCTACAGCATCAGTGCTGCAGTGTTAAACAGCTGCCACTGAATCCATTTAAAAAAAAAAAAAAAAAAAAAAAAAAAAAAAAAAAAAAAAAAAAAACACACACACAGCAGAAGCAGAACTGCTGACAACATCACTTCCCGTTTCTGCCATGTCATGTGTGAACATCTGTAGTTCACCCCAGCCGCAACATTTAAAGCATAAACCTAGACACTACAGCGAGTGCAGCAGGAAAAGGACAGAGATGAATCTCATCATATTGGGCGATAAAGCTTCATTTTAAAACCAATGGATTTATTTCCTCCTAAAGGTACAAAACCACACAATAGATGTTTGACCATTAAATATCAAGACTCCTCCACTTAGATCTGAAGTTTAGAAGCTGAGATCTATTCCACGTGAACACCTTCAACTCCTCAATTCTCAAAGACTTGATCTGCTTTAAAATGGCCTCTGGGTGAAGAGATTAACATATTTCAGGGAAATGTTAATCCTAACAACCATTTTAGACCAGTAAGTTTATATCTTGGAGTTGAGTGAGATTAAATAAACCAAACCTAATCCACCTGCTCACTTAGAATCAAAATCTTTGTCATAACATATTAAGAGCGACTGCACCAGTGTTGTATGGTACCTCAACATTTCAGAATGTAACCAAAAACCAAACCACAGGTTTTTCAGGAAGAAGAGCTCACACAAGTGACAGAATACAGGAAATAAATCCATCAACTTTTGGGGAAAGGCCCAATGATGGTCACAGTGGTGATGAAATCCTGTGTCATTCACCAATGCAGGAGGCTAGTAAAGGTAAACAGGTACAATTACTCAGAGTTGTAATGTACTCACCAATCAGGTAGGTGAGGAACAGGTTGTGCACCTGCTGTCCGATCCAGGCCACTGCCAGCAGGCTGCTGATCACTGAGGCAAAGTACTGTGGAGAACAGGGAGGTCACATTACAGTCAACCCACAAACTGTGGCATCCAGACTGCATGCAGAGCATCAGTGAGTTTAAAGGAACCACTCTTCAGATGAACTGCAACATAGCTTATTTTCATCAGCAGAGCATATGCTGTTTTGAAGCAAGCAACAAAACTGTCATTGAATTAAAGAATGTAGTTTAAGAGAGAGTGTGTCTAACAGTGTTAAGGCACGCTGTGAAAAAACCCGGTTATCACAGCCTGTAACCCAGTTTGAGCTCTGCTAAGTGGAGCAGCAAAGCCACATCAGCTGAGGATATTTTTATCTGGAGCGCAGAGAAAGCTTGCCATTGTAATAAACAGATAAGGGTCCATTTATGGCACTACTGCAGCCAGTGCATCACAGCATACAGCTCATTTTGATGGCTACAGTATGCAATGGTCAGCTTATGTGTTAGTGTTGGGATTTTAAATGTACCATTTTGGGCTTCTCCTCCTTGAGGGAACAGAGACGCTTCCACCAGCCCACAACCCGACGCTGGGTCTTCACCAGGTTACCGCAGATCTCATGGAAACGCTGCTGCTGCTCAGTGGTCCTGCACATGAGGAGAGGTTGAGGACAAGGGTGTGATTAAAAAGACAAAACTAATGTAAGTTCTTGGAAAAAAGAGTACGTGGTCAGTTAAAGCAGAGATCAGGAGGATGTTTGTAGAAAAATTAACTACAACACTGTCTCGTCATCAAGAGGAAGCCTGTAAATTCAAAAAGTTCACTGTGGTTTGTCACATTAAGACAGCTATCCACACTTGTTAACAGCTCTTTATAGAGCAGGTATTTGCAACAACTTAAAAGTTTAAACCTCAAAGTTCCCTGACTGCATAGCTTAGAGAACTTATTTCCCCAATATGAGCAAAGAAAAGAAATCCCCAGGTTTCATCAGATTGTTCACTGTGTGTAATCTCCATTAGAGCTGAAATGATTGGTAAATTGACAAAAGGAACCAGCGAATAAAAATATTCACTGGTCTGACTGTTTTCTTAGTCCTGTCATGTAGTAAACTGGAGTATTGACTGTTGACTGGACACAGGCTGTTTGGAGACAGCAACTCTGGGAAGTTATGATGGGCAAGAAGAAAATAACCAGACTGCTTAGTAATGAAAATATTCTTTAGTTGCAGGTAAGTAAAACCCACAAACCTGCAGAACAATGTCCTTCAAAGAAGCAGAGATGAAGACCTGATTGAGCAGAAGCTTTCTCTTATATCCCCATAACAAATAGCCAGGTAGCCAGGTGTGAATGGTCCAAAAAAATGCTATAAGACTAAAGGGATAAGACACTGGCAGGGGTGAGAGAAGGGCAGGAAGAGGGGCAGCAGGGAAAAGTGGCCTTCAATTTCTGCTGAGCCATCGTTCCCTATTTCAGTCCTTGTTGTCAGGGAGCCAATCGACAAGCGTGACCGGACTGATGGCTCCTTTTAACTGAAGCAGACACTCCAGCTATATCTGGCTGACTCTGCAGGAGTCGGAGCAAGTCACAGTACAATCTCAAATAATCTTCAGACTCTACAGATCAATAGCTACATTTCCCTCAGCTATATCTAAAAATATAAAGTTGCCTTTTAAACCCAGCTGGACAAGTGAGTCCCCACCCCCACCAAACTCATTGCCTGCATTCAGAAGGTCAGTGGTAACGCACTGGGACACCAGTAGATGCATAGTGTAGCATGCAGGGAACACCATGAAGACTCATCACTGTTTATCTGAGTAACCGTCACTGCTGCTCCTTGCTGAACAGACCCAACAAGTCTGCTGCCATCTGTGAAATGTGCAGTAATGCAAAAGGGGGAAGAGGGTGAAGGCCATGCTCTGCTGATGCAGAGAGGCTGAAGGTGTCTGGTGGGGAACAGACGTCTAACACACTGCCAACTGCAGTCTGTTACTCTATCCTGTCCTGGGTGTCTGGTTCTCACCATCAAATACACACAGCTGAGTCAAGAGGCTGTTGTAAGCACTGGATAATGTCAAAGCCCCATGAAGTGGATGGACACCCTATAGGACTGGTTTCAGGTGACAGCTTTCAGACTGTCATATTAGGTATGGCAAAAAGAAGCCTGCTGCGCCCCCCTCCTCCCTCCCAAAGTAATACTGAAATGGGTCTTTGGCTCATGAGTGGATATAATTTGTGTCTTTGAGTCTATGGGAATGCACATCTCTAAATTTCAATGTTAATCCATCATTTCCTCTTCAGGCAAAACCTGCTTAAGTTGTGCAACCTCAGATTTTGTTGTGGAAACACCCACTAGGATTTGATTGTATGCAGCTGCTGGAATCCAGAAGTTATTTCAATGATGACCAGCAGCAGGAACTATGGCCCATTTCACTCCTCAGATTTGTTCAGCCACCATCATTTTGAGAAAAGCTGCCATCATTTTCCATAAAAAAAAAAAAAAAGGACAGAATAATGACACCCCATGAAGCGGTGCATTTGTCCAACCAGTTGTAGGAAAAGTTCATGTTGATATCCAAGTGCAAAAGAGAAAATTCCATGACTAGTAGAAACCCTACCCCAAAACAGAAGAACATATTGTTATAGATTGGAAATAAATTTGACTTTGTAATCAAATGAAAAGAACACATTTAAATTTTTTCCAACACCATTAAAACTTTCATCCTCAAGCTCTCACCACTTATTGGAGCCAAAGACTCGGGGTGCGAGGGTGGGCACCAGGTAGTCAGCAAGGCAGAGCAACATGACGGTGCAGGAAAGCCCAGTCAGCACTGACGGGTCCAGGTAGTAAATCAGCCTGGTGGAGGAAGACAGAGCAGTCAGTCATGGTTATAAAACCAGTTTCACTCCAACTGCTCAAACTGAAATAAGAGCATTTTGTACCATGTCACATAATTGAAAAGACGGGTCTATTGTTCACGACCAATATCCCACAGTTTAAATAGCTGCTTGTCGAGAATGAGAGACCCCTGCATATGTAACATGAAACTATTATTTTAGAAACCATCTGACACAAGGATTGTACCAGAGATTAATAGGAAGGGTGTGTGCATTTGGGAATATTAAACAGGAATGCATTGTGTTAGCTAAACTTTAACTGAAAACAGACTGTTACTGTTCTAGTCTGAAATCTAGACCTAAAACATTCAAGAATTACTTTGACAAACTAAAGAATGTAGCAACTTAAGGTCCTTTATCAAAATCTAATCTGGTATCATCTGGTTTCCTTCTTCTGACTTTGTGTTTTAACTATGTGGGAAACCTTAACATAACATTTGGACCCAAGCACTTCCACCGACATTTTAAACCAGTGTGAAGTAGCTCAGTTAGTGTAGATACTCCTTGTCTTTATTTTGTTACAGCTATGTTTCACTGCTGAGAGGAAGGAAATGTGTGCTATGCCAAATATGTGCCCAGCTGCATGTACCCCTGTGACACAGCTCACAGTAAAATGGACTCACAGGAAGAGCACGGTGGTAGCGCCCATCAGGGCCCCAGGGAACCAAGGCTTCTCCCAGCGCAGGACGCGATCCCCAGCTAGGATCACTTCGCCCCAGCCCTGCAGTTGCTCCTCCAGCTGGGCCGTTTCCTGAGCCTGAACACAGAATTACACACATTACACACCAGACTAATAACCACATTACTGTTCTTGAAGCTTAGCACTAATATCAGATAGTGTATGTATGTATGTATGTATGTATGTATGTATATATATGTATGTATGTATATATATATATATATATATATATATATATATATATATATATATATATATATATATATATATATATATATATATATATATATATATATATATATATATATATATATATATATATATATACACATATACATATATACACACATACACACATACACACACACACAATCTGATATTAGTGCTAAGCTTCAAGAACATAGACGTATAAATAATTTATCTGTTCCAGTCTAGTTAACCTGGATTTACCATGCGCATGTTTTTTCCTTACCCATTCCTATAACTCAAAGCACGGTTTAAAATAAAATGTCTTCGGTGGTACGAGTGCAGTCTGCATATTCCAACCTTGAAATTATTTTTTTGTTCTGATAGATTTCTACCTGTGGGGGTTTATTTTGTAAAAAAAAAAAAAAGTACCCTTAATTGAAAAATGAGCAATGTCTTTTAGTCTTGAGTCTTGTTCTTGGGTGTGCGCATTTGACCACAGGCAAGCCAACGGTACCCTATTTTCCATCAATGCCATGACTGTTTAGGATATCCAGCCAAATTGACTAAAAGATCGGCGCTAACCACATATCAAGCTGCATCGAGGGAGAATATCACAACGCCACTTCAGGCTTTTGCTCTTAGGCTACAACAACTGCAGCAGTTATCGTTATCGCCCGTTAACAGACAAGGGAAACGTCTCCGCCAAAGCTTACTGGGTAAAGCGTATTAAACTAGCTAGCTAACAGGCTAGCTGCCGTTAGCCGCTGTCACCGTCACTGGTCGGACAAGCGAAAACTAAACAATGAAACAAAATCTATGGTTTGGCTACTTGCGACTTAGTGGTGCAAAGTTCACTTTAACTGAGCAAATCTTTAAAAAAATGGCATCCTCGGCTGCGTGAAGGCCACCGGATTAGCAACAGCAGTTTATGCTAACGTTAGTGTGACAAACACACCCACAACTCGTAGAACCCTTTAATCCACTACTGTAGAAAATCTGGGCAATACTCACTATCATATTTGCGCTTTTGTTGTCTTCAGTCATCGTTACTGAACCAGCGTCGATTGGAGTTTTATCGTGATTTTTCTAACGTATTTCGTAGAGAAACGACCCCGCAGAGCAGCAGCGGCACACACGCTCCCTCCGCTGGCCTCAGCGTCACTAACGGTCGAGTTCTGGCAGGAAGTTTTTATCTCAAAATTTGCGTCAAAAACATGCCGATGGCATTCTGGGAAATGTAGTCTTGATCGTCTCAGTTGTGCCAAACAGTTTAGAGCTCACTGAATTATTGTTGGTATTTTTAAATAGATACAATGTCATTAAGTTTGACCAAATGTGAAGCTATTAAAACGGATTGAGTGTTAGACACCATCTGACACAAAATGTACTGTGAAAAATATATTCGAGCGATTTAATTTAATTGTTATGGAATACAGGTGTGGTGTTTGTGGACCAATCAAGGAGGACCCGCTTCGACACTGACACTTGACACTGTGATAAAACTGAGCCCTTTCCATGTTTCGTCTAATCTGATCACAGCATGATAAATATAAACATTTCATGTATCTGTAAATCAGTCATTTATTTTACTTTCACTAAACAAAGTGGCGATAATAAACTCTATTGTAAAAACAAAACAAAAACAAAAAGCCCAAAACTAAACAAACAAACAACAACATTCTGAACTTGATATTAACTGACTATAAAACTATAAGATCTCTGGTAGTTTGCATGACTACGTTGTTTTGTCTGATAATTTTACTTTCTGTGTTGTGTTTGACCACAAAAGAATTGAACATTTTGTCTGTAAATTAATTTATAAATTAGTCGATAAATAAATCAAACAAAAAACAAATAGTTCTTCATGCTAATACCTAAAGTTTGGGCTATTTTTCTGGCGAAGTTTCCATAAGGTTTGTGCAATACTGGATTTTGATACCGACCCCTCTGCAAGACAAGGTCTCAAGGTTAAGTTAGAAAATAATACAATTAACCAATTTGCTTAAAAGTAATAGTAATTCTCACTTTTAATCACTAAAATACTCTTTTTATAGTTACACCATCTCACTAGAAACATCTTGAGATGTTTTCTTGTGAATAATTTACTTTTACTGAAATTCAGATTTAACACAGAAAAGGGGGAATTCTACAGTTCTCCAGTCCCCTGAACGCATCTCACTTTAGACTTACGTTCCGTGCGTATGACGTCACTCGGTTTTCCTCTCGTTCCTCCTGTGGTTGGAGACCAGACCGACTAGCTGAAAGCTAACTAGTTGTATATCTTTTTTTCTTCACAGTTGTGATTACACAGTTACTGGGTCGGTTTCGGCGTCTGATTCTACAGGATATTATTTATCGCCGAGCTCAGAGACCTTTTCTCTCCGCTCCCGGAGACAACACTGGTACGTAACAGCTACGTTAGCTAGCTAGCTTAGACAGGAATTGTTCGCTACGCACAAGTGTGGTGGGGCCTTTAGAAACACAAAGCGTTAAATCTACCGAGTGTGAATCAAGTTTAACGTTAGGTAAAGTGTTAGACTCGTTACCTTAACAAAAGTAATGAGTCTAATACTTTATCCGACTGTCTGCCTCAGCGTTAGTCATCATTAATTTGCTCTCTCACCTTCAGACGTAGCAACAGGCCTGTTCTGGCGCACGTGTTAATGCGCATAAAAATGTTTTTTTGCTCAAAATTAGATGTTGAATAAAAATGTGTGTTTAGACCTGAGAAGAGACTCGGAGATTCATTCAATTGTTCATCAGCCCCTTCTGCAACTGCGAGAAACCGGCCACACCAAAAGTGTGCCAACAAAATGCCGCCTGAATTATAACTGTGTCCATGTTTCTGTGATTGTGTCTTTACAGGTGTCTGTAATTTTGTTGACCACAACACAGTCGGCCCAATGATCTTGAGTCGCTGTTGGTGTATTTATGTCAGCCATTTTAGAATAGGAGGTCTCTCACTATTTTAAAGTGCTTTAACTGGCAAAGTGATATATTGTTTTAGTTACAATGCATCAGGTACGTTTAAAGTCAACGGCATATATATATATATATATATATATATATTTTTTTTTTTTTTTTAAATGTTGACCTCAGAGAACCTCGATTAGTGTAAACCTTTGCGTAGAAATAAACTAAGCTAAGCTTCATGTTAAAGCGGACTTACACCTTTCAACCACAGAAAGATGAGGGTTAAAAATAGTGGATGAAATGCGATTGCAGGAAGCAGACATTGACTAATGCTCTTTTTACGGCTTATCATTACCTTTTATTTCTGGTTTACAAAACTACAGAGTGATGGAGACTAAATCCTATTATCTGTTCTAACACTTACTGTGCCTCTATCTTATTTCTGCAGAGCCATGTACAATGGGATTGGCCTGACGACTCCGCGGGGCAGTGGCACCAATGGCTATGTGCAGCGCAACCTGTCGAGCCTGCGGGTCAAACGACCACGGGATGAGCGTGGTGGTGAGCGGGATGAGAAGGACCGGGAGAGGCTGGAGAGTCAGCTCAACAGGCAGCCCAATGCTGACATCTTGGAGCACCAACGGAAGAGGCAGCTGGAGGTCAAGTGTGCGGAGCTGCAAGACATGATGGAGGAGCAAGGGTAAAAAATGCAGTGTTTGCTTTATGGTGCCACAATAAATAGGTTCTCACTAACCTTGACTGAGTTGTACTCACATTTACAATCAATCAACCAGGCTTGAAACAATTAGTCGATCGATTAGACATGAATCTGTAAATTTGTCAACAACTGTTTAGAAAATTGATTAAATTTGTAGGATATTTTTCAAGCAAAAATACCAAAGTCAGTTTGCTGTAGTGAGAGAAAAAGTAAGATAGTGTCATGTATATCAGGATGACTCCTGTAGTTTCTTAAATCCTCTTTTCTGTTTGCATGGTCAGGTATTCTGCTGAGGAGATTGAGGAGAAGGTGAACAGTTTCCGTATGATGCTGCAGGAGAAGGAGGAGCCAGCTCCTGCCACCACTGAGAGACCAACGTAAGTACAAACCAGTCAAACAAGCTGAAATTTGCATGGCTCTATTTTTAAAATGTTTTGTTCAAAATAAAAGCTGCTGTGACCAGGATATGTTGAGAGTACCTCAACTGATAGCAACATCCAGTCTGAGCATGCTCAGTGATGGATCCCTGTGGCCGCACTGTTACACTGTTAGTCCCTTTAATGAAAGAGCATTTCATTGGTTTATACTGCAGCATTGGTAACAGAAGTCTTTCTGGTTTGTTCTCTCTCAGGGTGACAGAGACTCATGCCCTGGCTGCTGCCAACCAGCAGAAGAATGATCGTCTTCGTGCTGCCTTTGGTATCTCCAGCGACTACGTGGACGGATCGTCCTTCCACGCCGACCGCAAGGAGAGAGAGAAGGAGAAGAGGGAACAGGAACGCTTAGAGAGGGAGAGGCTGCAGCAGCAGAAATATACGTGAGTAGGAGAAGCACAAAACACACCCACAGTGCTGGTGTATGTAACAAAGTCATCACTCTTTTTTATTTCAATCTAGCAAAGTATTTAATCCATTGTAGTGAAATGTCAGCTGATGGAGTAACATTTGTCTTGTAATACTTGTTGTCTTTGTCAATCACAAACCCACAGTTCTGCTCTGGAAGAGGTTTATAAAGTTCACCAGTTTGTAGTTAGTGTGGTCTCTCACTGCAGTGTGTTAATATGTACACTCATCAGCCAGCATCAGCTCTGTCCCTGACTCGAGGTATGTTGCCCTTGTTCTCTCAGGTTGGTGGAAGATTCAGAAAGTTCAGATTCTCCTCCCAAGAAGCACGGTCGGAAGAAGAAGAAGAAAAACAGGAACAGAGACAGGTGAGAAAATGAACTTCTTAAAAACTTAAAAGGTATCGACAATGACGAGAGGATCTGACAGGTTTTCGTTTCCTCCCCCAGCGGCTCAGAGAGTCTCTCCCCATCTCCTCGCAGAGAGAAGAAGAAATCCAAAAAGAAGAAAAAGAAACGGTATTCCATGACAGATTCAGTTTTCTAATGGTTCAGCCATTGACTTTACATTGACAGTGATTGTTAACTGGGAAATTTGTCTTTCAGTGAGGCATCGGAAGAGTCAGAGGAAGAAGATAGGTAGGTGTATTTAAATCAACTGTTTATCCAGGAAATCAGTACAGAATCATTGCTTTCTTTCGTGGAGCGGCTCATATTTAAAATATTTCATTGAAAGTAGTTTTTCTTTCTAGTCTCACCACTAAAAAACTGCTATTTAAAAACATTTAGCCATTCTTCACCCTGATCTCTCACCCACTCACAGTTCCTCAGATGAGAAACAGAAGGTGTCGAAGAAGAAAAGAAAAAAGAGTGAAAGTGCCAGTCCTCCGAAAGCAAAGGTGGCACGTCACAGGAGTGTCTCCTCCAGCTCTGCTCACAGGTATGAGATAAAACAGCTCCCACAGCTAAGATCTAACAGAGAGGTGAACCACCCTCGATCCACACTTCAGATCTGGACCTAGGTGCAGCAGGATTTATCAAGAAATGTTTGATGCATGATTATTCATAAATATCTGGGCCCGGGGCAGAAATGTCTGGCTGGGATTAAAGCTGGAGGATTTAGTGCATCAGGAAACAGGTTTGTTTTACCTTGAATTTCTCATGAAATTTCTTTTTTATCATAAAAATTCAACTTCAACCAAGATATGGTCAGTGAATAAATCAGCTGATGTTATGAATACTACTGAGCACTGCCTCAAGGCATCAGCATGGTTCCACACTTGGATCATTAAACAGCATCTGAACCACTTCCACAGTGTCACCACAGTCTAATCGATTCACAAATTATTTTTAAAAAAGTGGTTTTGTACAGTGTTAAAACATTTATGTTGATAAAAAGGAAAAGAGTAGAATGATGCTATAAGGGCTCAGTCAGTAACCTTCAATGTTTGATCTGTACCTCGGCAGAGTTTCGATAATGATTGGTGTATGGAGTACTAGCATTTGCCCTCCCACTCTTAGAATATGACCGTTTAGAACAACTAAAGCCACTTTTGCATTTAAACCTTTTTGCATGGAAATCCAGGGAGTTCTGAGTATCTGTGACATTTTGTCCCCCAGCCAGTCTCCAGCTCCAGTGAGGTCACGTCCACAGGACCAAACGGCAAGAAAAGCTGATGATGGAAGAAGAGAGAAATCTCCAGACAGGAGGAGGCGGGGCTATGAGGAGCACAGCCCACATCGTCAGGGAAGTGACATGGTGAGGCTGAGGCTGCGGGCACTGCTCCATCAACAGTCTGACACACACAAGTATCCCAAACTAAATTTGAACTGATTTGTCTCTTCATGTTCAGATATTTTACTTTATTGTGAACATGAAATTGTTTATGAAATTACATCAACATCTTTTCTTCACCATCTAGAAGAGGTCCAATCTGGAGAGAGAAAAAGAGCGACCAAGCGAGAAGGAGAAGACCTCCACCAAGAGGAGACATGACTCCTCATCCCCTTCTCCGCCACCACAGGCAGAGAGAAGCTGGGAGAGGGAGAAAGGGAGGAGATCCAGAAGCAAACAGAAGGAGAGTGAGAAAGGGAGGCACTCCAGGAGCAGAGAGATACAGAAAGGTAGGCGCTCAAGGAGCATAGAAAACGAGAGGGAAAAGGGGAGGCGTTCAAGAAGCAGAGATGTGGAGAAAGGGAGGCGTTCAAGAAGCAGAGAATTGGAGAAGGAGAGACGCTCCAGAAGCAGAGACGTGGAGAAGGGGAGGCGTTCAAGAAGCAGAGACGTGGAGAAAGGGAGGCGTTCAAGAAGCAGAGATGTGCAGAAGGGGAGGCGATCAAGAAGCAGAGACGTGCAGAAGGGGAGGCGATCGAGAAGCAGAGACGTGGAGAAAGGGAGGCGCTCAAGAAGCAGAGACGTGGAGAAAGGGAGGCGTTCAAGAAGCAGAGAAGTGGAGAAAGGGAGGCGTTCAAGAAGCAGAGAAGTGGAGAAAGGGAGACGTTCAAGAAGCAGAGAAGTGGAGAAAGGGAGACGTTCAAGAAGCAGAGAAAAGAGGGACAAAGGAAAGGAGAATGTCCCTCAGAGGAACAGACATGACTCCTCCTCATCCCCTTCTCCTCCTCCTCCTCGTCCACCTAAACAGGACACCAGGGGGGAAAGGAGCAGAGACACTGAGCGGGAAAACAACAGGCATAAACAGGACAAAAAGACCAGGCACGACTCCTCATCGCCCTCACCTCCTCCTGAAAAGGAGAGAGCAAGGAGGGAGAGGAGTGGAGAGAGGGAGCGCAGGGCTGAGAGGGATCTACACTCAAGGGCAACAAATGAAAGGGACAACAGGAAAGACACCGGGAAGAGACAGGAGAGGGACGTGTCTCCTCGCCAACAGAAAAATGACAGGAGAAGGGACGGTCACCCGTCTCGAGATTCCATGTCACCTGCCTCTCGCTCACCTGTCGCCAATGGACGTCAAAGAGAAAGAGAGAGTGAGAGGAGAAGAGAAAAAGACAGGGAGAGCACTAAGGAGAGGGAAGGGCATCTGAACAAGCAGGAGGAACAAGAGAGAGAGCGGGGTCAAGACAGCGGCAGAAAGAGAGATGAGGTTATTCGATCATCTGCACAAATTAGACAAGATGCATCGAGACCTGGAGAGAAGGGGATGAGTGAAAGACAGGAGAAGACGAGAAGCCCTCCAAGAAAAGAGAAACGAGATGAGAGGGTAAAACAGGCTGAGAAAAGAAAAGAGAGCAGCAGCAGCAGCAGCAGTAGCAGCAGTAGCGGCAGCGGGAGCAGCAGTGGCAGCAGCAGCGATAGCGATAGTGACAGTGATAGCTCCTCATCCTCCTCTTCATCTTCATCTTCCTCTTCATCCTCATCCTCTGAAGATGAGGGCAAGACGAAGAAGGCTGGGTCAGCAGGGAGGGAAAAAGCTAGCCCTGTGAAAAATGCACCAGCTGCCATCGGAGCTGCAGTTCACAGGTATTTAGCCAACGGCAGAAAGGAAAGCTCCGCCTCTGCGTCCGAGGGCGACGGACCCAGGCGATCCCAGAAGGACAGAGAGGATGGAGGAGATGAACGCGAGAGGGAAAGACCTCCTCACAGAGCTCAGACAGAGAACTACCCGTCCCGGACAAAAGGTCAGGAGCGATACAGCCCCACACAGATGGATAGCCCCAGTCCACCACCTTCCCCACCCCACAGAGTGGACAACAGCAGAGGCAGCAACAGGTCTGAGGCCGAGCCAGAGAGAACGAGGTCGGAGGCCAAAGTTAGGGAAAGAGACAGCGGGAGAGACAGGAGGCCTGTAAGATCCAGCCCCTCAGCCAGAAGGTCACGCTCTCCGCCTCAGAAAACCAACACCACCTCCCCAGCCCGTCGCACTCCACCAAGGCAGTATCAGGAACCCCCGTCCCGATCCAGGAGAGCTTCTCCTCCTCCTCCTCCGGCCTGGGCAGACTGGGAGAGAGAGAGGCAGAGGGACAGGGACAGGGACAGGGACAGGGACAGGGACAGGGACAGGGAAAGGGAAAGGGAAAGGGAAAGGGAGAGGGAGAGAGAGAGAGACAGGGAGAGGGAGAGAGAGAGAGAGAAGGGCAGAGAACGTGAGCGGGTCGCTAGAAGGAGCAGATCCAGAAGTCCAAGGAGGCGCAGCAGGTCCAGGTCTAGAAGCCCGAGAAGGAGAAGCCCCCCCAGCAGGTAGGACAAGAATACATGCGCCAATCCTCAGGCTACATCCACACTACTATGTTTTCATTTTAAATTGAAAATGATTTCTGTCAGATGTGTGACCATTCACGGACACTGGGCAAGCACGAGCCAACATAAACAGTTGTGCTCGGCTGATTAGTTGCAGAAAATACTACAAACAAGGAAAACAATGGCAGTTGTAGCGTTAACATGAAGAATTTAACTGAACAACAGGTGTGTCTACTTCATCGTTTTCAAAGGTCACTGTTTCTGTCCGTCCAGACAAACACAACCCTGGAGTTTTCAAAGTAAAACAGGGTCAGCAGCATTTCCAAAACGCTCTGTTTTTGAGGCTCGAAAACTCCAGGGGTAGTAAAGGCGGGAGGTGAAAATGTAGCAAAAGAGATGCGTTCTAAGATTAAACGTATTAGTGTGAACGTAGCCCTTAGAGTGCCATACCTAGCATAGATAAACGGTTTTGACTTGGAGTTCACACTGAAGTCATTTTACTCCCACATACTCTGCTCCGAAAAACCAGGGGGTGAGTTTATGAAATCATGGACCTTAACTCCTTCAGAGGATCTTACTTGTTCAAATTTACTGCACAACTGTAACATGTTGGACGCCCCAAATAAGACATAGGAGAGTAGTACCTGTTCAGAGTTTTAGGCTTTTAGTCCACAGAACCAAAGCCCACAGCTTTTTCCACGTTTGACTGACGTTTGTGTGTGTCACACACACACACACATTTTTTTTTTTTTTTTTTTTTTAAGAAATTAAAGAAATGTATTTTATTTCAGAATAAGACGTACATGATTTTAGTGATGGATGCTGTGTGTACTTGGGTAGATGAAGAAGTCTAACCCTAACATGAAGGAGCAGGTTTTAATGGCAGAATTGAAAATCAACCGTTTTGTATATTTGTCTTCCAGGTCCCGTCGCTCCCCCTCTCCACAGCGGCGACGGAGGAGCAGTCGCTCCCTCTCCCGAGAAAGAGGGAGAGAAAGGGAACTTGAGAGGACCAGGCAGAGGGAGTTAGAACTAGAGAGGGAAAGGGAGAAGGAGCATCCACAGCCAAAAGATGTTCCCCAGTCCGCCAGGTCTTCCTCCTCCTCATCTTCCTCCAGCTCCTCCTCTTCCTCTTCAGCCTCACCTTCACCGCCTCGAGAAAGGAAAGACGCACAACCCTTGGCAGAGAAAGAGCGGAGGAGAGACCAAGAGGACGAGAAAAAAGAGGACAGAGAGCAGAAAAGTTGTTCTTCTTCTTCACAGGCTCCTTCTAGAGACTCATCCCGTGCTCCACCCTCAGGTAGAAGAGGCTCCCAGTCCGACTCCAGGCGCTCTGATGTGACCTCCAGAAGGTCCCCGGCTGGCAGCCAATCAGAGACCAAACCATCGTCACGGGGTCCGAGCAGGAAGTGGTCACCACCTGCAGCCCCTCAACCATCAGAGCAGCCGGTCAGACATGAGAGCGCTGTAAACGGCAAGGAGGCGAATGCAAAAAAGAAAACCAGCAGGAGCAGCAGCTCCAGCTCCTCTTCCTCTTCGTCTTCCTCGTCCTCTTCCTCATCTTCGTCCTCCTCTTCAGACAGTTCTGACTCTGAGGTGGAGCAAGGAAAGGGGTAAGCAGGAGAGAGAGAATGAGCTACAGATTAGCTCACAGCAAATGTTTTTTAAAAACATGATCAAATAATAAAACAATTGTTCTGCAGATTAATCATTAACTACACCAGTTATTAACAGTTACTCTGTTAACTATGTTGTTTTCTTTTTAACAGGAAAACAACCAAAGCTCAGAGCTCTCCTTCATCATCCTCCTCATCTGATGAGGAAAAGGAAACAAAGAACAAGAGGTAAGAGAAGAAAAAACTCAGTTTTATGTGACAAAGTGTTGAAGTCAAATTTATTGTTTTGGGTCTCAAACACAGAAAAAGTCACATGATATTGATGACATCATTATTTAAAAGAGAAAAAAATGGCTGAGCTGGTCCAAGGAAGGAAAGATGACTTCACTTAATGAATGTGGGAAAAGGAAGCACGTGATTCAAAGTGAATCTGTCCCAGATGTAACCAGAACAATGGTATTATTTTTAATGGTTTGTGGAACAGTTGTTTGATTTTATGCAACACTTCTTATTTAAAAAAAAACAAACAGGGCACATGTGACCAGTTCTTGGGAGTGTGTGAGTTTAATTTGAGGTTGTTGGGTACTGCTTCTGCCAATTCCTTTCTGAGCTCAAACATTGGGATCAACCCAAAAAAAAAAAAAAAACAAGTATTTTTGCACCTTGACTGGTCGGCAGAGTCATGTGACTGCAACATGGGAATTATGCCTCCGCCCAGGCAACAGCACTGTAATTCAGGAAGGGGAGACTGTGGCCATATTTTCTGCAACATGGCTGGTTGGCAGATGCAAACAACCACGAGGCAGTAATTCTACTTCTGGTTATATTTTAGGTTTAGAGTCCTCTTGTTGTGTACTACACACCAGTGTGGTATCACTGGGTCAAGTTGTATTAAAAAGCCGTGAATCAACAGCTCAAATAGGACAAAGCCGTGAGGAAGAGGAAGAGTTTTAAGGATCCTTTGCATGACAGGGTGAAGATACTGACTGATCAAAGGTTTTTTTGTTGTTATGTTTCTGTGGTTCTAAACCACATCCCTTAACGTTATTCAAATATCAATGTTATTTCAGATTTTTGTGAATTGGATGATTTACTACACTGCACCAAACTAGAGTCCTACTGGTGGGATACCTGTTGAAACTTTGACTGACGCCTGTGTTCTCCTCTCAGCCCTGCCAGGCCTCAGAGGGTGCCAGCTGATTCGCTGAGAGATTCCCGCTCACTCAGTTATTCACCTCCAAGGTACATGAGAGCAACGCCGTCCTCACCCAGCCGCAGGTCTGTACCCACTGAGGGACATTTACACCCGACTGTGCAAATGGTGGCGCCAGATATCAGAATCAGAATCAGAATCAGTATCAGTTTTATTGCCAAGTATGTTTTCACATACAAGGAATTTTTTCTGGTGATTGGTGCAATTGGGGATCAGGGGGATCAGCAACAGTGGGGCTCTCTAGCCTTGTTGATATGTGATAAATGCTGCCTGTCCAACAGCTTTATGTCAGGTTTTTTATTATATTTTTATTAAGGGAGGAGAAAATGTACTTGAATAAAAGAAAATCAACAATATTGAAAGTAATTAACTAGATTCAAGGAAGGGAGGGACCTTCTTGTCTCCATATGTTGAATAAGAGTCACTATTGCATGACATAGGTTTATTTAGTTTTATTAAGTTTTATTTTGTTGAATTAAAGGCCTTGTTGTTGTTCAGAGCTAAAATAGAATAATTTCAGTCTGACATCAGTGTGTGTGCACTGAGGTCACATGAAAAGAAAACACTGACTGTGACCCAACTGAGACCTACTTTTCATCCAGTGGTGTAGACGAGCCTGCCGCAGTCGATGGATGTCACGTTCCATACATCCAGTAAAAAGAAGAGTCTCATTAAGCAGCTGAAAATCACTGTACTATAAACAAGTGTCTATACTTTTTTCACAGAGATCCAGATGTAACGTGCAAATTTAGTTAAAAGTGACTTGAATTGCCTTTTTTTGTTTTGCACTGAACCTACAGTGTTCGTGCAAATGTTCTGTCAATACAGGTTCATTTTTTTATTTAACACAGTTCAGCACCAGTGAGAAAGTGATGCTGGTGCAACCCAAGCTTTCAGAAGTACTGATGTGTCATGTTTTCTTCCTGGTAGGAGCGGCAGCAGGCAGTCACCAAACCGCTCGTCAACCAGCAGACGAAGGAAATGAGCTGACAACTCAGAGACGCCTCTCTACTACTACTTTGTTGTTTCTCTGTTCGCCTCCGGCTGGTTTCGAACTGGGCCACAACATGGACTTCACAGCCAGCGGTCAGTAGATACACATCTGTGAATGTCAGGGGACTCATTTTGGTTCTGAGCCACTGCGCAGTAAGCACCAGTGTGTTTGTTTTTTTTAAGCAGCGATGACCCAAGGCTGGCTTGTACATTTATTTTTATGAGCTGAATAAGAAACGTACACATTCACATGCATAAACACAGCTGAGTGAAATGTAACTAACGATGTTCCTCTGTACTTGTACCGTTGATTGCGTTCAACCTGTAGATATGAGCTGTCGGTATTTTGGTTATTATCATGTAACAGAAACGCGATTTCCATGTAATGTGAGCAGAAACTGAAATGTGGTTAATTTCTTTGTTGAAAATGGTTGATAATAATAAAAGGCAATTGTACATTTTATTTGTGTGAACTGTGGTTGTTGTGGTCCGTCCAACTTAAAGGATAAGTCTGATATTTTCTCCCTGTCAACAAATCCCATGTAAAGAGCCGAACCAACGATGAATGTCTCCTGATGCGTCTTCTTCCTCTGAGCCACAGAGCTCCATATTAAAAACACATCAGTGAGTCACACTGTTGTACTCGCTGATGTGTTCCTTCAGTCACCATGAACACACACACACTGTGGGTTATTTTAACTCCCACACACACTGTCCTGCTGCCCCAAATACTCACTAGAGCGCCAAATATAGATTCATCCGCCACAGAAAATAGTCCCTAACAAATAGTACTATTTCCTGTTTGAGTAACATTAGCAAAACTAGTGACCAGCTGTTTTAGGAAATTACAGAACTGTTTTAAAAATGAAAATAAATACATATATGTAGGGATGTGATTCGTTTTTAAAGATGAAGGTCGTCAGTGGAGATCAATCAGCTTGAGGCTGAGCGCCACAAGCCTTTGAGAGGTGGACTACACAATCCTGGTTTTGGTCTTTGTGGAATTTGTTTACAATCACAAAAAAACACCTTAACGCCTTCAACCCTGTTCTCTTAGGTCTGGAGAATATGATTTGTAGGCCAGGGCGTCTCTGTAATACCACAATTCTTCATTTATTGTGACAGATTTGACCTTAATCAAAAAATTGCAGCTCCTGTGAACTTGGAAACTGCACTTGGCCTTGTTTGGATTTCAATAATATTTCGATTAATTGTGCAGCCCTAGATTTAATATTTATTTTTTCTCATTTTCAAGTGACCAAAAGAGGGAGAATAAGTTGAACATCATATTTAAAGAGGTTTCTGCTGAAAATGAGCTGTGTATGATACTGTCTGTAGGCAGATAGATAATCAGCATAAAGCTTTTGATTACATGAAATGAAAGAGGCTGAGGTTATTCCTCTCTCTCTCTCTCTCTCTCTGTGCCAATCAAACATGTTCACTGACCTGTCATCTATATATTATTAGATGGATAAGAAACGTTAGTTAATGTGCTGCTTTAAATCCTGCACAGAATATTGGATTATTGCACTCTTTTCTTTGAGATTCATTCCTACTAAAGCAGTTGTCTCAAATCAAAATCATGATGGAATTACTAATGCATTTCTAGCACTTTTACTACTTGTCAAAGCTGAGGGTGGAACAGGCCGTGGACGGAAAAATGAGTCAACATTAGCTGACCGGACATTGGATCCTGCTGCTGTTGCAATAATGAAACTGGGATGGCGACATCAGTGCTTGTGTTGTTAGTAGTTTCATTTCACAAAAGTCCCAATTCAAAATCAATTCACTGTAAAAACCCTAAATAGTGAAGGATAACTGAAGAATATTTTAAACTTGTAACTTCACTGTCTGTCTGTGTTAAACATGGCAAAGGCTTAATCAGCCCTTTGTGACTGGAAATGCTGATTTTAGTAGTTAAAGAATGAGATAAAATCCAATTTTAAAGCACTGTAGGGATAAAAAAAAACAAAAAAAATGGACCCGGAATATTCGTATATCCAACAATTTTGTCTCTTATTAGCAGTGACCTTGTCTCCTTTTATTTTATTCTATCCTTTATTTTTGTATACTCTCATATAAACTAAATGAAGTTCATAAAATATGAGGTGCAGTAATACAGCCTGAGTTGGGACACCGCGGTTGCACAGAGTGTGGGGTTTTCCCACACGACCTGAACGCATCACCAGATGATGAGAGTGGGTCATCAGCTGCAGACGGGCAGGTGTGGCCGGCGGGGAGACGTTCCGACCGGAGCCGCGATCCAGGGGAGCTCACCGGGGCGAAAACTGCGTCTACCGCGGATCTGTCAACATGACCCGCCAACCGAGCTCCAAGGACACAAAACGACCGCAGTACGTTTTTATAAACAGGCTCGTTTAAAAGTTTCTTCGGGGGGAGAAGTTTTCTGACGTCTTGAGTGTGGGTGCAAGTCAGCGGCAGGCAGGCCGGGGTCGGGCCCGGAGACCGTCACTCCAGACTGTGTGAGAAATCTGGAAGTTTTTTACGTTTTCTTGCTTATCGACATCCACACACTCCATAAACAAACAAACACTAGTGTCTTTATGAGTTGTTCAGGCTTCTTTGTTTCTCCGGTTGAAGAAGTGAGCGCTTAACGCGAAGAAAATCGTATTTAATTTGCTGTTTTCTCTTGTGGATCACCTCCTGCGGAAAATGTCCGGGCAGTCGACTCTTACATGGCCGTTGAAATAAACTGTGATTTAACGAGTGAGTATGAAGTTATTTAATGTATGCCGAATTGAAGTGCGCCTTTTAAGACGTTATTCTCTTGTCTTCGCGGGGAACACAGGCTAACATGTGACCTCATTTAATTGCATTTCTTAAAAGTAGGAGATTATGGAGGGCTGTTTGGCTCAACGTTCCCTCAGACGTATCGGACAAGGGGGGCTGTTGGTCGGTATCTCATGTGAGCCTCCTCGCTTCAGTGGCTTAACTGTAACCAGGTTCATAAAACACAGGTTCATTACCGCTGTTCCTCTACAATTACAGTTTCATTTTCGTGGCGACCTCCCGTTGTCCCGGTGGAGCTGCCACTGTCCTGCCGCTGACCTGTCCTGACTGATGGAATTTTACGCCAAACTGCGTTCAAAATCTTTGCAATAATCATCTTGACTTTCGGCAAGTGTTCGTATCTCTTACTAAATGACTCAAGACTTTTTTCCTGACACAAAGCGGGTATCGAACCTTGATTCGTCGTTTATTGACCGCGTGCTAATTTCTGTGTTTATTTACTGCACGTCACACAGCTGTCCTCAGCTCCGGGCCACCGGCGAAAACTGACTCAAATTACATGTTTTTATCCAAACAAACGCGGACAGGGGGGGGTGCGTGGAAGCCGAATTGAAGGATGTGTACTGGAAGACTCAACAAGAGCTGTAATTGTGTTGGACAATGTGTTTACCTCTGCTGATATGCAAAGAATCATTAATGCATCGTTTTTAAGCGGGGATTCCCGGCCTGCAAAAGACCCTTACTGGGACTAGATTTGCTCGCACTAGCAAAGTCCCATTAAACACTTTGAAAGGCAGCCTTTCCTGTTTTCATGGAAAATTTCCCAGCGTTAGCTAGCCTAGCCCTACTTCCCTAATTTATCTTAGCTTCAGACTGACAGTCAGGGAGCTTGTGTTGTTGCCTCCTAGCTTATCCAGCTAAGTTATAGGATGGGGGTGGATAAAGCAGGATGAGGAAGTTATATTTAGTGACTCAGCTGTTGTTTGAAGAACAGGGAGGGAGGCAAGGAGAGGCACACTCTGCAAACAGCAATCAAAAATGAACTGTGGTGAACTGCTTGATTGATGTAATTTGGTCTAACATCATATTACCTTTTCCTCTTTTCTTGTTTAGCACCTTTTAAACCTGGGCTGAAGAAGTGAGAAGTGAGACCATTGTCTTATAATGAAACAGGGAATGGTTGACTTTTTACCCGACCACCAGAGGAACTGAAGTGAAATTAAGGGATCAACTGAAAGGAACCTCAGCAGATGTAACCACTACTGAACCTTGTGAAAAGAGGAACATCTTAGTTTCTCACTTATTCTAAATAAGGGATGGAGCTAATGGATGAGCATTGGGGGAGTTCAGAGCAATAACTGGCAATAACTGGATTTACCATCAGTTGTGAAGTCACCCGTCCATTTGGCTGTCAGAGCAACAACCACAAAATGTCACCCCTCTATCACGGAGCCTGAGAGTGACTGTCAGTGTTTAAAAGTGTAGACCTCTGTGAAGACGTTACATTACATGTGGGACTGCATCCAAAGGGGACGGGAGGGAGCGTCCACGCTGCACTGAAAGAACCGTGGATATCAAACTCAATGAGTCGTCACAAGTTGGAAATTCCCCGAAGGAGTTTCATTGGGTGGAACTGGAACTAAGGTGGAACCACGCGGACTGTCGTAGCCGTTAAGCATGAATCATAAATGCACAGCTCTCAAGAAATGTTTCATACTCTGCTGGCTGCTGTGGTTTCACTTTGAAACCAGAGAGAATGATGTGAATGTTTGAACTAAAACTTTAAGGATAAATCAGAACTAAAAAGTGGAGAAATTCAACTGGAAATGTTCTCTTATCGGCAGGGGAGTGCCTGTGATTTTCGGACAACTTCTAGTGCTACTTTGAGCTTGTAGCATCGGGAGGTGGAACAAACACACAACACTGGGAAGAGAAGGGAAATCACCTCCTCCTATGAAACTGATTTTACTTGGAAATACAGTACGAGGCCATCCAGATGGCGGGGAAAGACTACAATCATCTCTTTAAACTGCTCATCATTGGAGACTCCAGTTAGTGCATTTTGAGTTTTTAACAAAGCATGTTGTCTATGCGGTCCTAGAGGAGACAAATAGCATTAATACGATAAACAATACGGGTCAGTGGATCCCATAGTTTTTGTGTCAACTTTTAGAAGCCCAAAAATTACCCTCTACACCACTACACCTTTTTATCAGCTGGGAAACGAGTAACAAAAGGAGCCAAGTAGATTTTCATTGAAATAACATTATCAAGAAGATGAACTGCACAATACTTGTAAAACATGGTCCTTATTAGCTGCTAGTGTTCAAATAAAAAAGCTTTCAGAGGCAAAACACACAACAGACACACAACTTGTTATAGCAGGAAGGCAACAGACGAGATGAATACCATGAACTGAGTTTCAGTATTTGTGCAGTGCAGCAATTAATCATTGGTTTTATCTGTGTTTGATGAGTCTAAATGTCCGATGTGACAATGGTCTATTCAACTTAAGTATTACTCCACACCCCCTCGGTCATGTGTGCCTCTGCAGTACAATGGCTCTGTGCCCCCCACAGTCTGGGAACCACAGGTTTCGTAAGGTTTAAACGAGCAGGAGTGTAGAGAATGTGTGTTCTGAGGATTCCTCAGCAAATTACCCACAACCGCAGTGTCGCCATAATGGTCTGTGTCAGAAACTGTGACCTTCATCTCCCTCTGCTTCTGTTGACCTGACCTGGACATGAAAAAATGCTGCATCCAGGTATCACATTCTCAAAGTCTCTACTTCAAAGGCTGAATAACAACAAGTATTATTTATATGTATCAGGGGTCAAAAGAAGCTCATTAGAGTGAAGGTCACAAGTTCTGACACAGAAAACCATCAACTGGTTCATGGCATAGACTGCAAATAAAGATGGACGCTCAGAGTGAGCTGCTCCACTGTCACCATCTTGGCAGTGACTGACTCCGCCCCTAACTCCCAGCTAATCCAAAAATGGGCAAAGAGGTGGGGCATGTGTGGAGCTGAGACTTTGGTTAATGTCTGATTGTGACGAGCATAAACTCCCCCACCTGTCACTCAAAGAGGCCACGCCCTCAATTCTCCATCACTTTAGTCCTTAGTAAAAATGTAAACAGGTGAGTTCTATAAAATTCAGCCCGTACAGTCGTCACGAAGGAGGAAATTCGTTTCTGTACCAGGCTGTAGACGTGTTTATTTGTGCTGTAAAGTTGGACACTTGAACACGGAGTCTGTGGGGACGGACTCACTGCTGGAGCCAGACTCTGGTGGTCGTTAGAGGAGCTGCAGCTCGCAGCCCCTCAGTGTTTGGTTGTTAGTGAAGCTTCAGACTTGCTTCAAAGTGGTTCAGACATCACATGGAAGATTGAAACAAGCCTCAGAGATCCGGCAGAATCACTGCTGCTGCGTTTTTATTTTACCGGTTCCTGTTTTCTCACTGACACAGATCAAAGGTTGTCATTGAATTCTCGTCGTTTCAGTGTAAGAAGTCACAGAACTTCTGTTTATTAGGAGACGTTGATGTTTTTCCACTTGTTCTTATGTGAGTTGGATATTAAAGCTGATTCTGTGACATTATGAAGGTGACTGGGGACATTAAAAAAAAAAATCTGTTTTTAGACCCGCTGGAGGAAACGCTGAGTCACCGTACCTCACCTTCCTCCCAGCAGGAAATTATTTTTGTACAGTGATTAGATTTCATTGTATCACTGCTGTCCGCTGCGGAGCTTAGTTTCGCTTTTCAGCACTTTCTCCAGTCCAGCAAACCGAACACCACACACGTTGTAAAAGCAGTAATCAGTGGTGTGGGTGAAACCTCAGTGGCCTGTGAGGAGATGCTTTCAGGAAGATTTGTCCCTTTTTATTCTGCAAATTTACACCTCAGACACATTTTGAAAGATTTCCAATTCAGAGCTGGCTCTCCGTTCATGCCTTTGTTTTACAGTTGACTTGTAAAGGATTCAAGGTGGACTCCCGGTGATATTATCACCAGGGTTTTATATTCCTTTAGTGGAACAATCCTTTGAAAAGCATTTCCTGTAATGTTTCCAAACGATTCCCGGTTTCATGGAGGGAGGAGGTCCTCATTGGAACATAAACACAGCTATCTACGTCTGTTTGAGTTTTGTATGAGGACATATTCTGAATGTTGACAGGTTTTTGTGGCGTTAGTGGACAGACAGTCAACTGTTCTGGTGTCTGTGATCGGGCTGTTTAAACAAACCAAAATGCTTTGACTGGTCCGGCAGGCTGTTGGTGATATTTGTCGCTTCTTGGACTCCGTAGTGGTGAGGAACAAATCCTCAGTATTGTGATAAATGATAATGACATGTATTCTTTGCCAGTGTATGTTAAAGTAAGGGGACATTTTCCACATCAGATATTACACTTCATTTCTTAGAGAGACTGTTTTTTAATTGAGCTTAAAATATTGTGAGTGATTATGTGACCTCCCATTCTGCTGCTGCTTCATTCTGGTTCGTCAAATCTCTTTCTAACAAGTTGCCACTGGTTCTTTCAGGGCAGTTTTCAGCAGGTTATTTAGAGATGTGATCCTCAGGTTTTATGAATTCAACCTGCCCTTATTTCTTACTTGGTTTAACCTTTGCCCACATATTTGGGTTATGACATTACTGGAAGGAGGCTGTCAGTGTGGATGGGATGGTCTCGTCATTCTGAGAGTAAACTATACACATAACTGGTTTGTCTGTTTTTTTTAAGTGGGTCAATTGTTAATCCTGTCCCTCTGGTCTCTGTTTCTCTCTCAGATGTGGGGAAGAGCAGCCTCCTGCTCCGCTTCGCAGACAATTCCTTCTCTGGTGAGTTACCATAACTGTGTGTAAGTCACATGAAAGTAATACCAGGGCTCATATTTATCAACCTCGCGTGTTCAGAAACCAGAGATGCGAAAGCATTTTATCACGACGAGTCATCTTATCTCCAGGGTTTATCAGAGCTGTTCGAACCTGTCGCGAGCTCCAGAGGAGGCAGATTTTTGGATGAACATGTTGGGGGATGGGTGGACATAGAATATGGAACTCTTTATTTATAATGACAACAAGCTTCTTCAAAGATATTGATTGTATTAAAGGTCCCATATTTTACACTTTTCCTTTGTTTTATCTGAAGTGTTGATCTCCATCAGAAGATATATCTGTGGTTTTAAGAACCAAAAACCATCTCAGTGTAGTTTTACATCTCCTCTCTCAGGCTTCTCTCTGGAGCTCTAGTAACAACAGGTCAGTCAGCCAATCAGAAGAGAGGATCTGAGCCTATCTTGTTAAAAAAAAAAAAAAAAAAAAAAAAAAAAAAAAAAAAAAAAAAAAAAAGCATATCTCAGGTAAACACTCAGAGAAATCAAATCCTGCAAGGCTGGATGGTGGGTCCAGGTGGGCGGGGCTTGGGGCGTGGCTGAGTGCAGTGACTGCTTTGTTGTGACATCACAAAGCCACAGAAGTCCTGACGGCTGGTTTTAAGGCTCAGTGTCTGAATACAGGCTGTGTGCATTTCTCTGTGGACTGAGGCTTTGATACTTTCACAGTATTAATATAGAACCTAGACCTGCTTTATAATCACAAACACATGGACTTTATACAACATGGGACCTTTTAAATATCTGACATCTGTTATTTATGTTGTTTGCTTGCTTGTAACTGGCAGTGGCTGACACAGTATTAGTGATTGTGCTAATGCTAACTCTGGCTCTCTGTACTGACAAGGTTTCAGGTTTATGTAGCTCCGCCCCCCATCCCTACAAGTTGACAGGATTGGTTCCTCAGGTTCTCTGACGTGTGGGTCCCTGACTGTCTGAATCAGTTTTTATTGTTCATTGGTTCACTGCAGCTCAAGGTGGAAACACTCAGTCATGGTGTTGACTGATTATTTCACTCATCATATGTCTTCATTTACATAAAACGTCATATGAACATGTTCACAAGGTGAAACACTTGATTTTGATCAGACTCTTTTTCCAAGTTTCACTGGAAAATATAATCAACAGTTTTATCTGTAAAAGTGGAGGATTGTTTACAACCTGTCATTGTTCATGCTGCTGCCCTAACTCCACTTCCTGTCACAAGATGTCATGTTGATTTATTAAAATTGAAAATGGCCAAAACAACAAATTTTAAAGCCCAGGATGAAAGAAAGCAACACAAGCTTTGACGATCTAAACCAAGATGTCGTCCTGTTGTTCTGATGTTAATGTTGGAGCTTGTATCTTCTGTATTTGTCACGGGACAAACACTGATGCATGGAGGTCATGTGCCTCACGTACAGCACAGTGTATGGTGTCTGTGCCATCTGCTGCTCTCTGATGGGTCGCTGCTCTCCTGCAGGCAGCTACATCACCACCATCGGTGTCGACTTCAAGATCCGAACAGTCGACATCGAAGGGGAGCGGGTGAAGCTGCAGATCTGGGACACGGCGGGGCAGGAGAGATTCAGAACCATCACATCAACGTAATCATCTCCAGACCAAAGCTCGTTAAATGTTCAGGAGTTTTCCTCACTTTATTTTAGCTTGGTGGTTTATCACCCATTTCATTCTGCTTCATCTCCTCTTCTCCAGATACTACAGAAACACGCACGGTGTCATTATCGTTTACGACGTGACGAATCCAGAGTCGTTTGTGAATGTTAAGAGGTGGTTAAATGAAATCTCCCAGAACTGTGACAGTGTCTGCAAGATCCTGGGTGAGTCAGCTGTGTTAACGAGAGTTTGAAAGGGTCATAGATTCATGTTATCTGCATGGTGGAGTGTGGTTAAACATTCTCACATTTATAGGTTGGACAGTCAGGGTTGTGAGCTGCTTCAGAAACTTCTTTATGATCCAGGAACAAAGTAAAATTTCTGCATAAAAATGTTCCTGGAAATGTTCAAAGTGTGAGATTCTGTAGAAAAACATCAGGAAGTTCACTTAGTTTATCATCATAAAAGAAACGTGTGACTCTTAATGAGTTGTTAACACTTTTTGGAGCTGAGGTCAAAGCAGCAGCTCAGTCAGGTTGTGGCTACACAGTAAATGCATGTTACTCAGATAAATTCATTGTTGGTTTTTGTCTGTTTATTCAATTTGACTAAAATAATAAATGTTGAAATTGTGCCAGCCCTTAAAACAAACAGTTCTTCAACCTCTCCCAGTTTTCACATTGGAGAGGTAGATTAGTGCCGAGATAAAGTTCCTGCTCTTTCTCAGTGGGAAACAAGAATGACGACCCTGCCAGGAAACAGGTGGATACCCAGGATGCTGTGCGTTTTGGGGAGTCGGTGGGTGTTCGGGTCTTTGAGACCAGCGCCAAGGAGAACATAAACGTAGAAGAGGTAACTTCAGGACGTCCTGTGTGCAGTGGCTTCGTTTATATAACAGTATTTACACTGATTATAACAATATTTGCACTGATGTCTTTATTAAGATTTTTTTCTGTTAAAATTAACTTAAAGCTGAGGTTGAAGTTCACACATCTACTTGTGTCAAGCAGGGCAATGTTATTGATGCATGTGTATGTTAAACTATGAACTCATGTTTTCTCCATATACATTTTTAAGGACACAAACATCAGGTGTGTGAAGAACAGTTTCATAAAGCTGTGAAGGTTCAGTGTGTTTGCTCCTCTGTTCAGATGTTCATGGCCTTCACCCGCATGGTGCTCCGGGCCAAGAAGCAGAGCCAGAACAGAGCCGAGAGGGAGCGAGAGCGGGAGAAGGACACGGTCAACATCAACGCCCAGAGAGACCGAGACCGCAGGAAGAGAGGGAAGAAATGCTGCTGAGACGCAGGCGGACACCAAGGCCACTTACCGCTCATCGCTTAAGACAAACAGCAGAGAAGATTGAGAAAACTGTGCCTTAGGAGATAAGTGTTATGTGTTTCAAACTGTGCGGTTCACTCTTTGCGAAGCCAAGTTGCAACACAACAGTCCACAGGTTGTTAAAGTAACTGAGGCTGAGAGATTCAGTCTGTCAGCACTGACAACATGTAGCAGCCTGGAGGTTACATGAGTCAAAGGACCATTCTGTTCTTTTTTTAAGTTTTTTTCAGCCCATGTCTTACAAGTCAAAGCATGCTGTAGTGTTTTAGATTTTTGATCTGTTTATTAGGAAGCCTGAGGATGGAGGAGTTCACTGGTTAAAATGTCTTCTGCATGTAATGATTATTTTTATAATCTATTCATCTGGTGACTGTTTGGTAAATAACCTGACAGGAAATAGTAAAAAGGGCCAATTACAATTTCCTGATGACCAATCAAATAGCTTATTTTTCTTGACTGACAGTCCCAGCCAGAACGATGTTCAGTCCACTGTTAAGAACGCAACTGAAACAGTCAGAGCAGCCATGTTGTACCAGGTTTCACGTCTCTGGGAGCTGATTTTCATATTGTGGTGATAAAAGTGGATAAAATTCACTGATAAATCAAAAACACTACAATCTGCTTTGAAGTGTGTTGGTGAGAGGTCAAGTGTATCTAACTGTGGTAAAATAGCTAACACATACAACAACACTGATATGGTCCTTTAACTTTGCTCTGGTGAACCACTGGTATGTGCCGACATTTTTTCTTTTTCTTTATACAGAACAAGTGTTTTACCACTGAAAGGGAACTGGTGGCAGTTGTTACTAAATCGTAACCTTGACATGCTAACAGTGTGACGAGTGCAGTCCAGTGTATGTATGCCTTAATTCACTCGAATGAGGCCAGTAATCTACGACTACAGTATGTGTAACCTCGAGACAAATAAGAGCCCAAAATGTTTGAGTCGTTAGTATGTTGTTGTTGTTTTTTTTTAAATGTAAATCTGTTGCCTAGCAAATCCAAATCCAAATAAAGCAATAAATCCAGACTGTGCATCAAAAAACATTTCCTCCTACAGAGCAGTGCTTCAGCTGGAACAATAATTCATGTAAAATTCAATTTTCCTGAAATGATGAACCATCTGTTACTAAAAAAAATTGTCTTAAGGTTGGAAAAATATTTTTCCCCAACTGAATTCCTGTGTTGTAAATACAGTATGTCTGTACGACACTGATGCACTGAGTGAGCTGCTGGAATTTACAATGGTTGTGTTGGTTTGAACAGTGACTTCTTGTACACGAGTTTCGGTCCAGCAGAGGGAACACATTGTACTAACTTGAGCTCCAATTACTAGAAAATCATCCTGATCACTCAGACATCTCATGAAAGTTAACGAATGAGCTGTTGATGGGAAACTGGAAACTGATAACTAAATGTCTGTTATGGTACAAAACCCTGAATTTGTTACAGCAACTAAACAAGGCTTAGCTGTTGAGTGTAGAAATACTCAATCACAGATAGAAGTTCTGCAGTGACAGTGGTGCTTCAGTAAAAGGATGGGATTATTGTTTTAATATAAAAATCTTAATTTGAAAAGCAACTAGTAACTCAAATTGTCAGATATAATAAAATTTCCCTCTGAAATGCAGTCGTACAGAAGATGCATTAAATGGAAATACTTGAGTAGTGTACAAGTACCTCAAATTCATTTGAGTTCAGCATGTGTAAATGTACTTCGTTACGTTCCACTGCTGAACTCAAGTAACCTGGTATAAATCTGCCTGCAGCCCATCATCGACAGGGCTGAGCAGGGTCCTGCACAGTGCAGGGCTGTAACGTGGACGCTTCAACTGACTGCTGCAGGAAAAAGCAGCATAATGACGCCAAAACTCTGCAGCTGGAAACTTGTCACACGGTGTCTGTGCAGCTCAGATGCAGCAGAGATGATGATGATGAAAACAGTTCAAACACACATGAGACTTTAAAGAGCTTTTATAATTATACTTCAGTGTTTAACACCAATAACATGCACAACTTGATTTCCAGCTGCAGCTTTAACACTGTCCACAGACGCTGAAGAGGGTGGAAGTGCTTTTATTTTGAAAAACAAACCTTTCAGAGGAATAGCCTTCATAAAACGATGCTGCATTCCAATCACAGGAAAATCCAGTTCTACAGGCTGTTGGATTAACCTGAAACTGACCCATACTTACCTGTGGGTGATGTCAGAGTTAATCTGACTGAAAGTTTTTTCAGAGAGTTTTTTCACCCAGAGGCTGAGGAGAACAGTATTTTCATATTTCCCACAGCACATGAATGCAGCGTCACAGTTGCCCTCCTCCTCCTCCTCCTCCCTCATCAGTTGGATTTGGGGAGTCTGTAGACGCCTGCAGAGGCCATCAGCTGATGCTCCCTCACCTTCCTCTGCAGGAAGGCCTCCAGCTCGTTGACGTCCATCTCCGTAACAACGGGTCCCGTGGCGACGAACATCCGGAGCATGGAGTGGATTCGGTCCAGTGTCATGCTGTCCAGGTTGGTCAGCATGGCCTGGATGTAGGCCCAGAACAGCTGCAGAGACACAGACTCATTGTTTTCAGAGGCTTCTTGGCGTGCAGTCACTTTTCACTCTGTTAACTGTTGTTGTGTGTTTGAGTGTGTGTGTGTACGCACCTGCAGCTTCTCCTCCCTCTGCTCGGACTGGGTGGTGGTTTTGGAGTCTCTCTCCTCGTCGCTGTCGATCAGCATCACTCCTCTCTCCATCTTCTCTTTGGATGAACCCGTCTCCACCACGTAGTAGCGCCCGCCCGTCTCCTCCCTCAGCACGCCGTGCTGCTGCCACAGGGCGAGCTTCCTGTGCACCAGCTCCTTCGGGGCGCCCAGCTTCACGCTCAGCTCCTCCAGCGTCCAAGAACCTGACGGACACCAAACATTTTCATTTCATCTTTTTCTTTCTGGCGACACAGAGGAGTGAGTGATAACAACAAGGTTAAAGGTCAACACCTGGAAAACCTGACTGTCTTTTCTAACTGCAACAAAACATAAGCACCAGTAACTTGTATGTATTCAGGAGGAGGAATCACACTCAGCCACAAGATGAACTCTGGTGAACTTTTGAAGCAACTTTATGAGAAGTGAAATTTGACGGTAACTGATGATGATACTGTTGATCTTTTAAGTTCAATTTCCTGACACAAGATTTAGTAAAAACCATATGAAAGATGTGAATGAAGAAGTTTTACTGTGAAAAACCAGTGTGGAGTTGGATGGGCACATGAGCACAAATCAAGCTCAAGATTCAATTAGAAATTTAAATCAACACTCAACACTCTTGTTAAGATGGAAAATACGAGGATTTCCCAGAATGCTCAGCAGCATCTCAACAATAATCCTGTTGGAAATGAAAGACTGTACTTTTGTCCTGGAAGTGCAGGATGATGGCGGCCTGGATGGGAGAGACGGTGAGGTTGGTGAGGGTCCGGTCCTCCAGTTCCACGTCCAGAGTGACTGAACCCAGGTGAGGCTTCCAGCTCAGCGTCCTCATGGCCTGAGACACAGACGACAGGCTGATGTTACAGAGTGAAGATCGTCAGACGGTAAATCTGCTGCTGCTGATGCTTGTGTTTCCGCTCACACACAGAATCAGTGATGTCACAGCGTTTTTGATGGAACACTTCTGACTGAAATGTGGCCAAAAATATAAAACTCCTGCTAAAAACTGCATATCCATGTGAAAATAAAATACTGAAAGCAACAAACAAAGGTTAACTAAAGTCTGCAGCGTCTGATTTATAGTTCACCACCAAAAACACACAAAACCACCACTGGTACAAGCAGGAAGCAGCAGGTGAACTCCACCTTGAGTTTCTCGTAGCGGTGTGTGTAGGCCTCCATGGCCTGGCAGACGAGCGGAGGCAGCTCCAGCTTCTCCTCCTTCAGCGTCGGCCAGAACTCGGATGACAGGATGATGGCCGACAGGGACAGGGGGGGCTGCTCCTCCTCGCTCAGCCTCGACTCCTCCTCACGGATGTTGCTGTTGATCCTGCGAGAGTCCGCCATGTCCTGGACGAGAGGGACGAGAGACATTGTGTTTCACTTTTATTTAAAGGTCCCATGTTTTACAGTTTTCCTGTGTTTTATCTGAAGTGTTGATCTCCATCAGAAGATATATTTGTGGTTTTAAGAACCAAAAACCATCTCAGTGTAGTTTTACATCTCCTCTCTCAGGCTTCTCTCTGGAGCTCTAGTAACAACAGGTCAGTCAGCCAATCAGAGGAGAGGATCTGAGCCTCTGACATCACAAAGTTCCAGAAGTCCTGACGGCTGGTTTTAAGGCTCAGTTTCTGAATACAGGCTGTGTGCATTTCTCTGTGGACTGAGACTTTGATACTTTCACAGTATTAATATAGAACCTAGACCTGCTTTATAATCACAAACACATGGACATCTACCTTTAGACTGTGTGGAGATTTAAACATATCTAATACACAGTGTTACTGTAATAAATATTATGATTTATAAATATGTCTCAACTGCAAATTCAACTTGAATTAAGAAAATTTAACACCCTTGTAGAAACAGGAATTATTTCCTGTCTCTATCCACAGGTGGAAATTATAGATTTAGAATTTAAAACCATTGTATTTTCCTAGTAAACAGTAGTGAAAGTCAGTTTTATTTCTATAGACTGTGATAAAAGTAAAATTCTCCACTTAAACCCCGAAGATGCAAAGAGATGAAAAACAAACTGAATATGTGAGTCAGTGTTATCGGATCGGTGATGAGGGTTTTACAGCCTGTGGGACAGTTTGACTAACACGTCGTGTCGGTGTTTACCTTCAACATGACCTCACAGTAATGCATGTGAGACTCTCCGAACCTGAGCTTCAGCAGCTCCACGTTACGAATCTCCCTACAGACAGACCACAGAAGACAAAACACTCAAAATAATCAATGGCTTCATGTTTCACCCTTGTTTATAAAAAATGTTTTTCCCATTAGTCCAGTGAGTTGAACGGCTCCATAACCTACAGGTCAAGTTTCAGACTCATTCACATCAACATCGAAGTTGTGATCACAGGTTTGCAGAGGACGCGTGTCTGTGCAGACGTACCTGGCGGTGTTGTAGTTGACTTGGTGCAGCAGTCTGTCCCCCAGCACGGCTCTGTACTCGTCTATGAAGATGTCCTTGCTGCCGTAGATACTGACCAGGAGGCTGATGATGTCTGACGATCGACGCTTTGAGCCCATTTTATCTGACAAATGTTCAGAGGAGACACATCAGAGTGTGAGTGAGGTTCAGATAAATGAACGCCACCATGTATTAACACATGATGCATTCGCTGACCTGGCACGGCGTCGGTGGGGTCTGGAGTCCAGTCCTCTGGGTGGGTGCCTTCTTCATCGCTGTCCTGCATCTCCAGAGTCACGGGGTCACCTCGGGACAGCTCGGAGGCCAGGTCGGTGCAGCCCTCAGCGTCTCCGGTGAGACCGGCGACAATCTGCCTCACCGTGTCCTCCCGCGTCCTGAAACGCACCAGAGAGGCTTAATGATCCGTTTTTGTGTTTTAGTTCAATTTTTTTGCTTCATTAATAGTTTGTTTTCTGCAAATTCGGATTTTTATGCCTCTGCACCAGCAACAGGTGGAGGCCTTATGTTTTTGTCTGTGCTGATCTCGTGAACATGATGTCACATTCAGTGCAAACACTCATCTGGACGCCACCAACGATTTCACTTCATAATGAGCAAGATTATACAAACTCAAAACTGTAACATGCCACTGTGATTATAATCTATTCTTCTGTTCAAACTAAGATTTAAAAAAAAACCTACATGCGACTCACCTGAGGTATTTGCGGATGGGCTGGCAGGCGACCTGCAGGATGACCATGGAGGGGTCGAGCTCTCTGAGGGCCTTGATGGCCGAGATGTAAACAGTCAGGATATCAGATGTGTGAACGCCTGAGGACGGACGGCGCAGCAGAGACAGAGACTCAGTATAACAGGTGTCTTCAGAACCGTCTCATTCCCGTGTTGCATCTTGTTCATTGAACAGGTTCAGAAACAGACACAGGTTCACGCTTCACTAACACTGACCTGGATGCAGAAGGCGACTCTCAAAGGCAGATTTCAATGAGGTGAGAAGCTGCTGTCTCTGATTGGTTCTTTCCAGACAAAACTTCAGATCCTCAATGGCAGCTTTGGATTCTGGGAAATCTGATAGAAAGGAAACATGGAAATAAACATAAGAAAGAAATCCCACAACTCTGAGTGTGTGCATGTAAATGTTTAAGTTCATAACAGCAACAGAAAGAAACTGTCAACGTGCAGATTTTAACCTTTAAAAAGTGACACTGACATCTCAGGAAATCTCTGATTTCATAGAGATTAATTACGTTCCTCAGTGTCCATGATGGAGATAAATCCACAACAAATGTAGCCTAGCTTAGCATATTAAGACTTGGAGCAGGTAGAAACCCTCAGCCTGAAAATATACACCTTCAAAAACTGACTGAGTTAAAAAAAGAATCAGGTTTGTGCAAAAAAGATCTTTTATAACTAAACGAAAAAGCTCTTTTACCTTTCCAGTCATTCTGATTAAAACATGACTGGTTGACTTTAAAAACATGCACGGACACAACCAGCAAAACCAGTAACATCTGCTGTTTCTCCCCCACCTCTGATGATGCTGAAGAGCTCTTCGATCCTCATGTTGACGTAGATCCTGCAGAAGAACTGGTGCATGTGGCATCTCCACTGCTTCAGGGCGGAGCTGGCGGGCTGGCCGGCCTGGAAACTGGGAGCAATGGGTGTATTGGGCACGTTGGGCACGCTGGGCACGCTGGGCACGCTGGGAACGCTGGGAACGCTGGGAACGCTGGGAGCAGGCACTGGACAGTCTGCGTCTGCCTCACTTGCAAACACTTTGCTCAGCCAGCCCAGCACCAGCTCCAGCCACTGCTCACACAAAAACAAACAAACACCCATTAGCTACCGGCTAACGGCTAACGAGGGGCTCGTGCTCACTAGCGTGAACTGATGGTGTTGTTTTACCTCCTGGAACTCCAGCAGGAAGGAGCACTCGTACTCGCCCCTGCAGTGCTGCTCCATTCGCTGCTCGATGAGCTTGTGGAGGATGGAGGTGACGGCCTCGGAGCTGACCCACTCCAGCAGCTGGAGCCTGGACCTACAACCACGTAAAAAAATTATAATCAACCATTCATTAAAACATAAACATGAGATGTACGTCCAATACCCTCTGGTGGCCATTTTCAGATATAGTTTTAATTTTAACGCTTGTTTAGTTGAATTTAAAACTCTGTGTTCTGTGAGGGAAACATCTGTTTCTTTAGCTGCTACATGCTGCACCGTGTTCGCAGCTGCTCTCTGACTGTGTCTGTCTGCTGAGGAGGCAGAGGACAGAAGCTTCATCACTGTCGCCTGCTGCTGCTGGAAACTCTGAAACGCTGTAAAACTAAAACTGAAACAGGATAAAAAGCTGAAGCAAACTGCAGAGTTAGAGGTTGTTCTATGAGGGTTTGTACAACATTTCACAACATTTTACAGAATAAAACTATTGATTAGTGCAGCAGAGGATGTTGACAAAAGAAAAACAGTATTATATTATAAACATAAGATAAGCTGTGAATTTGAGAAATAACTTCAGGGTGTGTGGAAATGGTCGGCTGTCCCTCTTCCTGAGTCCACTCACAGGATGTGGCTGAGCTCCTGTAGTTGTTCCAGAGCCTCCTGACACCAGCACTGCTGTGCTGGGACCCCACAGCCCCGACAGACCCCTCCCTCGGGGCCGTCAGGGGCCTCGGCCCCGTCCTCAGCCTCCCCCTCCTGGTTCATATACACAGAGAAGGTCCTGCTGTAAAACTCTAGCACTCGCTCCTGGAGAACAGGGGAAGGGGAGAAGAGGAGGAGGGCCCTGATGATGGTGAAGGCTCGCTCCTGGAGGCCCCTGGGCCCCGGGCCACGGAGACCACCGTGGCCCTCATCCTGCCACATTCCCAGCCGCTCCAAACCACCTAGGAGGAGGAAGAGGAGCCGTTTGAAAAGTCTGCTGACATAAACAGAGAAAACCAGTGATCCACTGTGAAACTATCCGGTCACAGTTTTTCTACTTGCCCAGGAAAGGTTCCAGTCGGTCCAGCAGCGTCCGGAAGGCAGCGAGGAGAACCCAGGCCCTGCTTCTCTCCTCCAGCTCGTTCTCTGGCTGTTTGAGTCCGGCCCAGAACTCAGGAACCACAGAGGAGGACAGACGCATCTGCAGAGTCTCCAGCAGCCAGCTGCCCAACAGCTGGCCCAGACCCTGACCACACAGCAGGGCCAGGGAGTCCGAGAGGCTCTGCTCCGTCACCGAGCCGCCAGGAGACACCTGCAAATGGTACAGAGACAGATGGTTCAGGGTAAGTGCAGCCTCGAATCAGTTCGTGTTTCACAAACTGATCTCAACCTTTTTTTAAACCTCCGCCAGTATCTTGGTCTTGGTTTCACCAGAACCTGTTTAACCCCCCCTCTAGTCAAAATGCGTTTTTCGTTGATGCTGGTTTGTGCAAAGACTCAAGTAAACAGCCAGTAGAGCACAGCACAGACAAAATGCACACAACCAGACAGAAAAGGTCTACCAGGAAGACAGAGACAGGTAAATAAGAGAAAGACAGAGGTTCATATGTGCCGAATTAAACCGACTAACCCTCAGTAACTTGGGGATTGTCCTAAGTCACATCTCACTGGGTGTTAACCATTGCTACAAGCAGATAATGTTTAAATCGTAATATATTTGAACGGAATTCGGCAGCATCGGTTCCCTCCATGCTGCCTTCTGGGTCCTCCGGTCCGGGGGTAAACCCCACTCACCAGAGCTGCTGTGACGGTTTCCCAAGCATCAGCGACCCCGTGTTGTTCTGAGGGTCCCGACATTTCTGCCGGGTCCGATTCCATCACACTTTCCTCCATCTTCTCACACTTTCCTCAGGAACAACGACCTGGCTAATGTGAGCGCAACATTCACGCTTCGGGTCGTTTTACCTGTTATAACGTCGCACAGGTCTGTGTACACACGCGCATCATGTCTTAGGTTTGTTCATTAACGTCTAAAAAGAAAACTGCTAATTATAACTGCTCACATTGATTCTCTGTTATGAAAATGAAATAACGTTTGCGTATCGCGGGTTGACTTCTTCTTCGTCGGCGGAGTTTTCTTCTTCTTCTTCTTCTTCCGAGTGGTTTCAGGCAAAGCAGATGCGCAGACGCGCCCCCTTCAGTCAGCAGCGCGCAGGCAGCCTCCTCACTGCGGTAAGAGTTTTATTTTGGAAATTCAAAGGAAGTTTTCACAGGAAGTTTTCACAGGAAGTTTTCACAGGAAGTTTTCACAGGAAGTTTGAGATGGACTTGACAGATGACCCGAGAATCAAGGGGCGTTTGCTGCCCTCCAGCGGCCATAGCGAGGCACTGCAGTGTTTAATATCAGTACAACATTATTAATATAATTATTGTAACGGTCGTTATTTTAATAGTTTTCTAACATTTACTTACCACTGTAACTCTTACAGTTTATATTTCTAATCATGAACATTTCCGATATTTCCAATATTCATGCCCTCTTGTAGCCACCCTAAGCATCAAGCTAGCAACATTAAGTGTAGTACTACTTCCGGTTAACAGTCAAACTAAAATATTTACGATAGTCCACCGGAGTGAATCAGTGCTGGTTATAAATCATAGTGAACGCGCTCAAAATCATGCTTTCTTTGTCTGTATTGATATGACAGTAATAACAATTATAGTAATAAGAATAGATAATGAAAATAAACAACTAAATAAAAATGAAATAACACGGAAGATATTTTACAGAGCGTATATATGGAAAAGTCAAGTTTAAAAATACGAAAATTACCCTCGAAACATTTCAAAAACATGTTTTCTGTTAGAGAGTGTCACTGCAGGTATGTAAACAGTGTGTGTGTGTGTGTGTGTGTGTGTGTGTGTGTGTGTGTGTGTGTGTGTGTTTTAATAGTCGTGAATGTCCCAGTTATTACAACTGGACTCCACAACCGTCAAGCTGGTCACATTAAGTGTAGTAATACTTCCGGTTTGAACATTCAACATAAAACTTTTACAACCGGTGCAGATACGCATTGTGATCATAAGTACTATCTTACAGCTAAAATGTTCCACGTTTATCCCCTGAAAACAGAGCAAACAAGAGGAGAATAAATGCTACCTGATAAATGTTATCAGAGTGACGGTCATTAAATCTTATACCGATTTCAAAATACGTTAAAATGCAGTTGCAGTTACACACCGAAATCAAGTTAGACATAATGGCGGAGTACGACTTCCGGTGACGACATTCAAAATAAACTTTCAAATTGAGCGTAAGCGTAGATGCGCACTTTGTCTACGGGAATAGGGGCGTTACGCTCATAGCGGGGGCAACGCGGTTCAGTTTGCGGTGCGTTTACGTGATTTTTTTAGCGTGAGGAATCGGCGGAACCGCACTTCCTGCCGGGACACCAGCGGCTCCGACAGAAACATCATCATGGCAGCGGAGTGCGAGTGAGTCTGTTGACAGCATGTCTGAATTCTCGCCCCTCACCTCCTCAAATCCCATCACACGGTGTGCTTTAGCTGCAGTCAATCCGTCTGCTTTGGGTAAAATATGAACGGAAATGTCGTGGGTTTGATGGCGCTAATCGGCAGCACAGTGCGTGGGAGCTAAAATGCTAACGTTAGCTTGATTTGTTGGAGCGTTGAACGGTTAAAAACAGCTGAACGGTTTAACTGCTGCGGGTTTCTCCTCCGCAGTGTGCTGTCTGAAATCGAGGTGCTGCAGTCGATCTACCTGGAGGAGCTGCAGGTGAACAGGAGGGAGGACGGGTGAGACAACAGTTCGCTGTCATTTTGCAGCAACATTTCACCAATACGTGATCCACACTTTCGTCTTCTTCGTGCAGCCTCACACAGCCTGACAGAGCACTCACTCTGGTGCACAGCTCTGTACCACCCTGCCTGCTCTGTGCGGGGGCACCGTAGTCTTAACAAAACACCCATCAAAATCCAGGGGGTGATAAAGTTTGGTGAAGACGTTTGCAGAGGGAACAAAAGGCTGAAGTCCTCATCAGGCTCATGGTTCCTGCGTCTTTTCTGCCTCTGCATCTAATCTAACAGCTGACAGGAAGAACATAGATGATCCCCAGAACCAAAACTGTCCTGAGGACCGAACTTTTTGCAATGTAATGTTTTGCACATGAGCAAGGAAACATAAAATTCACAGATTTTTGAATGGAGTTTGGCACAGAGTGTCTGCACAGAGCACATGGTTTGTGTGGCCTGTTGGGCCTCGTGATGCTGTTTTATTGCATCAGCCTTGTTGATGACACTGACTTTCATTCAGCCTCCAGTGCCTTGTCCTTGTTTTTAAAGTGGCTGGTGTTTACTGTCCTGCAGGTGCTGGGAGGTGAGTCTGGTCCTGTACCCGTCCACGGCGGAGGACTCTGTCTCCCAGTTCGTCCGACTCACCCTGACTTTGACCCTCGATCAGCAGGTACGCTCTCTGTTATCCGTGTGCAGCCTGAGGTTCTTGATGAGGAAAACACATGACAGAACAAAATACTAAGTGTGAGATGCTACAAAACTAAAATTAATCAAGTCAGATTGTGGTTCATCGATATAAAGAAGAACTTTATGTCTTCTCATTATGCTGGTGAACGTAAGAGTCTCTCTCCCCCATTTTCTATCTATAGTATCCCTCGTCTTCTCCAGCCATCTCCATTCACAACCCCCGGGGACTCTCTGATGACAAGCTCAGCAGGTGATGAACTGAAGCTGCAGACTGACTCCGACTCTGTTCTCTCTCTCTGTCTCTCTCATTTACCAGTGTCACTGCGGAGGAGCTTATATAACCTGAGTAAAACCCTGTTATCATGTTCAACCTCTTTCTCTTAGTGTCCAAAAGTGTCTTCAGTTGGAGGCTCAGTCGTGTCTGGGTTCACCAGTGTTGTATCAGCTTATTGAGGTCACTATAGAGTTTTTTTCATATCATTTAAGAGAATTTACAGTGTGATTATCTGTGGAGTTAATATGTTATGGTGCTGATCAGTATAATATTGTTAAGGGTTTATGTTTAACTCTCCTCCTCTTTTTTTCTTCCTCAGAAAGCAAAAGAAATCCTGACTGAAAGCAACATTCCTCATGGGAATTGTGTCATTTGCCTCTATGGATTTAAGGTTTGTTGTTTGTGTCTCTGTGTTTCATTTCCCATCACTCTTCTGTCCCATCGCACCTTTATGAAGCAGAAAGACATGTTGGATATTATGATTTTGTTCACATCAACCTCTTTACTCTTCTCTCTGTCTCAGAATCTCTCAAAAGGTTTTTTTTTGTCTAAAATTTCCATGTTCAGGATTTTTCCTGACTCGGAATGAAACCTGTTTTATTTTGCACTCTGAGCTCTGTTTAAAAGTAAGAATAGGGTGAAGTTCAGCAGTTTAAAAGCTTTAAAGCTGCACTAATCAATGTTTTTACAAATGGATGGAGTGAACTGTCTGTGTGGATGTCAAAATGTTTTTCCCTGAATCGCTCATTCACCTCCTCAGCTGCACCGTTCAGAGCTGCTCTTCTTCCTCTGGATGTTGTTGTCGCAGATTAAAAATATTGAGCAGGAAAACAGATTGAACCTTTTTGATTAAATAACTCCACAAGGAGCGACCAGATAGCTGAGTATTAGGGCGCGTCTCTCCTGCATGTCATTCCCCCTCTCTCTGCCACTTTCCTGTTACCTTCTACTGTCCTGTCAATTTAAGACAAAATGCCCAAAAACATGTTTAAAAAAAAAAAGTCTGGAGTCCACAAAACCCAGAAATATTCAGGTGACCAGATGCTCAGAAGTTAGGACGATTGTTTCATGTTTGCTCAGTGTGTCCCAGAATCCTGGAAAAGAGGATGAGACGGATGTTTTCAGGAGAGTTTCTACTTTATTCTACAGCGTAGGAAATTCGATTTTATGGAATCTCTTACAGACGATGAAAATTTGATTGTGAAAATTGTTCAAGTTGTTTTTTTTAAAGTTATTTTTAAACCAAAAAATCCTGAATATTCCAGGTTTCATTTATGAAGAATTATAGTAAATTCAGTATCTTGTGACTTTGGACTGGCAGTTGTCACAGTGTGATTTAGGAAATGTTGATGGACATTTTTCATAGTTTTCTTTCTTTAACTGATTTATTGATAATGAAATGTTTTGTTTAAAACTGAAATGTCTCCGCAGAGATCTGGGTCTGGATCTGACTCGTGAATTTGTGGTGTCATGTAATTCCCTGCAGACTTGGAATAGTTGTTGCATGACACAACAAAAACTATTTAGAGCTTGTTCTGCTGCTCACACGCGGCCAAAGAGGGAAATTGTTATTGTAATGTTCCTATAATCTGCATCTGCTAAACCCGTGACAAATCCCATCATGCACCTGTGTGTCCTGTGTGTTGTCAGGAGGGGGAGGCGTTCACCAAGACGAGCTGCTACCACTATTTCCACTCCCACTGCCTCGGCCGCTACGCCAGCCACTCTGAGAGGGAGCTCCGGCAGAGGGAGAAGGAGCTGGAGGAGGACAAGACCAGAGAGAGAACAGCCTGTCAGGTCCGCTGTCAGCCGCTGTGGGGACGGTTAATAGCTGTGATCAAAGAGACACTGACTGCTCACTCTGACTCCTCCCACAGGAGCTGACTGTGGTGTGTCCGGTGTGTCGAGAGCCTCTGGCGTACGATGTCGATCAGCTGCTGTCGTCCCCGGCCCCCCAGCTGCCTGAGGTAAAACCAGCTCTGACCTCACGGCTCATGGTGAGGTGGTTTTGCTCCCTGCTGTTTCCAGGGTCAGGGAGGAAGTTCACACCTGAACAGTTTCACTGTTGTGGAAAATAAAAGCATGAACAGACTTTGTGTTTTTCTCTCAGCTGGATGAAGCAGCGATCGGCTCAGACTTTCAGCAGAAGTGGTTTGACCTCCAGAAGCTTTTGGAAAGACAGAGGTCTAAAGGTGGGATCATTGACCCGGAGGAGGAATCAAATCGTTTTCTCATCCACATCAACGAGGTAAGGCTGAATCAGAAGTCACATGACCTCATTTTGATAGGCAGAAGATCTCAGAAGAGAGACTCCAAGCCTCTCTTCTGATTGGCTGACTGTTTATGGCAGATTTCAAGTAAACACTCAGAGAAACCAAATCCTGCAAGGATGGGTGGTGGGTCCAGGTGGGCGGGGCTTGGGGTGTGGCTGAGAGCAGTTTGTTATTATTTTTCTCCAGTCTTTTATTTTAGAGTAATCACATACCTTTTCAATAAGGCTGCTACATAGAAGCAAATAGATTTTTTTTATTTCTGTCATAGCTACAAATCACCTGGACAGTTCAGTCGCTCAGACATTTCTAAAAAACTTTTATTATGGAAACAGTGTTAAAATGCATATTTAGCAAAAGGTGAGAAATCTTACCAACTTCTCAGGCAGAAAGAAACGAGTTTAACTTCAGGAAAAAAACCTCAAACCAAGGTCAGCCTCTTTGATTACAATCAATACAGATCAGGACAAATGAAAGATCCCTCAGGATTTTTTCCTGGAGAGCTGATCAGCAGCAGTGAGCTCAGGGCTCCACAGGATACAGTCTCTGATGCAAACAATCAAATGGCTGCACTACAGCTTCCACTGCAGTGACTGTATATAGCTGAAAGACCAACTGATCACCTGACCTGTAATCAAGCTTAAACCCAGAGTCAGATGTTTGCTTACCTTAGCACTGTTCCTACATAATGTTGTATAAAAACATTTACAGTGATGCATGTCAACTCCCACAGACTCCATCTGTCGCTGAAAATGGAAACCTGGACGTAGACATGTCTCCTGACCAACAGGCACCCTCTGCTTCTAGTGTGTCCCCTGATGAAACTGGTCTCAGAGCAGATCAGTTTGTTCCTGGACTGTCCCACTGCAGAGGCGGTCAGGGCCACAGGCGTCAGTACCAGGTGAGGGGCCCGAGGAGAGGAGGCAGGTACAGACCTCAACATGCGAGAGCCGCCCCCGTCACAGAGCAGCTGAACAAACTCTGTCTGTCCTCAGACTGCGCTGAAGGACCAGTGAGAGCACAAGCTCAGGGTGATCGTGACCATCAGATGCACGGAAATGCAGAATTGTGTCGGCCGAAGACCAGCAGGGAGGTCTACGCTGAGCAGCAGCAGGTTTCTCCCGACAGTCAGCCAGTGTGCAAGTCAGGTCTGGAGACTGACTGCCAAAAAGATGCTGCAGACTCTGCAGGCAGCCGTGGCCACCGTGGAAGGAGAAGGGGCCCTCACCGATCTGCCCCACACAGCGGGGGCCCTGGACCTGCCCGATACCACTGGGAAGGGCGAGCTTCAAGAAGCAGGGGAGGAGCCAACAACCTGTACAGCAGAGGAGGCGGGCCCCACCGGGGTCATGGCAGGGGCTTCCAACAGAAGGTGGTGGAGAGAGAGAGGGGAAGAGAGGAGGTGCTATGACAAAGGGCAACAGGAGGGCCAATGAACAAATGTATATGTGCCTCCATCATGAGTTTGCATAGATTAAAGCCCTGCAGCAGAAATGACATTCACTACAGTGTCCTATCCTCCTGTACATCGCCGCTATCCTGGTCTCTGATATGTCCTTTCATGCAAACTAATATCAGACACCGATGGTTGTTGTTTTTTGTTGTGATGCAATATGACTTGAAAGAACCACAAATTAAATTTTCTCTGGACATCAGTGTGTTTCAGTGTCTGTATTTCATTTTGTAATAATGTTCAGTTCAGTTTCAGCAGCTGTGACTGTTCATCTTTGTATAATCCTTAATATGTAATCTATCTTTAATATTATTGACATTTGAAAACATTTGACAATGATGCTGTAATTTGAAGCTATGTTAACATGGGAATATAACAGACAGGACTGAGAGAGAGAGAGAGTGGTTTAGTTTATATTATTCCACTATAAAAATATTACAACTGCTTCAGGGCCCAGACCCTCATGTGGGTCTGATGGCTACACATTAGTCTGGTGATCCTGTTAATTTGACAAATTATTAATTGTTAATACTGAATACTGCCTTATGAAGCACAACATAAACATTAGTTACAGGGAAACAATAATGGTGACACCAGCATTATTATGTAATACCTGTCTTAGAGAAGGAAGGTTAAATTAAAATATAGCTTTCAATCTATTATTTTAGTTCATCTTGTACGTATAGTATTAAATTGTGTTCACTCAAATACACAAACTAATCATTTCTAATCAACGCACAGAAAGTGTGATAATCTTTGCTTATTTATTTAAGTTTATCCCTAAAAGGTTAGTTTGGCCCTGAATTTAAATTATTTTATACTATATATTTATAATGAAGATAAAAACATTTAAAAAAAAAAAAACATAGCGCTAAGACTCATGGGAGATGTAGTTGTTGAACGTTGGAGGAGGAGCTTCTTGGGAGGAAGAGAAGCGGAACCTACGTCTGACCGACGCCATCTTGGCAGTTTGTTGTTGAGGACCAGCCCCTCGGAATAATCTGCGCAGGGTCGTAGAGGCGTGTGGTTGTTTTTAAAACGGCCGAGGTTATGACTGGCGGGAGCGAGTTTCACAAAAGCTACAACAACAATAAAGACTCTGAGTGTGGAATGGATGTAGACATGGATTCTAGTCATATTGAAAGTGAGCGGGGGGAACTGGACGGTAGTATCCCGGCTCCGTGTTCATCTAACGGCAGTGGCGGGGAAGAAGACGAGGCGGAGGCCGTTGGCCGTGGGAGACAAGCCGGGGGTTCTAGTAGTCAGCACACCCCGGACGGAGGAGTGCTCGGCAGCGGCAGGGAGCAAGAGGTGTCGGTCGAGATCGGAGAGACGTATTTATGTCAAAGAGCCGACAAGACGTGGCGTGAGTGATTCCTCTTCTTCCACATTTCAGTTAGCGGGTCAACTCTCCTTTGTTTTGGGGAGGACTTAACACCAAACTTCATTTAAATTTAGAAGTGCAGGGTCTCGTTTATTCTCTAAAAGCGTACTGGACAGTGAGATGTAACTCCACTAATTTCACGTTACGAGCGGTCATCGGAACTTTCTGGAACATTCGACACAGATGGTTAAATCATAACAATGGTCATAACAATGCAAACACTGGTCCTGCTACTTCTACGAGTTGATGTTTTACTCGAGTAAATGAGATAAAGGTGCAGTTGACAGATTAGTGGATTCCCGAATTAAAGAATGACGCAGTCTATAATAATATACGGATTAGCATCTGAAGTAACAGTTAGTATGTTTGCTAATTTAAAGGGTAGTGTTAAAGTCTTTGAAATCTGAATGAAGTTTGGTTGGACGTTCTATTCCAACGAGTCTTGGTGGAACAGTTACTGGTGAAAACTGCTTTGCATGACAAAACATATTGACTGGTGGATTTTGCTTTTCAGATGCGGCAGAGGTTATTCAGTCCCGCCTGAATGAGCAGGAGGGCAGAGAGGAGTTTTATGTTCATTATGTAGGATGTGAGTACATCACTAGTTACTGATACACTCATGAATGCAATGCACACAACTGAACCCTAATTTTTACCACTTTTCATATATAACTAAATTTGCCTGTACCCACTCTATCCCCCTCACATAATGCTCCACAATCTCCTGTTCTTTGGCGTGCAGTCAACAGGCGGCTGGATGAGTGGGTGGGGAAGGCCCGTCTGGCACTTACCAAGACAGTGAAGGATGCAGTGAGGAAGAGCACAGAGATCGGAGGTGTTGGTGATCTGGGTGACCAGCCTGAGAGGAAGATCACCCGCAACCAGAAGCGCAAGCACGATGAGATCAACCATGTGCAGAAGGTTGAGTTTGTTTTGCAGTTACCTGGTGCTGTTTGTGGTGACATTCTCAGGCATTTAATGGTCGGTGGTACCTAATGCATTTTCTTTTTGCAGACATATGCAGAGATGGATCCAACAACAGCTGCACTGGAGAAGGAGCATGAGGCGGTAAGGGGGAGAGCAAGTGTGTGTGTGTATGCGTGCGTGTTTGTGTGTGTGTGTGTGCACGCAATTATAACTGTGTTCCCCCTCCTGTGTCCTATGAACTATTTGATTAAATTGGCTCATGCATCTACTGTTGAAATTCAATGTTTCAGATCACCAAAGTGAAATATGTGGATAAGATCCAGATTGGAAACTTTGAGATTGATGCCTGGTACTTCTCACCGTTTCCAGAAGATTATGGCAAGCAGCCCAAGCTGTGGATCTGCGAGTACTGCCTTAAATACATGAAGTATGAGAAGACCTTCAGACATCACCTGGTCAGTCAAGCCTTCACTTCAGTTTAGGAGATAGGGAAGTTTGTGCCTCTCATGGAATCATCCTTTTTTTTTTTTTTTTTAAATTTGACAACTTTTATGTTTTTTCAAACAAAGACATCAGCTAGAAACAACAGCTGTTTGTCCGTCCCTTTGCCATCAGTGTTAGAGCCTAAGAACTGAGACTTGACTTGTGAAATTAAATGTCCTTTAAATTCACAGAGTTCTATTTAATGTCCTGACATTTTACTCACATTTAAAACTTTTTTTCCTAAATCACATGTAACCATTAGTGCGGAAGTTTGAACCATAACCTTTGTCTCTTCAGTCCAATTGTCAGTGGAAGCAGCCTCCAGGGAAAGAAATCTACAGGAGGAGCAACATATCGGTGTTTGAAGTGGATGGGCGGGACCACAAGGTGAGCACACCTACAGAGTCTGTGCCACACCTGAAGATGTTAAATTCAAAATAATGTGGATTCATCTGTTTCCCACTGTTTTAAGTGGAAATAAAACAGAACTTCACTTTGATTCTGTAGACTGAGACTTTTATTTGTGATGATGTCATACTGATTGGTTGTCAGTCTCTGTTTGCAGATCTACTGTCAGAATCTTTGTCTACTAGCAAAACTATTTCTCGACCACAAGACGCTGTACTTTGACGTGGAGCCGTTCATCTTCTACATCCTCACTGAAGTCAACAAACAGGGGGCGCACATAGTCGGCTACTTCTCCAAAGTAAGTCTCCTCACTGAGGGGTTTGGTATTGTTTCACAAATGTTGTGCGCTTTGTACGACAGACCTGTTTAACACCTGTTGCATGTGACTCGTGTTGTTGTTTTCAAAATTCAAATGTGTTTGAATCGAACAGTTGACATAATAACTGTTGGTCTCACCTGTTGCTGCTGGGTGTGTTTTTCAGGAGAAAGAGTCTCCAGATGGGAATAATGTGGCGTGTATTCTCACACTGCCGCCGTACCAACGCAGAGGCTACGGAAAGTTTCTCATAGCTTTCAGTAAGTGATGCAGCATGACAGGAGCTGTAACGTGTGTGTGCGTCAGCACTACAGATAATGATTACTCTTCACTAACGGCATCGTATTCAGTGGTTTTAGTAAAAGCTGAAGCTATAAACAATCATGAATGACAATGACATGTTAATGAATCCTACAATTAAATCATTTCTTTGTTAATGACAAAAATAGTCCTGTTTTTCTTGTTTGGAACAAACATGGAACAAAGAAAAACAAAGTAATCTTAGTGATTTCAAACTGTAATCAGATCAGTTCTGTTTTATTTGATGATCAACATCAGTGTCAGTCTGATGTGTGGTGACTTTACTAATCAGCTGATTGACTAGTTTAAGTAGGAATATCCATGTATATGTGAACTCACCACAGTCTCAGTCTCAGGTTTCTTTGTGGCTTTTCACTGAAACTGCAGCTGGGATAAAGATCAAACTCTGCAGTTATCCTCTTCATAGAGCTGACCTCTTGTCCACAGAGTGCAGCACAGCCTTTGGTCAAATTCAGGAACCTCGGCTAACTTAACACACACCTTTTAAGCACAATTATCAATAAAACCTCTGCTCCTGCTCTTGTCCAGGTTATGAGCTGTCAAAGCTGGAGAGCACAGTCGGTTCTCCAGAGAAGCCTCTGTCTGATCTGGGGAAGCTGAGCTACAGAAGCTACTGGTCCTGGGTCCTGTTAGAGATCCTGAGGGACTTCAGAGGAACGCTGTCCATCAAAGACCTCAGGTAGACACACTGTTTGACAAAACACCATCATCTGACCACCAGCCCCTCTATCTTTCTAACCACCATCATCCCGTCAGTTCACACTGGTGTTGCTGAGAGCCCAGATTGTGATCCTCATGCCAGACCCTCGTCCCTCTGTTTATCCTCAGCCAGATGACCAGCATCACACAGAGCGACATCATCAGCACACTGCAGTCGCTCAACATGGTGAAGTACTGGAAAGGTCAACACGTTATCTGTGTGACGCCCAAACTGGTGGAGGAGCATCTGAAGAGCGCCCAGTATAAGAAACCACCAATCACAGGTGAGTCCAGGCATCATGTGATTAGCACAAACATCCACTGAATAGTTTCCTCCTTCATTCCTAACCCGAAACCTGGTTCTACTCAAAACAACAAAACCCAAGATTTAACCATGCATCGCGCTTAACCCCAGGTGATAACCCCAAGACTTCATTTTGTCAAAATGTGATAAGATAAGAGACCAGCTATTCACTGATTCATGTTCTCCAATGTGAGGATTTGTTTCCATGTCAAAAATTTTGTGAAAACCAGTTCCCAGAGCCTGAAGATATATCTTCAGATATCTCATGACCAACAGTCCAAAACCCAGAGATACTTAGTTCAGTCATAGGAGTCAAACAATTAATCGAGATCAAATTGTGGAGATTAATTTCCTGTCAACCAACGAAAACACACACACATAACATAACCACTGGTTTCTGCATAGTTGCCATTGGTCACTGTTTTCAGCATGATGCGTTTTTATGTGTCAGAAACTTCACTGTTGTCAGACACATGATGGAGTCCTCAAAAACCATCTGTGTTCCTTCCTTTGTGTTCATGCTGGTATCTGTGAGATGTGTCGTTCTGCATTTTTCCTCCGGTGTCCCCCTTCATGACGTCTCGTCTCTTTCACAGTGGACACTATGTGTTTGAAGTGGGCGCCCCCCAAAAATAAACAAGCCAAGTTGTCTAAGAAGTGAGAAGCAGAGCCAGCGACGCCACATCTGTCCATCAGTCAGCCTGTGAATATCATCTGCCAAGTTCTCTTTTTCCCAACTGGCAAAGCCCTGCTGTTATGAAAACCTGCTGTATATAGTTTTAAGTAGCATCTGTCAGTATTTTCTTAAATATATATGTAAAAAAAAACAGACGTCTCCTGATTCCTTCTTTCCTGAGTAACAACTGCTTCTGAAAGTAATATGACATCAAATAAAATGGGATATAATAAAATAATTTAAAACAAAAGCATGATTTTTAAGTATAATATATCCTGAATATATTACTGTACAATGGTAGAGCCCAGTAAAATAGTGGACAGTGTTATATTCTGTACTGTAAGATGGAGAATTGTCATGTAATATGAACATAGCATTAACTGTATAATGGTTTTTATACTCGCAGGCAGAAGTGGCCAACTGCCCAGGGCCCTCAGACTCTAATGAGTCCTGCATATTAGCTAGTACCTGGCCCTGTCCTGTAGGGGCCGGGCCCTGTATCCAATCTTACTTTTAAGAAGTTAAATTATTTTCCTCATGTGGAACATCCTCCTAAATAAAGTTGTATATAACTAAATGGCCACATACTAAGATATACAGAGGATAGTTTCAGCACAGGTGGTCTGTAGGGTTCATATTTGGGGGCGTGTAAATACAGAGGTAATCTCAACAGTCATTTGTTTTCATGCAGCTGTTTTTAAAGTGTCTTATTTAAACTGATGTGAACAGAATAGTGTCTCAGTAATGACAGGTGCAGCAGGTCTCACTCCTCCCAGTGAGCTCTGCTGTCCCACTGGAGGAGCTAAATGGTACGCAGCCTTCACTGGTGATTATGAGCTACACCTGTCCGGGCTTCACCTGCTGTGACTGGTCCAAGTGTCCGTCGAGCTGTTTGATTTGTCACCGCAGAAATTTAAACCCATCCATGTAAAGAAAGGAAGAGAACAGATTTTTATTTTCAGAGCTGGTGAACACCGTGAAGGCGGCTCAGACTCTGAGCTTCAGCCACAGGTGAGTTGCTCTTATGAACCGGAAGTGAGCACATTTTATTTTCTGCCGTGGAGCAGCTGATGCTTTGTGCAGCTCGGTGGCATCAGATAGGATCAAACTCATGTGAAGTGAATCACATGAACAAAAGTTGATGCTGCTCGTGTAATGTTCATGTTTGTGTCTCAGCTTTACACTAAATGTTAGAGCTCCAGGTTTAACACTGATGTAACATCCACCAACAGCTTTCAGTCTGAGGTCAGCATCACAATAACCACAGGGGGGCGACAATGCTTTGACCACTGATGGCATCAATATCACCAAGCACCATTTTATTTTTCCTTTAAAATCTGCAGACTCAGGCACTTTTAACAAGGGTCCCTTAAATGTTTTCATTGAGAAGCTGCAGGAGTGAAACGGGACATTTTACACTAGAACAATAAACTATTAGCAAACAGCAACAGTAACCGTATCAAGTATAGCAGTAATAAAACAAATATTGCACCCAAGTTGTGCAACAGTGAAAGTGACAGGTATAAGTTAAATAAAATCACAACCAAATATATAAAAGCCAGATCAAATCAAATATGATAATAATAATAACAATTCTTTATTTGTATAGCACTTTTCAACACAAGTAACAAAGTGCTTCACATGAGTCAAATATCATCCAAACATATCCAGGTGAAGTATATGCAGCATCTGCTCCTGGCTTGTTTTTCATTGTCAAAATAAAAGCACCTGATTGAACCTTAATGATCTGTTGTGTTTGTTAGTGCAGATTCACAGAGGCCTTCCAGTGCCTTTAGAAAGGATCCACTTCAGTTAAATCACATTATGTTTTTTCAGACAAATCCATCATGGGACAGAGGACAGAACCTGGATGGAGACTGAAGGCTGCAAAACCCTGAATCAAAAGGTAAGATGTGGTCAGGGAGGATGAATCATTCTCCTCCTCCTCTTCCTCCCCCAAACTGCTTAGTGGTGTGTTCAGGAATAAATGGAGCTTTTTATGAGTTTGTGTTTTCTCAAACCATAATGTTCATGTTCACTTCCTGTGCAGTTTCTGGGTAATGTTCCATTATGGTTGTGGAATTCTAAAATTTGTAGCTAAATATTGCTAATTTATAGTACTGGAAATAACTACATATAGATACTTACAGGTTTTAAAAGTATAAAAACACCTAACCCTCTAGAATTTTTAACAACTTAACAAGCCATATTCATTAACAGAAATTCACAATATAAACAGAGACAGAGAAAATAAAAACAAAATATTGAGTCAACATTAAACAGATACATCTATATTTCATTGTATATTAATTAGTCACAAATAAATGTCCTAAAAAGCTGCAGCTGTCAAACATGGCTGTCCTCTGTAAACACAGATCTAAACACAGATCACAGGCCCATGAAAGGTTCGTGTGTTGTGGAACAGTTGCTTGATTTGTGTGTAGTAAACAGGATATTGTGTTGCATTTCAGGTTTAAACGTCCTCATGTGAAGACACATTCAAACACAGTTCAGTAGAATCTGTGCTTTATTTACGGCTGCAGTTAACACTGAGGACATCTCAGGATTTTATATGTGGGAATTTGGGGGATTTTAGTAACCTGGGGTGGTTGGATCCTGCAATTTAAAAATAGAAACATTAACACATGGTTCCTCCAGTGTTTGTAGACATTTTTGATTTTAGGCCAATGTAAAAAAAAATCATATAATCATTTCAGAATTGTATTTCTGGCAGTGTGCAGGAAGCTTTTAACAGATAATTAGATTATGTTGGGTCTAATGAAACAAAAAAATTAGAGAAAATATATAATTAAGCAGTTCAATCAAGTAAATAAATGGAATCTCAAATACCAATCATGAGACATTTTAGAGACTTATTTTGCTGTATGGTCCTAAACGTGTGCCAGTAACAATCCACCATAATCCCTGCAAGCATTGTGATTCTAATGAGATAAATGTTCATTTATTATTATTCTGATTATTAATACTGAAAATTCGTGCTGCGTTTCATTAGTTGTAGTTACCCTGACAGTCTAAATGTGCTGTGTCCCCTCGTGAGAATCAGATTCTGATTTTAAATACATGTATATTTGTTTCTCTGCATCTACAGCGAGAGGCCCAGGACGTGTTTAGCACTGACAGCTGGAGGAAACTGCTAGCCTAGCCTAAAATATCTTTTCTTTTTAAACACTTATCTTGTAACAGGATAAATTTATTACTGGCTTGATAAAGCGATCGCCAATTACCCTGTAGTCCTGCTATGTTTGGAGTTATGGTCAGTGTCACGTGCTGGGAGGCAGCAGCGAACTCTGCTGCCCCACCAATGATAATTAGCTCTGTCCTTCAGCTGTTTGTCATCGATCAGCTGTATTGATGATTCCATCACCGCCGGCTGTGGCTGCTCTCCACTGCAGATATGAAGCTTTCATGACAGTTCAATAAGGAAAATCTCAAGATCTTTTCAGTAAAATTAAGGCAGGAGAGACCTGTACTTAGAAATTTAAAAAATCATGTACACTTGAATGATAAGCCTCGTGATTTTCTATATTTTTGTTACTGTAAACAGGAAAAGACCAAAACCAACAATGTGTTGGTCCATCTCTCAACCCAGACTTCCCTACATGTGTATAAGCAGTATCAGTACAATAATACAAGAGAGTGAAATAAATTACATGGGCACAAAATAAAGATATTCTGTTTTATTTCCAAAATTGTACTTCAAAACCACTACGGTCATTTATAAGGCATTCACAACATTTCTTTTTTTTTTTTTGGACATTTCAGACAGTTTTGATGCTTTCAGAGAGTTTCCTAAAACAGGAGTACAGCTAAGGCACAACACTACCCCCAGAGAGAGAACCGAAGAAACCAATAGTCAGAGAGACACAGAAATGGCACAGAGACGACCTTTAAGAGGCCGACACTAGGCTGAAAAGAAAAACAGCAACAACATGAGGCAAAAATAAAAACTGATGAGAAGATCAAACATCTCAGCTGAGAATCTGAACATCTGAACATTTTCACACCATTGAAATTTATGAAAAATTCTCTTTAAAACAGTCACATGACGTCGGTGTCCAAACACCTGGACCCAGCTTATCATTAATTTAAAAATGTACATCCTCTATTAACCATTTTACAAAATACTGATTTACATAGATTCACTCGTCATATGAAAAATACATATTGGACATAAAATGGCTCCAAATTTTCAAATTAAAACCATTTGCCTTGAGCAGGAACAGAAAATAAATAAAAGCTGAATTTGCTATTTGCCATTTTTTGTCCTATAATTCCTCAAATTTTTTAAATGTTTAGGACATTTTTTTTTTTTGGCAATCCTAAAATAACTGCTGTGATGTAATATATTCAAAGAATTGTCACTTGGATCAAGTGAGGAAGCTGTTATAATAAATAATGTTTAAACTTTAAAGTGACAGTAATTCTGTTAAATTCTAAAAATCCTGTCAGACTGGACGTGCGAAGTTTAAATCAAATTACTGCTGGATTACTAAAATGAAATGGTTTTTCCCGAGCAGTGACTTTCTGATGTTTATGCTCTCTGCATGTTTTGGTCCTGTAGTCTGCTGCTGGACTGTTCGTTCAGGGTTAAACCCAGCAACACCAGCCTGAACATCTGGTAACATCTGCTCCATGTGTTGATCATTTCAAATAATAATTCATAGAGAACAGCCTCAATCTTTTCTAGAATAAATATGACGTGCTGTTTGTGTCCTGATTAAGTGCCGACTGTCACAGAGCAACATATCATCGTGACCTTTACCCTCATTACAAAACTCCACTGATCTCCAGTTTTGGTCTTATTATTATCATTATTATTATTATTATTATTATTGTATATGGTAACCACACACTGGAACCATTTATTCTAAAGATATTAAACATTAGTTTTTATAGTATTGAACAATATAACTAAGGATGGGTTGCACCACTAAGGATTAGGATTTATTAACTGAGATTATCTTTCACTCATTGATTTTAAAATCATTCATTCACATTTCTAAATAATTCTATGATTATTATTGATGATTTTGGAAATATGAGCAACACCTGTGTAGCATTCGGCTATCCTGTAGTTACTTTAAGTGATAAGAATTTGATTAGTTCACTTATTTCCTGTCCTGCTGATAGCTTAGCTTAGCTTAGCTTAGCTTAGCTTAGCTTAGCTTAGTTTAGCTTAGCATGAAGACTGGAAACAGTCAGAAACTTCTAGCCTGGGAAAACTTGTGGTTTGTGCTGGACTGCTTTTTGTGACATCTTGTTGTCACATGTAAACAGTGAGTTAGCCTGTTAGCCTGTTAGCCATTTTTTTCCCTTCTGGACAGAACCAGGCTAACTGTTAGCTAACAGTTTAGCTAAGCTGCTGGCTGTAGCTTCATTTTACCGTACAGACTCAAAATGTTTATCAATCTGACCATCGGCAATAAAGCAAATGAACATTATCATTTTACTCTTTTCACAGGGACTGTTTATTTTATTATTAGCCTGTTTAGCTAAAACTCAAAACGCCATCTGTTGCTTCCCACACAGCTAACAGGTTGAGCTCATCAGTTGCACTGATTTTTAGCCATTAACGAGTTGCCATTATTAAAAACATTAGGAAGTAGCTTTACAAAACTGGTTCTGTTTACACCAGCCGCTTCTTTCTTTGCATTATTGTGAACTGATTGTTGTGCATGACTGGACAGAAAAACCAAACAGTTTTTTTATGCTTACAGGTGCAACCCAGACTTGGTGGAAATATTTGCTGAGCCGGCTGTTCTGGCACAATATGGATCACAGAGCAGCACAGAAATCTGAAGGTGCATCAACACGTCTTGGCCCCCCCCCCCTCCACTTCACCTGCTGCTATATCAAACTCAGCTCACAGGAAGTGACCTTACTCTTGTATGGAAGGAAATGTGGTTCCAAGAAATTAATATGAAAAATTACAAATATAAAAATAAATAGGTACATATCAACATATATTTAAATACACAAACCAACAAAAGTTGTTCAGTCATTGATTTTTACCCATCAACATAAGAGATTTATGTAGGAATATCAATGACTTATGTAACAATGATGTTAAACTTTAAGTTATTTAGTTTACTTGTTTGTAATCAGCTTTTTAAATATAAAGATTTGCTGCTTTTCAATTTTTGATATTGTGTATTGCTTGTATATACACGCCATATAAATACACATTTTCAAGGCTTGTGCTTTGCAAAGTGTTGTTATATTTTGACATCTTAAAAATTAAACAATTACTAAAACTACAACAGATAACTGATAAAAAAGGCCCAGAAATATCCAATCAAAATAAAACAACCTATTTAGTTTAAAAAATTTTGTGCTTATAATAAACTCGTAGCTGTAAAGTCGTTTGAAATAAGAGCAGATAAGTAAGAGGCAGTGAGAGGAGGCCATTTCATTCAAAACTGACTGAGGCAGACATTTCTGTCCAAAAAATAAATCTCCTCTGCTGCGCCAAAAATCAGCATCATATCAGTCACTGAATTAGTCATCTAACTTCTGAAATAAATTAGTCACATCAGTTTCTACAGCAAAATGCAAACAAACAAACAAAAAAATGAAGTTAGAGAGAAGAAGAAATTAGAGGTGAATCTCTTGTTAGTTCCAGCATAGCAGACGTCTCACACTTCAAGTCTCAGATGGTCTGAAGAATTCCGACATGGCACACAAAGAAACACACACACACACACACACACACACACACACACACACACACACACACACACACACACACACACACACACACACACACACACACAACACACGATCGTTGTGAATGGGGAAAGTTGTCAGTAAGTTCTTCGTAGGTAGTTTGCAGCGGTGGTTTACTCAAGTACTACAGTATATAAAGTAAAACTCTGAGGTACCTGTGTGGAGGCAAATATCGTACTTTTTAGGGCAACAAATAACCAAACTGCAGGAATAAAACATGTATAACTGTGCAAAAATTAGTCATTTGAGGAAATAATTGATCAGAACCGACGCCTGGCTCTGTATGAGAACGTCTGTGGTGGCTCGTAACTTTTTTAGACCCATCATCTCTGAAGAATCATATCTAGAAAACAAAGAGTGTTTGAAGTCCAAGATTTAATTACAGCATTTTCAAACTGTGCTGTGGAGATGAGTTAATTTCTCATTGTAGAACTGGCTTCTGTATTCATGTTTGTTTGTCTTTCCACTCAGCCTACGGCCAAAGAGACAGAAGAGAAATGAAAACAGGCCTACACACAATTTGTTATGAGAGATTTTTTTTTTTTTTAAATCATTGAGTAATTAATCATAGTGACCTAAACTATTAACTGTTGACTTTTTCTTAACAGATTCTTCAGGGCTCTTCTTTTGATTGTAGTTAATTTTTCAAGAAAACTGGAAACTGCATTAAACAATTCAGGGTTCCCAGGACGACTCCAGAATCTTAAATAAAATAAATGAGCTCTATCAAACATAATTTAACGAAACAAAGCCTTCATCATAAAAATGATCTGAAGATAATAGGACTAAAAATGAGCGACCACGTCCGTTTTGAGCTTCTCAACATATAAAAACACATTCACACAACTAGAGGTATACAGTTCATCTGACACACACACACGCGCACACACACACACAGCTTTGTAGTCCCAAATCTCAGAGAGAGCAGCAGACTGAGGACTGAAGCGTCTGCTCCTCCTCTTCCTCTCGTCGCTGCCTCTGAAGTTCCATCCTTCACCGCCACCTCGCCATCATTAAACTTTAAATAAATAAATATGACACTAAAAGAGCATCGGCCCCATGTCCTCCTTCATTTGTTCCTCTCCTCCGTTCACTCATCCCTCAGTCCGTCCGTCTGCTACCTGATCCGTCCGTCCTCTCTGGGTGGGGTCACTTCAGATTTGGGGTCGGGGCTAGCGGAGCTCCAGACGGTGAGATGGCATCGCTGCATGACGGGACAGGCGCTGGGGCCCGTGGAGCAGACGTCTGAGGCGGACCAGTGGCCTTCTAGCAACCGGTCCAGCCAGTGACGCAACGGCACCCCCGTCAGGCCGGCGTTGGCCTCGGCCTCCTCCACAGCGCCCAGGCTCACCGGCAGCCGCAGCACTGGGTTGAGGCCGTGGAAGCTCTGCTCCATGTAGGAGTTCCTGGCTGGGCCGCCGTGCAGCCGCCGAGCATCCTCTGGATCACAACAGAGGTGTTAGGAGGGGGAGGGAGAGAAGGGGGGGGTGAAAAATAAGATCAGTTTTAAAACCAGATTAGATGATTTAACACAGTGTGAAACCAAAACTTAAAGGTGTGTGTGTGTGTGTGTGCACTTGTACTTGCTACATAGTAAGGACCAAAAAAAGTATTTTACTAACAGAGTGAGGACATTTTGGGAAAGTGAGGACATTTTGGCCGGTCCTCACTTTTTGAGACACCTTCTAATCACATGTTGAGGGTTAAGACTTGGTTTCAGAGTTATGGTTAGAATCAGGTTTAGGTTAAGGTCAGGGTCAGGGTTAGGGAATGCATTTTGTCAATGAGTGTCCTCACAAAGATAGAAGTACAAGTGTGTGTGTGTGTGTGTGTGTGTGTGTGTGTGTGTGTGTGTGTGGATATAATATATTTAAATACTGTGAAAGTATCAAAGCCTCAGTCCACAGAGAAATGCACACAGCCTGTATTCAGACACTGAGCCTTAAAACCAGCCGTCAGGACTTCTGGAACTTTGTGATGTCGCCATGCCCCAAGCCCCACCTGGACCCACCATCCAACCTTGCAGGATTTTGTTTCTCAATGTTTATCTGAAGTCTGCTATATTTAAATATAGTTTCCTCCAGTGTAGTTAAACAGGTTGTTCTCAAAGATCAGATTTAAATCATTTAGAGGTGAACATGCTGTATTTTAACAGATACAGAGGATGGAAAATACAGCGACACACGCTCAGATCAGATCACATGCCTCCTTCACTTTATAACACCAACTCATAAAAATCTCACTGTCTATTCATGCTCTGGGCTTTACTTAGTCTCACACACACACTCACTCACTCACACACACACACGTCTGGGGAGGTCAAACAAATCAAACAGTTACCCGGGGGAGGCTAATTTAGACAGAGGTGACCCTGTGTGTGTGTGTGTGTGTGTGTGTGTGCGTGACTGGATACTGGCTCTAAATATAAGACTGCATGGTGTTGACAGCTGTGACAGGAAGTCCTCTGCTGTGTGTGTTATTGACAGGTGACCCACACTGACGCCTCTGAAGCTGTTGAACATCATATCAACAGACGGCTCCATGAGAATATGTGACGTTTGATACGATGATCAAACTCGTGCAGTTAGCGGACGAGTCATGACGTTGTCACTCAGTCTATACAGATGGAGCTGGACTGAAACATCCCCCTGAACCATCAACTGTCCACCCTGAACTTCAGCTTCTAGAAAACTCTGGGTCACTACTTTCAGTAATGATTAGAATTGGATAATATCATGATAAATGTGTCCACCAGTACAGACTCCTCCATTAATATCATCTGTTGTGGAGGTTGTTTGCATGAATGTGATATGTTGATCTGTCAGGTATTGAATGCACTGAATTATTTCTGTCTCATTATATCCTCAGTATTAACTGAACTCCCAGAAACTTTGATTTCTAGTAATATATACACTGAGTTGTCAGTTTATTAGGAACCTCCAGCTAAAACTAATGCAGTCTAATCTTCATGAAGGTTTTAATGTTCAGTTTGTGGTGAATCTGTCAACGAGGTGTTGAATCAACTGATCCTTGAGGAGGATGTAGTGTGTTGTGCTGTTGAACTGCACTGAGTTATACTGACACTTGTTTCTATTATTGTGTCCATCCCATTCAAATCAGTGCAGGTTGGCTAAATAACAGACAACTATGTATAATACAGAACAGATCAACAGCACAAACTGAAGAATGATTCATGATTTATTACAGGACTGTTGTTTTAGGCTGTTCCTAATAAACTGACCCCTGATATTCTATGATGTGATCAGGTGAGTCTCCAGGTCCGTGTCCTGCCTGGACCTGCTCTCTCTCACTGATCTGGTTTTCTTTATTAACAGTGTTGGTTTCGCTCACCCTGCTCTATGGGCTGTCGTCGGTGAAACGCCAGCGGCGCCACGATGAAGCTGGTCTGGCCCAGCGGGCTCCAGTGGTGCAGCACCCTCAGCGTCCACACGCCAGGCCTCAGCGGCGGGTTGAGCGGCGGCCGGTAGTGGGTGACTTCAGCGGAGGTGTCCACCAGGATGTCGTACGTGGCAGCGATGACGTTGGTGGGGTCGATCCACACCACGGTGGCCGTCAGGTTGCTCTGGCCTCGGCTCCAACGCTGCACCGCCACCGGCTCGTCCTCGGGACCCAGCAGACCCCCCCAGTTCCTGAAGAGACGCTCCTTGGGATCCCAGTCGGATCCCACCTGAAGGACAGGAAGAGGGTCAGAGAGTGAGGGAGTCAGACATGAAGAGCTGCCTCTAATAAGAGTCTGTGATGCTCTGGAGTTGACTGAACTGTTGTGGATCCAGACTGAGGCTGAGCTCTGAGTGAGAGACACGATAAGAAAGATCTTCTGTCTGTTCTCACATTGTCTCTGATCATGTTACAGTAAATAAATCTGAAATCACAGCTCAGTCTTTGTCTTTAATTTATGTGTTTGGTGATTTTGTCAGACGATGTCATGGTTATAAAATCAGGATTTGACCACAGGCCGTCCAGACAAATACCAGGTTTTCACCAAGTCTCGTTTGCTTTATTTTTTGTCTCATTTTCCGTTTAACTTTTAACAAAAAAATTAATTAAAGTGACTCATGACTTTCTCTATTTGACACAGTGGAACATACATGTTCTCACTTTGCTAATGATCATGTGTTTTTGTTCCAGATTAGTTTGACATTTAAATATAGTGAAAATGAACAGACAATATCACCTCTGTATCCATGTTGACCAAGTTAATATAAATACATTACAGTGAGTGTGTGGGTGTGTCTGACCTGGACGTGCTGCAGCCTGTTGGTGGGATGGGGGGGACTGGCCAGGGTGAAGTGGTCTTTGGGAGTCACCCAGGTCTCCAGGCTCTCCAGCTGGGTGGAGGCTCGGTTCGTGGCCACATGACGCACAAGGTAGCCTTGGAACTGGTCTGACAGGAAGTAGAGGTGGACTGACACTGGGTGGCTCATGGCCATGTACCTGAGACACAGACAGACACACACACACACACACACACACACACACACACACACACACAAACACACACTGCACTTAGACCATGTCCAAAATACAATAGGTACATTTTGAAAAAGCATCTCAAACACACATTTATGTCTCAGGATGATTTGTAAGAACCTGACTTTTAATCTGTTAATTAAACATCAAGTTTAAATTTTAAAGGTCCCATATTGTATAAGGTGAGATTTCCATGTGATTTTTGATTATAAACCAGGTCTTTATTAATTAGAAGAGAGGCTCAGATCCTCTCCTCTGATTGGCTGACTGACCTGTTGTTACTAGAGCTCCAGAGAGAAGCCTGAGAGAGGAGATGTAAAACTACACTGAGATTGTTTTTGGTTCTTAAAACCACAAATATATCTTCTGATGGAGATCAACACTTCAGATAAAACACTGGAGAAATGTAAAACATGGGACCTTTAAATTTTCCAATACCTTGTTTTATGCACAAATGAGTGTTTAGTATTAATTAGCCAACATTAGCACACTAAAACGCTAAACCAATACAGTGACCATGGTAAACATTAGACCTGTAAAACACCAGCTTGTGTTCATGCTGACTACAGTATTTAACTGAGAACTGTGCTTTGCTTCAGCCTCACGGAGCCGGAGGCTGTGGACTGAGTCTGGTTGTGTTTCCGTGGTCAGGCTGCTAATCAGTGTACAACACTGAGGGCTCGAATGCTGTGGCCCAGAAATTACACTAAGCCTCGGTATCAACAAGCTAACCTTTGATCAAATCACTTTTCAAACTGGTCACAAGAGCAACACAACAACACCTGCACCATGTGATCAGCTGATGAATAAAATAATCCATCACAGAGTCAGAGGAGACGGAGCGGGCTCTGTTAGTGGAGGTGTTACCTTCATACAAACAAACTCTAATTTGTGGCAATAATGCACAATTTAGGGAGAGATTTCACTGTTTTCTCGTTTCCAGTTGTGTCGACCAACGTCTGCAAACTGGACTGAGTGTGAATGTGGACAGAACCGCGTCTGACATGTAGCTGGTGTCTTCACCTTCGTTCCACATCAGGGTCGACGTGGTTTGAGATGTTGCCTGACGAAAATCACAGGCTGAAGGGAACAGACCAGTCCTGTTTTAACTCCCCCATCCTCCCCCCTCACTCACACACACACCCCCACCCACCCCCACCCACCCACACACACACACTTCCCATAATGCTGCCCCCACCCATTCTAGCCACCAATCCCCACCCGAAATCCAACAAGTACCTCCTTGTACCTACTGTGGGTCTCCACCCCACACACACACACACACACACACACACACACACACACACACACACACACACACACACACACTCTGCTGGAAAAATCCAGCCCGTGTAGAAACTGAAGCCTGGTTGTACCTCAGGACAAGCTTGCGTTATCTTCATATTTAATTTGGACTGACAAACACACACAAACACCAGTGGTGGTGAGTTTATTGGAAAGACAAATTTCTGCTGGTCCTCCTCGTTTCCCTCAGACACTGACTGTGCAGTTTCTCTCTCTCAGCAAAAAGCTCAAGGTGCCATTTACTCCCCCAACAACCATATGACTTATACCAAGCACCTCAACAGGTGAGCACTGAAACCTGCAGATGAGGCAGAACTCGGCCTTTAACAGAGTGATTCTATCACAGCACATCAGTAAGAGCTATTCTGCTCTGCTGCTGGTTCACACTGACTCATTACAGACACTTCACGCTGTAAACATGTTGTCATCAACACTGCACCTGGGAAATCACATTTCTGATGACTGATAGTAGGTGATGCTGCACTTTTACATTACATGTACTCATTTGGCGCTTTTATCCAAAACGACTTACAAGTGAAGGACAATAGTACAACTACACACTTGAATAAACACCTGAGCTTCAGTAAACTCTGACGTCTCAGGATAATCGAGGCAGTCGTCGGACTTCAATAGTGACAAAATGGGAAAATACTTTTAAATTAACTGATTCCAATGAATAAATCATCAAAACCTGTTTGAACCGAACCAACCACGTTCGATGTAAAAGAAAAACATGCACTGAAACTGGGTTCATCACAGTAAGATCACCAAACTGAAATGGACTTTAGTCCCTGTGGAGAAAATACACAAAACTCTGGAACTCCTCCAAACACTGGACCCACATCAGGGACTCCTGCAGCCCCTTTACTCCACCATTGGTCCACCATTAAAAACCCTCTGCACTCTCAGAATCCTCTAAGAACTCATGGAACCCCTTCAGGAACCCGTTTGGCTTCACAAACCATTTACTGTTCACAACCACTAGCAGCATACTGGCTAACATCTGTACTGAGAGCTGTACTGTTGGCCAGGGACAGACTGACACTGAGCATCACTGCATCCACCTCTCTGCACACATCAATGCCAGGGCTGGGGCCCACGCTCGTACCTGCAGCTGTTATCGTTGGGATGGCCCTGCAGAGAGCCGGCAGCGCGGGATAATCCCATACGAGCGAAGGCGTGATAGTGGCTGAGCGCGGAGTCCTGCAGGCTGGCCAGCCCGTCTGTCTCCTGCTCGTAGATGTTCTCCCAGTAGGCCTGGAGGCCTGGGGTGCCCGAGGCGTACGCTCCGAACAGGTAGGAGTCCAGCTGGCTGATGATCTCCTGACTGACGCTGGCCTCAAACTTCCTGGCAAAGAAGGTGGGTCTGGACGCTTGCTGTGGTCAGAGAGACAAGCAGGGACGATTACAGGTAAATACATTCAATAAAAAAAAACAACTTATTTACATGAGCATTTATCTTAATCTGACTTAAACATTTAAAACAAGGAGCCACGTGCTGCTAAAGTCACTGTAAAACTGAACTGATGCTCAGGGACAGACTCAGATCCAGTCGGTGCAGACCGACACTGCTGCTAAATGCCTTGCTCCCTGGCACCTTGTCACCAGCTGCTGTGGTGGGAGACAGAACAGAAGCCGAGAGGATGTGAGAGGAAGTGACCACTGCTGCTGAGAGGCCACGGAGCCGAGCCTGTCTGTGGCAGCTGAGTGTGACCTGTGGTCAGTGTCTGAGCCAAAAATAACTGCAACGGTCTCTGTAGCGAGAGATCGCACAATCTAACAGACACACACAGACACAGACACAGACACAGACACAGACACAGACACAGACACACACACACACACACACACACACACTCACACACAGAGAATAAAAACTATGACTCTATTTCCATCATCTCATGCTCGATCCACTTTATGATACTATGGCAACCACAGATTACTCCCGGGCAACACATGCGCGCGCGCACGCGCACACACACACACACACACACACACACACACACACACACACACACACTCAGTCTATGGCCAGCAAAGTGTGACACCATGCCAGGATATCAAAGCAGAAGCGAAGGTCTCTCCTCTTTCCTGAAATAACTCTGTGAAGAAGGAAAAAAAATCAGTTCCAATCAGCAACAGGAAAGAAACTGAATCCCAGAAACACAAATCTACTAATTCAACATCCTGGACAAGCAGCGGACAGGAAGACCCAAAATATTCTAACACATTAAATAAATATTTAGGTTGAATTGATATTAATGGGTACATCTGTAGCATCAGTGTTTTTAATATTAGCAGGCTGATCTCTCACTGATTGTTTAATATTTACATCAGAGGACAATCTTTTATTTTGAAGGATGAGCACACAAACCTTTATTTTGAAGACTACATGAAAACTACATGAGGACTGTGTCTCAGTGTCAGTTTGTTTTGGTTTTTATTCTACTGCTTAGATACTGATTGACATATTGTCTGAGCTCATATACATCAGCTGATTTTACACGTGTTGATCATTAAGTAAAGATATGTTTGAGGTCATTTAGAAACAGCGTCTGCATCAAACTCTAACCCACAGACAAGTTTATTTTTTACTGTAAAACTTTTCTCAGTGTGTATCTTTGTCAAAGCTGTTACAAACAGATTTAGAGGACACTTGAAAAAATAAAAAAATTGAAAACCACAGGCTGTTATATCATTATCAGATGTTTAAACGCTCTGTTCTGATTGGGCTCCACCTCTGTGATGTCAGTAAATATTGTTATGACTTAATGTCTTTATGATGATGCGATGTGAGCTGCAACTAATAATTATAATCATTATTGATTAAGATGCTGTTATTTCCAGCATTAATCAATTAATTTTATGGTCTATAAATTCTCAAACAGTTTTATATTTATCATAATTCTCCAAAAATCCAAGTTAACATATTCAAATGTCCTGGTTTATCTGAATTCACTATCTTTTCCCCATCTGCAAGGAGCCTGAAGCAAAGAATTCTGAATCTATCATCGAACCTGCTGCAGGTTTTTGCTCTAGACTGAAAACTGGTGAGTTAATGCTCCTGTGTGTTAATGCGGTTGTTATGTTGTCATGTCTCACGAAGACCAGAGAGACTCTTCACATAAGAACAAGATATAAATCTGAGAACCCTCTACCCTACATGCAAGTCAATGATTGGTCAAGTCTCACTCACACACACACACACGCACACACGCACACACACACACGCTGCTCATGGGGCCCGGCCCGGAGGAAGGAAGGGCGTGGTTTATGATGACATCAGGAGGGTGTGACCTCACCAGGCCGACTCTTGGTGGGCCCCGGCAGCACCAACGAGCCAGGAAACCCCAGAGTAATGAGAACCTTGAGAACCACAATAGAACTCGTTATTCAGCGGGACAGTTTGATCTGGGAGGTTATTCTGGATCTGTTACCAACAATCTGTGTCTCACACAGCTAAAGACAACAGTGGAAACCACTAGTTACAGGCTCCTTCATCATGAGATCACAGGGAAATTACACAATTTCTTTACTATATGTTCTATAATATGAGCTGCTCCATGTTTAGTCAAGACATGTTTTAACCTTGGGTACATGATGCGGTTATTTTGAAGTTACACTATTGATTAATCTTTCAGTTATTTTGACGAACAGATTAAAATGTCAACATAAAACATTAAAATGTCAAAAAACTGATCAACAATCCAAAAGTCAAATTTCACAGTGATAAGAGAAGCAGCTGCTTTAATTCTAATTTCTGAATATTATGCTGATTATTTTCTCAATCAATCGTTTGATGAATAAAACGTTAGAAAATAGTGTAAAATGGGGCGACACTGCTGTGCAGTGGTTAGTGCGAATGGTTGTTTGTCTCCATGTGTCAGTGGACCCCGCCTCTCACCCAGTGTCAACTGGGATTGGCTCCAGCCCCCGGTGACCCTCACTGACCATGACATATTCAAACTGCTTGTTTTGTACAACCAACAGTCCAACACGTAAAGATATTTAATTTTACTGTTGTAGAAAACCAGTAAATCTTTACATTTGAAAAGCTAAAATTAATTAATTTTATCAATCTTGGGGTTGCAAATTATTATTTTCTTTATCGATTAAAGGTAGATGTCCATGTGTTTGTGATTATAAAGCAGGTCTAGGTTCTATATTAATACTGTGAAAGTATCAAAGCCTCAGTCCACAGAGAAATGCACACAGCCTGTATTCAGAAACTGAGCCTTAAAACCAGCTGTTAGGACTTCAGTTACTTTGTGATGTCATAACGAAGCAGTCACTGCTCTCAGCCTAAGAGAGAACATTTAAAACTACACTGAGATGATTTTCGGTTCTTAAAACCACAAATATATCTTCTGATGGAGATCAACACTTCAGATAAAAAGTTCCCTTTAACGTATCAATTATATTTTCAATTAATCTACAAATGTATAAAATGTAATAAAGTTGAGCAACTAAAAGACGCCTAAAAAATAAATAAAAGGATTATTTTTAAAATGAGGTCAGGTCGAAGCGAGAGATTCCTCACTTCAGTGTCTCGAATGGTTAATAATGTGTGAATGTGTGTGTTGTACTGTACATACTGTACGTGTGTGTGTTCCTGACTCTTACAGTCAGGACTCCGCTCCCTCGCTCGCTGGCGAAACCCAACATTATGATAATCACAACCTTCGAAACCTCAGCGGCAACAAGCTACAAAGCTCTAAAAATACTAACTGCCTCCAGTGTACAGCTGTTTCCAGGATCAGCTCTGCTTATAGAAACCATCAGCAGCTCGACCACAGACGCTGTCTCCAGGTCTGTCGTTACACTGGGCCAAGCACCGCCTGCTGGAGGTAAAAGCAGCACTGCTAATTTGTGAATACAAAGCTATTCTGGTCCCTCGCCACCGAGGCCCTGAGAGGGAAAGGTGGACGGCGGAGGCTGCCTGAACGTCCTGGGTTACCAACATGATGACTGTTATCTTTATAGCTGACCTGCCCTGACAGGACCGTAACAGCGTCAGCATGTAAAGCTTTGTGACAGTGTCCTGGTAGAGTTTCTTATCCTTTCTCAGAAGTAATCATTCATGACACTGTGGACAGACTTCGACCGTGGCGACAGAGGACGTTTATGTTCCTTGGCTGCACAAAGTTGTGAAACTTTCTAAGGAAAAACTCAGAAAATGCCTTAGCGCTGTGCCAACATGGCAGCAGAAGCCTTCATCTTGGTCAGCGGCAGCAGCCTGGTGGCAGAATTTCACATCAGTAACTTCAAGCAACAGCTCAAGTTTTTAAAATGTTCTGAAGTTGTTCAAAACTCAACCAAAGAAAACAACTTTCAGCCAAAAACGTGGCTGAGACCATGCAGAGCTCAGAGTGAACTGACAGGAAGTGGGGCTCAGGTTGTGTCGTCACGTTCTCGGTCTCACCTGGAACCGCGGCAGATCCGAAGGTTTGAAGTCGTTGGGTGAGCAGCCGCACCAGTCCACGATGTGCTTATACTGGCATTTGCAGCCCAGTTTGCGGTTCCAGTTGGTGAGCCTCAGGTTGTTGTCCACCATGGTCTCACAGTGGGCGCTGTTCTCCAGCACAGTGTGGAAAAATGACTGGAGGTGGAGGCAAGTGCAGAAACACAATTAACCATCTAATCTACATATAAAGGCAGAAATCATTCCCGCCTTGGGAGGAACACAATGATGTTGTGGTTCGATGGTTATCATTCAAATAACAAGGGCTCTGAGAAGCATCTTGGTTGGTAATCACTGGTTTAATCAATTATTGCATTAGTTGTATCAGATCTAACCAACATCACATTTTTATTCTGCGCAGCTGCTCAAGGAAAAAAAAGTTGAGATATTTTGTTGTTTTGATTTATGGATTTTTGAGGGTGAGCACAGTCGCTCCAGAGGCCGGGGCCTTTTCAGACACTTCCTCTGCACTTGCACAGAGTCTGAGGGGTTACTAGAGTGCAGCTTGTGTGCGTGCGTTACCTCAGCAGGCAGCAGTGTGTAGGCGTAGAAGCGCTTCATGCTGCTGACCAGCTCGTCTCTGGAGTTCACCACATAATCCACAAAGGACCGGTTGAGCAGGAACCAATCGGAGCCTCCGTCCACCGCGATGCCCTCTGGGATCTTGCGGTCCCCGAGACGCCACATGTGGGTGTCGCACTCGTAGAAGAGACGGTCCAGACCCTGTTTGCGGATGAAACTGAGATGACAGGGTTTTCAGACACGAATCAAACGCTTCCACCTGGAGACACATTTACTGCCAGACTGGAGGAAGACTGAACTTTAACCACAGGATGTAGGTGGGAGCGATATGGTGACTAAACCTGTGATCAAACACACAAATTTTGGATAAAACAAAATTACATGAAACGAAAACAAGGACAAAACCAAAATGACAGAACACGGTTCAGATGACAGGTCAAGTCAAGCTTTAGATTTCAGGCACGTGAAGGACATATTTTAACCCAGAGATATTTCTAGTCCGTATGTTTAGACCTCAGCTCTATGTGTATAAAAAAATCTGCATGTTAAGTTGTTAAGATTACTTGTTATAATTATATTGAATCTATAAAAGCAAATCATGTGACATTTACAGCAGGGGCCCCTGGTCTTTTTTTGGTTTGTAAGAGAAACAGAGAGAGAGACTATGATAGAGAGACACAGGGAGCTGATGACTCTCTCACCGTGCGTTGTCTCTGCCGTGGGATTTGATGAAGTTCATGTTGCGGTACTTTGACAGGAAGGCCACCAGCTGTTCATTGGTCCTGAGGGGAGAGAGATTCAGTCAAAGATTTGATGGCATTCATGTGTCTGTCCATGTCCAGACAGGGTCAGAACCATCAGCTGGTTATTATTTTGGATCGGACCAGTACTCGGTATCGGCCAATAAACGAGTTGAGGTATCAGAATCGATACTGGAAGGAAACAATCACTAGAAACACGCCACACTTTATAAACTCCTCTGTGTTGTCGTCTGTTCGGCCACAGGAAGAAGAAAAACACTCACGGCCTTATGTGACATTTTTTCTCAGCAGTGTTTGAAGTATTTTTCCCTTTCATGGACTCAGGTCTAAGCAGGTTGCAATTAAATATTTGAACGATGCGTCTCTTTTTTTAAACAATGCAAAACAATCTTCCATTTAGGGAACTTGGAGTGACTCCATGCGAGTCTGTTTGGGACAGCTGGACCGGCTTATTTAGCTTCCTCCTCCAAACGAGAGCAAACAGCTCAGCTCCGGCGTGTGGCCCCAGCAGGAGACGGCCACTCCCTGCGTGCCGTACGAGCCGTGATCTCACGACTCGAGCCTGGTGTCGTCCTAACGAGCACACGGGACGCCAGACAGAGATCGCTTTGATTACATTTGATTACAGCTGTTGAGAGGAACTGCAGGCGTGCGTGTGTGTGTTCATGAGTTACAGACACACATCAAACTCTGAGTGAAGCTGCTGTGACTTTATCTACAAATGGTCACATAAGATGTTTCTCATCTAGGATTTTTTGTTTTTTGGTGCAAATGCTGATCTTTCAAACGGTCATAGTCGAGTGGGAATCGTCACATTTGACATTTTAGATTTTAGGTATTTAAGTTTCCACATCTGTGTCTGTCTGCAGGCCTGATAACAGGTGTGGACTGAGCCACATGGATGTTAAAGCAGCATTTTCTTTCAGATCAAAGTATTAATTTTGGCCATTTTTAGCTGAAAACCAGGAACAAAAGTCAGAACCGCCCAAAAAATGTATGAAATAATGACCTGTGCTGTCAGGTATCAGGGACCAGGACCTGTATTATCAAACTCCACAGAAGAATCTGCTAAAGAGCCGAGTAAAAAGGTTCTTCACTGAGCGATGAGACAGAAGCTTCTCACTCCTACAAACAGACGTGTGAGAGGAACATTTGAGAACAACTGATCACATGAAAACTCCTCTTCTTCATGCAGTGCGACACATCAGGTCTGTACAGAGTTGATCTGGTTGATGTGTCTTTATAGAAAAAATGAAAGAAAAGACAAAAGTGTATATTTAGCTTAGATTTTTGTACAGTATATAAAAATCTACGAGATTAATTAAAATGTCGACTTTATTTCTGAGTTTATTCCCCTGATAAATAAAGTGGAGAAAAAAAAAAAACACCAAACTTCAAATCAAAGGAAACTAAACAGCTAAAACGACTCTGTTCTGAACACAAATCGCTTCAGATAAAAAGCTTTTGTTGTTAGTGGAGAAGTGAAGATGTTTACTTTAAAATCCTGTAACCCAGATACACGTCCATCTGACATTTAAAAGGTTAACCTTCTCTCAGCAGTTCAAGAGGAACATAGCTGCAAACACACAAAACATAAACACACACACACACACACACAGCTCCATTGACTCACACTGCATGTGCCTTCATGACGTCACAGCTATCGATGGTGTGGTGCTAATGCTGTGGCTGTGTTATGGATTTTGGCTGGCAGCGTGTTCGGACGGTCGCAGTGATGGGAGGACAGTACAGATCAGATCAGGGTGTGTGTGTGTGTGTGTGTGTGTGTGTGTGTGTGTGTGTGTGTGTGTGTGTGTGTTCCTGTATTTCTATCCTCATGAGCAGTGCTCTAATGAACAGAGAGATGAAGAAAAGTCCTCTGGATTAAGACATAACTCTGAAGAGACGGTTTTAGCTCAGGTTCACTCAGGGGAACGAGGTCGGTTCTGTAAAGAACTGGAGCGTTTGGAGAAAACTGGAATCAAACAATCAACTTTCAGCCTAATTCAGAGCAGCAACACAAGCTGTCAGAGGGTCACACGTTGTAAACAAACCCCAGTTTGAACCAGTTACTGCACAGAGCTGCAGGACTGAGTCCTAAACCCAGATATTACTGACATCGTCCTGGAGTCTCTGGTTCTTTGAATGAGTTTTTAGTTAAATCAGGTCTGTGTTTGACACAAGCTCAAGACATTTTCACATTTTATTCTACGTCATAAACTCTGTCAGTAAATCCCTCAGTCCTGATGTCTTGAAGCTTCTATGCTATCAGCCTCATCAACAAGGCTAGAGAGCCCCACTGTTGCTGATCCCCCTGATCCTCAATTGCACCAATCACCAGAAAAAATTCCTTGTATGTGAAAACATACTTGGCAATAAAACTGATTCTGATTCTGATTCTGATAAAACTGATTCTGATTCTGATAAAACTGATTCTGATTCTGATGTCTGTTAAAAAAGTGTCTAAATGAGACGACAGAGACACCATGAAGCATCTCTGCAAAATCTAATTAGAGTTAATCCATAACTTATCAATGGGAGGTTGATAAGTTTTCCTTCCAAATAATGTGGTTCAGGGTTAAACTGGGGATTTATTTAAATCCAGAGCTCAGCTTTAAAACTGACCCACACCCACAGATCTCTGCAGTTCAGTTCATACACATTAGATCAATCAATCAATCAATTATCAACAAATCTGATCACTGGTTGATCTAATGAAGCTGATCAACAATAACATGACCGATCCACATTAAATCAGCACCTTAGATTCAGTCCACAGCCTCATGTTACCTTTCACAGTGTGATATAACAATCAATGTATCACAGAGTTGATCAATAATAAGACACAGATTCTTAAAAAGTGATTTTTCCTTTAAAAACCAGCCCGTCAGGACCGGTTCCTGGACCCTGGTCTAGCCAGGAATGACGCACTGGAATTGGGACAAGTCGGCTGAAAATGGGCCAATGGAGTCACAGCAGATTCATGTGCCAGAGTCTGACTGAAGCTGACTCTTGGAACAAATCACACACATACGGCTGCTGAAATCTCGAAACTCCACTGAGGTCAGAACCACCTCGCTTCTCATTTGCCTGAACTCAGCTGGTTTCCTGGGAGGGACACAACCTGCTGGACCTCTTTCAGAATCGCAGCCTCTCTGCACCAGTTCCAGCACAACGCTGACCACATCCTCCACAAACCTCCTTCTGTTCTGCTGCAGCTACAGCGAGTGAAGCATCAGTCAATATCTCCACTGATCACAGCCAAGCGCTTTCCTCAACAATAAAGATCCTCTCGAATCCCCGAGCAGCGAGACGGCCGTTAAAGGGCTCTGTGTCAAAGCTACAGACTCCCACTCCACTCAGAGTCAATACACTTGTGGTCTATCGGCCACATAACCTGATCCATAAGACCTTAAACCAACCAAACACGACCCGCTGGGCTGTGAAGCCACTGGTTCGTGGCCATTAGCTGAAAGTCCTACAACAAATCAATGTGCTGTGTGTTTGGCGGGAACTCGATGTGATCTGTAAATCTCTCAGTCTTCTGCTGTGGTATATAATGAGAACAAGGGGGGATTTTCAACAAAACCTTTAGGGATTAAAGTCAGAAGCTCTGTTTAGAGACCGTTTCTGCAGACTGCTTTAATTCCTTTTCCACACAGCTTCCTTTAGTCCACAATAACAGGCCTAAAAGAAATTATTAGCAACAGCCCTTCTCATATTTTTGTACTTTATCTCAAAAAATAATTTGCTGATACTTTTTTTTTTTACAGCAATTATCTTTATATTAAAATGTTTCTTGTATTTATCCATTTGCTTTGCTTTCCATTATCCATGAGCTAAAATTAAAATCTAGTTTTGCCCTTAATGCCAAGCTTCGACTCTTCTGACGGACCCGCTCTCTTACCTGATGGGGTAGTCGGCAGCGCTCAGGTTGATGAAGAAGTCCCAAGACCAGTCGGCCATTTTGAGGAGGTCCTCCATGCTGCGTAGGTACATGGTCAGCAGGCTGGCCCCGCCCCAGATGGTGGCCATACGCCAAGGAGTGACCCGGACGTTTGGATACTGGCTGACCAGAGACAGGACTTCTCTGTGGAGGTAGTTGGACCTCTGACAGAAAACAGGAGGAAGGTCACAATCACCATTAACAAATATTTTCATATCAACTCTGAATCAAACAACTTCCTGTCGTGTGAAAATGCCCCTAGTACTTCCAATCTCACTGAGAACCAACACCTCAAATATCTGAGCTGTCACCCACATCCCCAGGTTTTCTTTTTTTTAAGCAAGTCAAATATATATATATAGCTCTTTCAATCTCTTTCACATTTGTCGCCACTCTGAGGACACGTCGCCAGTGCTCTCACCTGGTCTACATGGATGTAGTAGTAGTGCGAGGTGTGGTAGATGGCTTTGAAGAGGCGCTGGAACTGACGCGAGGCTCGGCCGTGGACGACCAGGACGAAGGCGATCCGCACCGGCGCCAGCTGGGCAGCGTCGGAGGGGCCCTCGTCCCACTGGACGTTCACGTTAACCTTACCTGGACAGAGAGGAGAACGACGTCAGCTGGAGAAACATAACGAAACAAACGCTCACAGCACAGTTGACGTGATTCCCAGCATCAACAGCAGGGCTGGGATTGATTTTACCTTGTGAGTCTGTGTGTAATGCAGTAATATCTACAGTACTCATGTAACATCAACATGTTGTCAGGCTGGTGTTCAATCCCAAGAGTCAATGGTCTCTAGTTTAAATATAATAATAATTTAAATGATGATCGTGTCCTGAGACTGAGAGAAAATTAACTGGCAGCAATAAACTGAACTAAGTTATTTTTCAACTGTTTTCTCTGGTTTCAGCTCCTCAGATTTCAGGATTTGCTGCTTTTCTTTGTCTTATATGACCAAAAAATGAATATTCTGGAGTTTTGATCATTAAAAAAAAAACAAAAAACAAACAAAAAAAAAAAACACGTGAAAACATCCAATTAGGTTCTGTAAAACTATAAAGCGAATTTTTCACTTTTTCATTTTTTCTGATTTTAATCAGACAGAATTAAAAGATTATTTGCTCGATTTTTGCTTCTTGGTCTCACAGTGGTTTGTAAAACAGCAGCAGTGTCACTTCTCCCTGCTCTCCACTCGTCTATCTTCACTTCTGTCCGTCCTGGAAATACCCTGTCTGCTCGCCGAGCTAAATCTGCCTCTTGTATATACAATCTATATGACAGCCTGATGCTTCTCCATCATCACGCTCACTCTAAAGATGGCGCGGGTTGAGGCCTGCTAAGCCTAATTAGTGACCTTCCCCGGCTGTGGGGCATGCTGGGAATGGAGTTTGAGGAGAAATAACTGTAATCAGGCGGCACAGTCAAGCACCGCTGTGCAGACAGAGGGAGGCAGGGGGAGAGACACCGTGCACGTTGTCGTGGATGTGCTCTTATGTCTGCATGAGCAGAAACACCAAACTTTGTTTCAACAACCCTCTTGTTCTTTTTGAAGACTGACTGCACGTCAGTCAAACTCTGCTCCTGTGTTCCTGCTGCTCCAGCCCGGCTTCAGTCTGCAGATGTAATGAGTAGTGCGCCATCGCAGCAGCCTGTAATCATATAAATGAAACCTCGAGCGGCCCTGGGTGGTTCAAGAGAGTACAACTACAAGTGAATCATTAGCCAGCCTTTCCTAAAATAAGACTACAAACTGCATGTTTAATTAGGGTGTAATTACAGTGGATGAGCATCATCCCTGTGGTGTGCAGCCTCACTGTGTCCATTCATGCTTTTAGTCCCTGGAAATAGAATTGGAAACCAACGGGATGCTTCTACCAGGCTCTGGCACGTGCCGGGTTAAAAATGTTCGACGGGTAAATTTAGCAGAAAAAAGTCTTTGACTTTTTGCAGGCTGCCACTTCAGAGAAACCGCCTGCTCGTCCCATTCCTTCGCTTTCTGTCTGTCAGCCTGTCACCCTCTCATTTGTTGACTGACTCAATCACTATGTAACACAGAGGGATGATTCAGTCCTAAATACAGTTAGTTATTATACATTTAAACCAACTATGTATAATAGCTCCATACGTGGGCTTCTGTATCTCAGAAATATATTCTCTGTATATACTCTCTCTATCACTCTCTGTACAAAGTCAGTCGAGCACAAAATCATGGAGATCACACATAATTGGCCTGAGGCTCTTTTTTAAACACAGACATCTCTCCTGCTGTGTCCTCTAGACTGTATCCCACACAGAAATGTGGACCGCTGTTACAAGGGATGTCACGAGAATCCGTGGTACCGAGTCGATGCCAAACGTGATGGTACTTGTTCTTCCACAGGAACTGAAGGTAACGTAAATGTTGTAGGTCCTCAGATCTGATTCTTCCAGGACTGATGGTGCAGCATGACGACCCTACACCTACAAGTCTTCCAGTTTGACGCAAAAAGCAAAGGAAGAAGAAGAAGGAAGGGACAATAACAAGTTAGCGCTGCAGACTTGGGGTTAACTCTGCTCCAGAGCAGGGCCAGCAAACCCTAGGTGTCAGTTAGCCCCGGGCTAAGTTAAGAGAGGATAAATTTGGTGTGAACTGACCAGACGCCAGTATGTAAATGTTGTCAGAGCATTTTAAAGAAACGGAGGAAACACCTCAAACTTATCTAAGCATGAAATCTACGTGAAATTATTAAGTGTTCAAACGTTGGGAGAGAATTTCGTGTTGAAGTTGGAGCCCATCGCTCATTTTGAGAAGAAGATCTTTACAGTTCGTTGACCAGCTGGACTTACGAATGATATGAGGAATCAGTTTAGCTTGAGTTGAAGTTTTCATGACACATCGTTAGACTGTATCTCTCGATACAAACCCACCAAGTTTACCATTAATGATGATGCTGCTCTCACCTTCTATGGGGCAGTAGCGAGGCACTTTCTCAGGCATCAGCGCCCTCTCCTTGTGCTTACAGTAGACCTCCACTATCTGCTGCCGGCACTCTCGGCTCTTGGCTCTGGACAGAGCAGAAATGGCTTCCTTCCCGCTGATCTCACACTGCGGCTGCTCCTTCCTCGGCTCCAGACTGGCCGACTTCTTCGACTGGCGGAACGGTGGATCCTGATTGGACCGCTGGACCAGCGCCGGGACGGTCGGGACCTGGGGGTGGGGTTTACGGATGTGGGTGTGGTTGTGATTGTGCCCGATCCCTCTGGGTTGCATGGGAGGGAACTTGAGGACCTCGTTAGCAGATTTTTCCAGCATGCTTTGAACTTGGGCCTTGTCCAGCTTATGTTTTCCATTTCCGACCGGGACCCGTTGGCGTTGGGACTGTGCACCCAGGTTGCTGTTGCTGTCAATGGAGTCAAAGTCTTTGGGGACCGAGTTCTCATTATTGTTGCTGTCCAGGCGAAGTTTCTCTTTAGGGCGGTGGGAATGGTAGACGTCCTGTGAGCGAGAACAAAAAATCATAAAATATAAAACCATGACACACAAAATAATCTTAAACCTTTCCCACGAAGAAGATAAACACTCACAGCTGCTGATCGAACATGTGGTTAAATATCCAAACTCCAAAAACAACATTCAAAAGAAACTGTGATCACTTCAGATCAAACATGCTAACGTTTTTAGCCACATGAGCAGCGTCGCTCGAGGGACGGCGACATCCACACTGAAATATCTGAACAACTGCTGGATGGTCTGTCATGAAATTCATGGTCAAATGTTTGGATGCTAACATGCTAACCTAAGATGGGGAACGTTACACATGCTTAGCACCGGCATGTTAGCATTGTTACTGTGAGCATGCTAACATGAGGTTAGCATTTAGCTGCTAGCAGGGCTACAAAATAAAATATGTTTAATGGAAACTGAACACTTCCTGCTGCTGTTTCAAATTAAAAGCTTTCCATATGCAAACTAAGAGCTTTGACATTGTTACAGAGGTTAGAGGCCGACTGGCTTTGTTGAAGTTGCTCTAAATAAATGTATTTCTATGCTGGTGCATGTTTTAATGGAGGAATAGTGAAAGAAGAAGCGACAGGAGGGAAATAGATACAGAATCCAGATCAAATCATTTTACACAGGAACTTTTCTGTCATACAGGGATAAGGATTAAGCCCCCGCCCA